>NC_090271.1:218978045-219299545 GCF_040414725.1 Anabrus simplex
ATCCATAGGGTAAGCAAGACCCATCAGTTTTGGTGAAGGCAAACTGTCTAGGAGAAGGAAAACCCTGAAGCGTCTGTTGCCCATGTTAGGGACGACTGAAAACAGACCCCGACGCCAGGCTGGGACGAAAGGTTGGTCGCTGTTATTGTCACAACAAAATGAATCAAATGACAGGGCCACTAATCATGTTACATGCTAGACCATCCCCTCCAGGCGATGCACGCTGACTTCGCCCAACAAACGTGAGAAGTGTGCAAGGGGTACCGATTTACGAGCTGAACAGGATAAAGAAGCAAACTCAGAAAGGTTTCACTCACTGCGAATTGCCATCCTCAACATCAGAACACTGACTGGACGCAGCCGTGAGTGTCGCTGCATACGCATTGCATGCCTTTAAGAGACCACATGGAAGAGCCAGAAATCCAAGGACATTTGAAAGGGTAACAAGTTGATTTACCGGCATATGATCAACAACAATGGTGTTGCCGTTGTTGTGAGTGAGGACATACGCAGTCATGTAACCAAAGTCTTAAGAAACTCCTCGACCGTCTTATGTCACACCCGCCGGCTCCAAGTGTTCTAAGCAAACGCTCCGCAAACAAGACTCGATGAAGACACCAAAGATGAATTCAGGAACGAGCTTCATATCTCTGCCTGTCCCGAAGAAGACCTCTTTTCTACCTATGGTGAGTTGAATGACCAATGAATACCAATGAAATGAAAATCGCTGTAATGGAAACCGAAATAACAAAGTACCGGTACGAATCCTCGAGTTCGCAGCAACAAATAATCTTGTAATCAGGATACGTTTTTCAGGAAATGCACCAACCACTTTTTTACCTACACAAGCTCTGGTAACAGCAGTCAGCTAGATTGTTTTCCTTCTGAGCAGACGCGATTCTCCCATTATATCTGTCACAATGGTTATTTCCGATCATCCTGCTCCCCAACACGGGATCACAAAGTTGCGCTGATCAGTACACTCACATTTCCATCCATAAGTGCCGACTCTGTCGACACCAACTGGTCAGCACTCCGAAAGTGCATCTCCATCACTAACAAGGAAAGCCAGAGAATCACGAAACCGGCCCGCAAATAAGCAAGTATGGTTCTGGACTGAACATGCGCAAAAGAAAAAGTATGAGAAGAAACAGGCAGGTAACTGTGATCAAAATCGGCAACGAAGAAGGCGGTTGATGAAGCCAGGACGGATCTCTACAAATACTGTATTTATACTTTCATCTAGAAACGTGGAAAGGAGAGAGGAAGGTTAAGTTTACCGATTGGCCAAGGCTCACAAAAGGGCTTTCCAAAATATCAAACATCATGGCATGTGCATAAAGGATAAGGATAGCAGAAGACTCCAGGATACATGTAAAATCCTGAAAAAATGGTGAGGTCATGAAAATGAGATTTCCAACATTGAAATCTCATACTCACCTATTCCAGAAGGCAATCTGATCTATGGGTCAATCCCAACTATCACTACCACTGAAGTGTTCACAGCAGTCAACAGCATGAAGAACATGAAGGCACCTGGTTTCACGATCTGCCAGTAGATTTCTGGAAAATAAAATAAATCTGCGACAAGAAAGTACCCTGGCTGACCTATTTCTTCAACATCATAACAAACATCAGCCATGTTCCAACTGTTTGGACAACAAACATCTCAGTCCCCATCTTCAAGGATAATGAAAACTAAGCCGACTATACCAAGCACCGTCCAGTCCATCTTCTTGAGAGAATCCTGGATCAGCCATGCACAGTATAATAAAACTCATCATTGACCAGTGTGATTTTGATAAAGGCTATAAAACGACTGATGCCATTTTTGCTACCCGCCACTTCACAGAGAAACATCAAGAAAAGGCCAAACCATTGTACATGGCATTCTTAAAACTGGAAAAGGCATTCAAAAGCATCCCACACTAACTCATCATACGACCTCCGAGACCATGGTGTACCCAAGCCACTCATTGACTGGATCAGAATGTTGTACAAGAACACCATCAGCTGTGTATGATGCTCAACTGGCCCCTCCAGCAGTTTCCCAGTAACAGTTTGAGTAAACCACAGTGCAGCACCATCACCCGGGCCTGCAGCTGAAGCACCATGGACCTTGCTTTATGCCAATGACATCATACGTGCTGTTGGCTCTATAGAGAAACTCCAGCAACAGGTCCAAGCAAAGAATGACCATCTAAATTAGTTTGTCCAGAGTATCTGGAGACGGTAGACATTCCAGGAAAGCTTCATATCAATGGACAGAATTTAAATAAGGTAGACACTTTTTCGGTAACTGGGCTCCATTTTGCAAGGGGATGGTGGCATTAACAATGATGCGAGAAGGAGAGTAAGTGCGGCCTGGATGAGTTGGCAGAAGTTTCTAGGATCCAGTGTGCTGCACGATTTTAAAAATGCCGGTTTGTCTCAAAACCAAGATCTACAAGACAGTTCAGACACCCTCTTGCACTGTATGGCACTGAGTGCTGGGTGGTAACAATGGACACCGAAAGACATTTCCATACCATGGAAATGTGCATGCTCCGTTGGGTCGTCGGTGCTTCTTTGTTTGACCACGTCAGCAATCCAGCATCTGCTTTCTGAATAATCACTGCCTAGTCATAATGAAGTCTATTTGATACCGTCCAGTGTCTCCAGGTCTTGTCCACATATACAGCTGTTGTTTGTAGTGTTTGAACCAAGTGTTAGCAAGGACTAAATTACGACTGGTGCAGAATTCTACCAGCAGACTTCCTCTTTCATTCCTTTGTCCCAGTCCAAATTCTCCTACTACATTACCTTCTCTTCCTTGGCCTATCTTTGCATTACAATCTCCAGTCACAATTAGGTCCTCATATCCTTTTACATAGGCCCTGCTGTATTAAATCTTCTCTCTCTTTATATATTATTTTGTTTCCATCATCATCTACAGAAACCAGTAGGCATATAGACCGGCACTATTTGGTGGGTATTGGCTTGGTGTCTATCTTAACAACAGTAATCATTTCACTACTGTGTACTGGTCATAGAAGCTTACTCCCGCCCCATTTTCTTATTCATTACTAAACCAACTCCTGCATTTCCCCTGTTTGCTTTTGTGTTAATTATGTAGCTGCCTAACCAACAGTCCTGCACTTCCTGCCAACGTACTTCACTTATACCAGCTACATCCAACTTTAGTCTACCCATTTCCCTTTCCAGGTTTCCTAACCTATTGCAACGATTCAGATTTCTAACATTCCACGCTACAACTCGCAAAAAGTCAATATTCAGATGATGCCCCTTCTCATGTAGTCCCCACATGCATATCCGAATAGGGGACTATTTTAAAAAAATCAAAATCTCTTTATTTGCAAATGAGGTGTCTACCTCGGTGGCAAATGGTACACTAAAATACATTATTGTCAAGCACCAAATTTTAAATTAACAGGAGACGAAGAAAATTTTTCCTAGAATACAATATTATACAATTTACGCTAATAATTTTTTCTATTAAACACACACATCATCCTTAATAAATTTATATTGTTTACAAAATTCTACTTATAATATCTTACAAACATAGTCAACTCATATACAGTACGGTATGTGAAATTACTTCTAATAATACTATACAACTGGTATAAGATTAAAATTAACATTGAATTTATTTACATATTTACATTTTACCCATTTTGGAACCTAAGTAGCATAACGACCTGCTGCGTCTTAACCAGAGCCCCTTTTGCCACCACTTTTCAGAGTTCCTGAAGGGCCTTCACAGCTGCCGTAGCGGTCCCAGGGCCCTCGAAGTCCCCACTGTACTTCACCCCTACAGGCAGTCCCCTACTTAGGCTGTCCAAACTCCTTAGACCAGGGGATGGAATTAATTTAATCACACACATTTATTATTTACAATATCCTGCACTGGTCGAATGCCCTCTAACATTTAATTTATTATCTCTGTTGTTGTTTATTCTCTTCTTGAATATCTGTACAGATTTTGGAAAAGGATCAAACACTACCCCTGGTAAACTGTTCCACTCCTTCACGCCCTTCCCAATGAAAGAAAATTTACCCCAATCGCTTCTGCTAAAATTCCTTCTAATTTTGTACTTGTGGTCAGTTCTACCAATATAATTATTTTCCAACCGAAGTCTCTCACGGATATCTCCCCATGCTTCTTCTCCTGTATAGGCTCTATATAATCCTATAAGTCTACTTTTCTCCCTTCTCTTACTTAAAGTTTCCCACCCAAGTTCCTTTAACATTTCTGATACACTACTCTTTCTCCTGAAATCCCCTGTTACAAACCTTGCTGCTTTCCTCTGCACACCATCTAGTTCTTTTATTAGGTATTTTACCTCTGGAATATTTTACCCAGGAGGAAGCCTTCGGTAAATCATTCATTCATACAGAGAAGCTGCATGTCCTTGGGAGATACCTACAGCTGTACTTTCCTGTTGCTTTCAACCATGTAACAGTATCAACATACATAAACCATGTTAAATGTTATTACAAGGCCACATCAGTCAATCATCCGGACTGCTGCCCTTGTAACTTCTGAAAAGCTGCTACCTAGTGATGGAAATATTGAACACAAAACAATTGCTCATTCGATAATTTCATTTTATTTGATTATTTTTTTGGTTATTCAATTAGTTTTCCATTCCATTATTTTTTTCGATTATTCATCTGAAATTCCATTTGAATGACAGGGGCAATTGAACAGTTTATGCTTTCAAACTAATTGAATGAAAAGTAATCCTAACACAGTCACCAACTCAACAATCTCATCACAGGGTATTACAAATGGTCTCTGATAAGCCTTCCAAAAATAATACGAATTCATACTCCACACATATGAATCATGCACTCAGATGCCATTACTTAAAGTGCATAGATTAATATATTGCATCATGTACCCCACACAGTAATGCGAAGGGCAATGTTGTAGTACTGACTACTTGGCTCAACAAATTTATCAAGTCATAAATTAAAATTGGTCAGAATTTTCTCTAAAATATAGCATAGTCGCTATCTTTGAAATTCGGTTGTTAAATGCCTTCAAGAAGACTTCAGATCGTTAATGGTGATGATGATGATGATGATGATGATGATGATGATGATGATGATGATGATGACATTTTGTGATAGTGGTTCTTTCCCCAGCCAAGTTCAATAAGGGTTGAAAACAATGAAGGAAAAGGTGGTGGTGGTGGTGGTGGTGGTGGTGGTGGTGGTGCTAACTCTTTCAAGGGGGAGTACAACTGGACAACCATCCTCTATTAATATTTATCAGAGTGAAAAAAATGGAAGGTGTCCGACACTTCAAAAACTGAAAGTATCAGGCAAAGAAAGACAAGGCCTATGAAGGGCCTAGACCTTGGAACCTAATACAGTCGGGATTGGAAAAAAAAATTTTTTACAAGTTGCTTTATGATGCACTGACACAGATAGGTCTTATGGCGACGATGGGACAGGAAAAGGCTAGGATTGGGAAGGAAGCAGTCATGGCCTTAATTAAGGTACAGCCCTGGTGTGAAAATGAGAAACCATGGAAAACCAACTTCAGGGCTGCCGACAGTGCGGTTTGAACACACTACCTCCTGAATACTGTGGAAAAGAACAAGAGTTAACTAAAGAAGGTTGGTTAGGATAGATGAAAGGAAGGAGCCTGGCACAAGTGAGTGGAAGCAATTCCTAGACTCAGCTAAGGGCCCCGTTGTCGCCAACCCAGGCTCTCTCGCTCATTCACTCAATCAATAGCCACTGATATGTATTTAGGGCAGTCACTCGGGTGGCAGATTGCAGATCAATTGTTTACCTAGTCTTTTCTTAAATAATTTAAGAGCCCCTGGAGCCCCTTTTAGTCATTTCTTATGACAGGCAGAGGGATACCGTGGATTTTATTCTACCACTCCAACCCACAGGGAGTCCGACTCGTTGGCTGAACAGTCAGCGTACTGACCTTCGGTTCAGAGGGTCTCGGGTTTGATTCCCGACCGGGTCGGGGATTTTAACCTTCATCGGTTAATTCCAATGGTCCGGGGGCTGGGTGTTTGTGCAGTCCCCAACATCCCTGCAAGTCACACACCACACATATCACTATCCTCCACCACAATTACACGCAGTTACCTACACGTGGCAGATGCCGCCCACCCTCATCGGAGGGTCTGCCTCACAAGGGCTGCACTCGGCTAGAAATAGCCACACGAAATTATATATATTATACCCACAGGGAAAAATAATGGTTGGTGAATGAAAGAGAGGTGTATTATTATCATCATAAAAGTATTTTTCGTCGCCGTAAGACCTATCTGTGTCGGTGCGACATAAAGCCACCAGAAAACATATATTTCACCAGCAAAAATATATATATTTTGCTGTGTTCTTGAAGCTAATATAATGTATTTTTCCCTTTGACATAAATATATAATACTGGCATGTGGCCTCCAGAGAGGCCTGGTGTACTGTAGGTCTTTCAAGTTAACACCATAAAGGTGACCTGCACTTCTATGAGGATGGGACCCTACCTAAGATGAAGTCTAATGTTGAAGATGGCACAAATACCCAGCCCCGAGCTATAGGACTTAACTAATGAAAATTACAATCCCTGACCCTGTCGGGAATCAAACCCAGGACTCCTTGGACCAAAGACCAGCATGCTAATCATTTATCCATGGAGATGAATGACAAAATTAAACTAAGTATATTGTCTGCTGCTAGTTAAAAAAATTTCTAATTGTAGTGCTGGGGGTTAGTTCCATTATGTGGCCAGAAGATGGCATTTACTTAAATAAGGAACTTTACTTTACAGATAAAGATTAAGACAGGTAATTCACTCATTTAGTTTCAACATTTGGAGATTCATTTGGGGAAAAAAGGCATATTTATATTTTTCATAAGAGTTAATTTATTCACTTATTTTGATCATTATCCACTCCACACACACAAAACGAAAAATTTATTCTTGATGTATCTGATTATTATATGCAATACAACTGAATGATATTTGAAACTCATTTGATTATTTTATACTAATTATTCTATTATTTAATTGGTTAATTTTGCTGGCACGGGGGCTGGGTGCATGTGTCTTCTTCATCATCATTTCATCCTCATCACGACGCGCAGGTTGCCTACGGGTGTCAAATCACAAGACCTGCTTCTGGCGAGCCTAACTTGTCCTCGGACACTCCCGGCACTAAAAGCCATACGCCATTTCATTTTTTTCATTCTATTATTTAAATAATCGGATGGAGGTTGTTCGATTATTAAAAGTATTTGATTATCCCATCACTACTGCTACCCCCGTTGCAATAAACTGGTCTCTCGACAGGTACATATGCAATATGGCATAATTTACAGCAAATTTGCAATGAGTTTTTAATATTTTCAAGTATTCTCCCCATTTATTATTAGCATTATGTGAAAAGTACAACAAAATGTAACAATTAGTCCTCGGTTACTGTACATCTGAATAAATTATGTAATAAAATTATACACTACCATCAATAACTGTGGTTCAACCATAACCATTCTGTACTACAAAACATATTTCATGTATACAGGTAAGTGTCCTCCTTTAGCCAAAAGAAATCTGGTCAGCATTGAGTTAAGAGTGTCATACAATCGTGAGTGTAAACAGTGTCAAGTAGAAAAATTAAACACAAGTTAATTTGTGATTAACTGTAATAAATTTAGTGGATAGTAAGATATGCTAAGTCTGTTTGTAGTAATTTTAGTTTTTAGGACCCTGATAACCTGCCACAGTATTATGCTGTGGGCTATTTGGAATGATATCAACGACTGTATGTTTGATACATCTGGTCTAAACAGTCAGCCCTGTTAAAAGAAGTTAATGGGATGCAAAACCAGTAACATTTTTATACCTCCATAGCCTATATAGGGGTTATCATTTTATTGTATACATGCAGAAATCACCTATTGAGGGCCAAAAACATATTGGTATTGTTTTTCATATGGTATTTAAATAAGTAGTCCTTCGTTTCACAGTACACGTCCACAAGTTCTCTTGCAAAGAAGAACTGAATTAAGAATAGCAAAAGTAAAAAATTGTAATCTGGAAACAACCTCAGGATGATGATCTGAAATGAAATTAGACATTATTATGTATAGTGAAAAATCCCAAACAAACGACGGTAAGCAGGTTTAGGATATGGAAAGAGAATGGGTGGCATACAGGGATGCTGCAGTACAAACAAGGTAATATCTAGGAACCATTGTGTTTAAAGATGGGAAAACATGAACATCTTGGTGGAATGACGAAGTGAGGGAAGCTTGTAAACACAAAAAGTGTATCCGACATAGCTCCAAACAAGGAATGATGCAAAGAGAATTGTATGTAAATAAAAGAAATAAATTGGAAAAAAATTTATTGTTGAATCCAAGAAGAAGTCTTGAATTCAGTCAATCCTAGACAATGGCATACTATGTACCATTTTCAGTTAGTGTTTTCTATTTTTTTCTTTTTAATTCTAAAAAGCTCAAGTGTTCTCTATTCCCACTTCCCTGAAGTGTACGACTTGTTACCAATGGTGACCACTGTTGATGTCATGAAAGTATCCCAAATCTACCATATCAGCCCAAATATGACTACAGTATATTTTTTAAGTGAAAATGTACTTTTTAAAAACTGTACTCATCTTATATGCACAGTGTAATGTTTCAAGACTAGTTTTAGTGAAGGTCTATTTGTACCATGCCCCAACTGTAATGGCATATTGCAGAAAGAGTCACCACACACACTGCAGCTGAGTTCAAGATCACAAATAAACCAAATATTCTTGAGCTACAATGATACTTTTTCCAATGTCCCCTGTGAACCATGTGACCTTGCGGTGGGGAGGCTTGCGCGTCCCAATGAAGCAGACAGCCGAGCCGCAGGTGCAATCATATCGGATGGGTGTCTGTTGAGAGACCAGACTAACGAATGGTTCATCGAAAGGGGGGTAGCAGCCTTTCGGTAGTTGCAAGGGCGGCAGTCTAGATGATTGACTGATATGGCCTTGTAATAATACTCAACACGGCTTAGCTGTGTTGATACTGCTACACGGCTGAAAGCAATGGGAAACTACAGCTGTAACTAACTCCCGAGGACATGCAGCTCTCTCTGTATGAATGATGTACTGATGATGGCTTCCTCCCGCGTAAAATATCCTGGATCTCCGGGTGGGGACTACACGAGAGGGGGCGATCATCAGGAAGATGGACACTGACATTCTGCGAATCAGAGCGTGGAATGTTAGAAGTTTGAATCATTGTGGTAGGCTAGAGAATCCAAAAAGGGAGATAGATAGACTAAAGTTAGATGTAGTTTGTATAAGTGAAGTACGTTGGCAGGTAGAAGTCAGGCGACTACAGAATTCTCAATACAAAATCAAGCAGGGGAAATGCAGGAGCTGGTTTAATAATGAATAAGAAAATAGGGCAGCGGGTAAGCTACTATGATCACCATTGTGAAAGAATTATTGTTGTCAAGATAGACACCAAACCAATGCCTACTAGTTCAGTGGATGATGAGGAAATCAAAAGAATATATGAAGAGATAAAAGATTTAATACAATAATGATGTAAAAGGTGACAAGAATCTAATTGTGATGGGAGACTGGAATGCAGTGATAGGTCAAGGAAGAGAAGGTAGTACAGTAGGAGAATTCGGATTGGGATGAAAGAACGAAAGAGGAAGTCGGATGGTTGAATTCTGCACTGATCATTAGTACTTGCTAATACTTGGTTCAAACACCACAAATGACGGCTGTATACATGGATGAGACCTGGAGACAATGGAAGGTATCAAATAGACTTCATTATGATTAGGCAGAGATTCAGAAACCAGGTGGTGGATGGCAAAACTTTCCCAGGAGCAGACATGGACTCTGACCACAACTTGTTGGTCATGAAATGCCATCTGAAGTTGAAGAAATTGAAGAAAGGAAGGAATGCAAGGAGATGGGATCTAGACGAGTTGAAAGAAAAGAGTATGAGGGATTGTTTCAAGGAACATGTTGCACAATGACTAAATGAAAAGGCTGAAGGAAACACAATAGAGGAAGAATGACTAGTCATGAAAAATGAGGTCAGTAAGGCTGCTGAAGAAATGTTAGGAAGGAAGAAAAGATTGACTAAGAGTCAGTGGATAACTAAGGAGATACTAGATCTGATTGATGAACGACGAAAATACAAGAATGCAAGAAATGAGGAGGGCAGAAAAGAATACAGGCGATTAAAGAAAGAAGTGGATAGAAAGCACAAGGTAGCTAAGGAAGAATGGCTGAATGAGAAGTGCAAGGATGTTGAAGGTTGTATGGTTCTAGGAAATGTAGATGCTGCATACAGGAAAATCAAGGAAACCTTCACAGAAAGGAAATCTAGATATATGAATATTAAGAGCTCAGATGGAAAGCCACTTCTAGGGAAAGAAGACAAACCAGAAAGATGGCAGGAACATATCCAACAGTTGTATCAAGGTAAAGACATAGATGATTTGGTTCTGGAACAAGAAGAGGTTATTGATGCTGATGAAATGGGAGACTCAATTTTGAGGTCAGAGTTTCACAGAGCTGTAAGAGACCTAAATAGGAGCAAAGTACCTGGAATTGATGAAATACCCTCTGAATTCCTGACTTGCTTATGAGAAACCAGCATGGCAAGGTTATTCCATCTAGTGTGTAAGATGTATGAGACAGAAGAAGTGCCATCTGATTTTCGGCAGAATGCTGTTATACCTATTCCCAAGAAAGCCGGTGCTGACAAGCGTGAAAACTACCGCATCATTAGTTTAGTATCTCATGCCTGCAAAATTCTAACACGTATTATTTACAGAAGAATGGAAAGACAAGTTGAAGCTGAGTTGGGAGAAGATCAATTTGGCTTCAGAAGAAATGTAGGAACACGTGAAGCTATCCCGACTTTACGTCTGATCTTACAGGATCGAATTAAGAAGGACAAGCCCACGTATATTGTGTTCATAGATCTAGAAAAGGCATTCAATAATGTTGATTGGACCAAGCTGTTTGAGATTCTGATGGTGATTGGGATCAGATACCCAGAATGAAGAATTATCTACAGTCTGTATAAAAAAATCAGTCTGCAGTGATAAGAATCAACAGCTTTGAAAAAGAAGCAGAAATCCAGAAAGGAGTGAGACAAGGCTGCAGTTTGTCTCCCCTCCTTTTCAATGTTTACATAGAACAGGCAGTAAAGGAAATTAAAGAGGAATTTGGAAAGGGAATCACAGTCCAAGGAGAGGAAATCAAAACCTTGAGATTTGCCGATGATATTATTTTATCTGAGACTGCAGAAGATCTCGAGAACTTGCTGAATAGTATGGACGAGGTCTTGGGTAAGGAGTACAAGATGAAAATAAGTCCAAGACAAAAGTAATGGAGTGCAGTCGAACAAAGACAGGAGATGCAGGTAATATTAGATTAGGAAATGAAGTCTTAATGGAAGTAGATGAATATTGTTACTTGGGAGGTAAAATAAATAACGATGGCAAAAGTAAGGAGGACATAAAATACAAACTAGCACAAGCAAGGAAGAGCTTTCTTAAGAAAAGAAATTTGCTCACTTCAAACATTGATATAGGAATTAGGAAGATGTTTCTGAAGACTTTCATCTGGAGCGTGGCATTGTATGGAAGTGAAACATGGACGATAACTAGCTCAGAAAGAAAGAGAATAGAAGCTTTTGAAATGTGGTTTTACAGAAGGATGCTGAAGGTGAGATGGACAGATCGAATCACAAATGAAGAGATACTGAATCGAATTGGTGAGAAGAGAGCGATTTGGCTAAATTTGATGAGAAGAAGAGATAGAATGATAGGACACATCTTAAGACACCCCAGACTTGTTCAATTGGTTTTTGAAGGAAGTGTAGGTGGTAAGAACGGTAGGGGTAGACCAAGGTATGAATATGACAAGCAGATTAGAGCAGTTGTAGGATGCGATAGTTACGTAGAAATGAAAAGGTTAGCACAGGATTGGGTGGCATGGACAGCTGCATCAATCCAGTCTATGGACTGTTGACTCAAACAACAACAACAACAACAACAACAACAACAACAAACAAGAGTGTGGCTTGTGATCCATTGCTGCTTGGGTTGGCATTAATGCATTCAGTTCTGGTCACCATTCCAGTCATGGAGGATTGTGTGTAAAGGAGAGTGAATTTGACACTTTGGCTAAATAAAGGAGATATAAAGAGGTCATTTTATAAAAATTAAAAATGCAAGTTTTATGCAAGGCAAAACATGTTATTACTGTAAAGGGTGCAAAAAAATTTGATGTTTCTGAGAGTATAATACGGTGATGGTGAAAAGACAAAGAAAGTTTAAGGTTACAGCTAGACAGATGTTATTAAACGTAAACGTAACAATTTTTAAGGATATGATTGTAACATTTTATGTCGTTCACCTTTGATAGAATGTATGTCAAATAACACGGTGATCTGTGCGTTAAATAATGCAGGTTTCGGTATATGCCATATCCATGATGTATTTTTAATGCTTTGTTATAGGGCCTCAGTATAGACCATTGTGCATTTTGGAAGAAATTGTCTTGAAGAGTCATGACAGTATAACATCAAACAAACAAACAAACCTCATGGCACTACAGCCATTGAAGGACCTTGGCCTACCAAGCGACTGCTGCTCAGCACGAAGGCCTGAAGATTATGAGGTGTCGTAGGTTCAGCACGACGAATCCTCTCAGCCGTCATTCTTGACTTTCTGACCAGGGCTGCTATCTCACCATCAGATAGTTCCTCAATTCTAATCACGTAGGCTGAGTGGACCTCAAACCAGCCCTTAGGTCCAGGTAAAATCCCTGTCCTGGCCGGGAATCAAATCTGGATCCTCCGAGTAAGAGGCACGCACACTACCCCTACACCATGGGGCCGGCATAACATCAAAGGGGAAATGAATATAATGTTTTACACTGTTCATCCCTGGTGGACTGTATGTTAAATAACGTAGTAATCTCTCTGTTAACTGATGCAAGTTTCGGAACGTGCCAACAACAAGATGTACTTTTAATGCATTATAATTGCCCTTGTTATAGGGCCTCAAGAGTAGAGTATCGCATATTTTTGGACAAAATTGACTTCAAAAGTCAAAACAAGAGAACACAAAAGGTGATCATGTTTTTATTGGTTGTTAGAGTATGTAAAAAACTGCAGAGAAAGTAATGATCAACCCTGTTGCTCATAAGCTAAATATTACTTAACGTACGTGTAGCCACAAAATCAACAAAAGATGATGGGCCGCGATCCATTTGTCTGCACTGTAACCTTGACAACAGCTTTATACTGTAATACTGTGCAACACATAACATCTGTAGTGTCTAGCCACATTATATTTCATACCACTATGTGCATATTTCTCACATTACTCAAGGGACAAATGTTACATTTAAATCAATCAATCACTACTGATCTGCATTTAGGACAGTCGCCCAGATGGCAGATTACCTATCTGTTGTTTTCCTACCCTCTTCTTAAATGATTGCAAAGAAATTAGAAATTTATTTAACATCTCCCTTGGTAAGTTATTCCAATCCCTAACTCCCCTTCCTATAAACGATTATTTGCCCAAATTTATCCTCTTGAATTCCAACTTTATCTTCATATTGTAATCTTTCCTACTTCTAAAGACACTACTCAAATGTATTTGTCTACTAATGTCATTTCACGTCATCTCTCCACTGACAACTCAGAACATACTACTTATGATATAAACAAGTAGATCTTCAATACGGACAAGTAATTAAATTTATAACATGTAACATAGCACTTAGTCGAGCAGCTTGTCTCCTTTCTCCCAAGTGTTTCCAGCCCAAACTTTGCAACATTTTTGTAACGCTACTTTTTTGTTGGAAATCACCCACAACAAATCCAGCTGCATTTCTTTACACTTTTTCCAGTTCTTGAATCAAGTAATCCTGGTGAGAGTCCCATACACTGGAACCATACCCTATTTGGGGTCTTACCAGAGACTTATATGCTGTCTCCTTTACATCCTTACTTCTTATTCTTCCTGATATGTTTCTGCTTATGTAGGTCGTTCATACAGCCCCTAAATACCCTCATAACCATAACCATAACCATAACCATATGCAGAGATCTGTACCCTTTATTTACAATCCCTTTTATGCGATTACCCCAATGAAGATCTTTGCTTATATTAACACCTAGGTACTTACAATGATCCCTAAGAGGAACTTTCAGCCCATCAATGCAGTAATTTAAACTGGGAGGACTTTTCCTATTTGTGAAACTCACAATCTGACTTTTAACCCCATTTATTGTCATATCATTGCCTACTGTCCATCTCACAACATTAACAAGGTCATTTTGCATATATATACCAGCATATAAGAAAACATAAAGGTCCAATAATACCACCTTGAGGAATTCCCCTCTTAATTATTACAGGGTCAGATAAAGCTTCGTCTACTCTAATTCTCTAAGATCTCTTTTCTAGAAATACAGCCACCCATTCATTCCCTTTTTCTGTCTAATCCAATTGCACTCATTTTTTTTTTCAGCAGTCTCCCATGATCTACCCTATCAAATCGCTTAGATAGGTCAATTGTGATACTGTCCATTTGACCTCCTGAATCCAGGATATCTGCTATATCTTGCTGGAATCCTACAAGTTGAGCTTCAGTGGAATAATCTTTCCTAAACACGAACTGCCTTCTATCGAAACAATTATTAATTTAGTAAGCATGTCTAATATAATCAGAAAGAATGCTTTCCAAAATCTTACATGCAGCGCATGTCAAACTGATTGGCCTGTAATTTTCAGCTTTATGTCTATCACTCTTTCCTTTATACACAGGCGCTACTATAGCAACTCTCCATTCATTTGGTATAAGCTCCTTCATGCAAACAATAATCAAGTAAATACTTCACATATGGTACTACTGTATATCCCAACCCGTTGTCTTTAGTATATCTCCTGAAATGTTATCAATTCCAGCTGCTTTTCTAGTTGTCAACTTACAGTATGTATCTTATTGTAAATGTCATTGTTATTATAGGTAAATTTCAATACTTCTTTAGTATTAGTCACGTCCTCTATCTGGACATTATCCTTGCAACCAACAATCCTTATATTATACTGCTGGCTGAATACTTCTGCATTTTGAAGGTCCTCGCATACACACTATCCTTGTTCATTAATGATTCCTGGAATGACCTTCTCGGAACCTGCTTCTGCCTTAAAGTACCTATACGTACCTTTCCATTTTCCACAAAAATTTGTATGACTGCCAATTATGCTTGCCATCATGTTATCCTTAGCTGACTTCTTTGCTAGATTCAGTTTCCTAGTAAGCATTTGTTCCTTGAATTTCTCCTTACTTGCACAGCCAATTTTAACCCTATTTCTTTCAAACCTGCACCTCCTTCTTAGTCTCTTTGCTTCTATGTTATAATTTAGTGGGTCCTTACCATTCTTTACCACCTTAAAAGGTACAGACCTGTTTTCACATTCCTCAACAATTACTTTAAACCCATCCCAGATTATGTTTACATATTTATTTACCGCTATCCACCGATCATAGTTACTTTTTAAAAACTACTCATGCCTGTTTTAACAGCCATATGGTACTGTACCCAGATGAGATAGGCCCTAGTTTCATGATTAGATTTTTATAAGACGAATGCAAATATATAGGAATATTAAATTGAATACAGTGTCAGTTTTGTGTGGACGGAAGGATTTCAACATAGCTAGACATATCGCGACAGTCCGTCGCCACAGTTAAGCTTGTCATTATGGGGAGAGTGTTTCTTGGTCAGAAGCTAAGAGGATTAAATCTAGAGCTCACAACAACAGAAGTATTGACAACACGGAAGTGAAAGAATATTTATTTCTGAACAAGGGCGAGCCAGGTGTCTCACTGATACCGAGAATATGACGTAGCAGTATTTTCCAACGCCTCGAGGCATTTTGTGTTGTCAAGTTGTAAGGAAGAGATTTTAAACTAACCGATGCGGTGTTGACCAATGGAAAAATTTATCATAGGCCCGCAGATAAACCAACATAAGAGAAACTCAGAGTGATCTCCAGTTAGCTTCTCCGATAACAATAATTAAATTATTCCAACCACAGAATTGAATAGAGGGGATTTTTGTAATATCATTCCCATGTTGATTAATAGTAATTATAATAAATTAAAGTAATAAATTCTTGGAAATGACCCACGCTATCACGCCATTGGTCAAGAAGAGCACGCCATCACCGATGCCGAGTTAGCGCGCGAAAAGTAGGAGGACAGGAATCTAGTAATATTTCCATGATCACCGAACGATATGAGTTCAGAATACGACACATGAATATGTATCACCAGTTTATTAAGTGGGATAAAGCAAGAGATCCAAATCCACCTGCATATGCTGATTTAGGATAACCAACCCCTCTCCCTATGAGATGACCGCGGATGACCTCAGCGGAAAACCATGTCGTCCATAAATAACCAGTAGTGGGACCTCACATCACCCAGTCGTTACCAGTCACCAGTTGTGACCAGTCGAGCTCACATCAACCAGTCGTTTGAAATAATTTGTTACGCTGACACGGTGACTCTGTAATTCGGTACCAGAAAACTTATTATAGATTCTGTTAGAGTGAAAGTACGTTAGCAGTCATGAAGGTGAAGACGAACAGTGATAATTATTCAGTATATCGAGTGTAAATTATCAGTATCACTGTATGTGAAATTAATACATTTCTCAACATTTCGTGTGTTGGAATTTAAAGGATCGACAGGAATGCCGATAATACTTTTTGAAGGCAGTGTTCAGAGCCTGAAATAAATATTTCATGATAGACGGTGTAACAATTACTGTAGCAGGGAACTGTAGGAGTGAGGCGATCGCAGGACGGCATCGTATACTTCAGGATGTGCGGACTGAAGAACGCGATACGCGCCGGTTCGAATGAAACGACACTTCATCGTAATGTGTCACAACATGTGATTCGGGCTCAAGAAAGAATAATTGTGCAAATGTAATGGGTCTAGAGGCACCTATAAGTGTTTTTCTTCTTGTATAAATTAATGTAAATTCTGTAAGGAAGGTATTAATCATGGGTAGTCACCCAGAAGTGTTTTATTGTGTTAAGTTTATAAAGTGCGATATGATGGACGAGTAAATTACCATGGGGCCAGGAGGCATCTCATCCGCTACGAGACAATGGAATTCTACATAGGAATGAGTACACAAATTTAATATTTGGGAATGTTATCGCGACTAAACGGGGTTCAGTGTAAATTAATTATGGTTACTTAACATGGTCCGTCTCCCGAATCCATGATTTTAATTTTTTTGTTAGATGGACGAACTAATTTATATTAATGTAATAATGGGTTAGATTAATTAATTTGAGTATTTGTTTGTTGTATATAATGTAAATATGGGATATATTTCTTTCAATTAATGCATGCTGTTTGTAATACTTTGATTTAAGTTCACTGCAAGTGTTAAATTCCTTTTTGTGCTAACCCATTTATTTGATTTCAATCACTCCGGTGATTATTTGTATTTTAGTTAGGAATATTTTCTACCAGACAGCCAGATTATGAAAGTGCCAGAGGATGTAAAATTTGTGTTGCATACGGAAGGTCATAAAAATAAAAATGAATAATAATAATAATGTTCTATTTACTTTGGGCGTTCGTAAGTTCTATGTAATAATAATAATAATAATAATAATAATAATAATAATAATAATAATAATAATAATAATAATAATAATAATAATAATAATGCCCGGTGTGTTTGCGAGAAAGAAATAATAATAATGTTTGTGAGTTGGCAAAGGAAAGTAACTTAATAATAATAATAATAATAAAATTTTGTGCATTTGCAAGTTAAAGTATAATAATAATAATAATGACAGTGCTTCGTGAGTTAGCTAGTGCAAATAATAATCAATGTGGAGAAGACATGTAGCGTTAAAGACTTTAATTCGCGTAATCATTTTGATTTTACCTAAATTGTTGATTTCACGTTTGGACTTTATTTTAACCATTAAAATTTGTTTAAAAGCGATAGAGGCACGTGAATTAGAATGGTCACGATATGTTAAAAGCCCAGAGTGGTTTGAGCCCATATTTAGAGTTGGAAGTCATGAGGGACGAATATCCGGCGTGAAATAAATTGAGCCGTATTGTTTGTAATGATAAAATAGATGAATCTCAAGGCCTAAGATGATATAAAATGCATATTCCGGTGTTATTAGTGGCAGAATCCACGCACCGAGGATTAATTTACGAATTAAATGTTTGAAGAGTTCCAATAAAAGGAAATGGACTTCAAATTGGAAGGAATAGTTTAGCAATCGCCGGCATTGGAGGTATTTGCCCAGCCGCGATGTGCCATAGGTTGTGAGATGTGTCTTGGTAGGACGTGTGTCCCCATATAAATTAACAGCAGTACGAAACTGAAGGTACGGTCCCGAATACCGTGTTGTCCCGACCGATATAAAGCAGATCTTAGTGGTTCATAACAGGATTTAACATATGTGACTAAATTCTAAAGAGTGGAAATTAAAATATCATCTTTCCATTTTTAATAATAATAATAATAATAATAATAATAATAATAATAATAATAATAATAATATGAAGAGGAATAATAATAGGAAGGATTTATTCGATTTATTTGAGAATAATTATGGTGAGATCAATGTAAAATATTAATCCCATGATGAATAAATGATGCGATAATGATAATTTCCACTGATGGAAATAATAATAATAATAATAATAATAATAATGAAAAGTTGAAGAAGCAGAAGATGAAGAACTTGCAATAGTATTTTAAGAATAATAATAATAATTGAGGAAAGAAAATTAAGATATTTTTGGACGAAAATAATAATAATAATAATAATAATAATAATAATAATAATATATTATTAGGAAACTGATCATTAAATTGTGCGGATAAATTACGAGGAAGAACGACCCTTCGTTTGAAACGTCGGCAAGGGTTGGCATATAATCATCCCAGATGCCAAATGATAATAATCAAATATAGGATTATAATTGAAATTAATGATAATAATAAAATAATTGATGGTAATCAAAGAATATAATAATGATCAGATAATGATAATGATATTATTTAATAATCATAGGAGGATATGATAGGGACAGTCGTCATGTGTCGAACTACTCAGAACCGGATGTTGGGTTTTCACGGGGGAGATTGTTAGTGGTAGATGCGAAGATAACCCAGAGACGGCACATATCTTCATTGTCAGAGCATAGTAATGAACCTTTCCGTACGTCTTGTCGTATTGACAAGTGTAAATATTGAAATAGGCTTTGAGTTAATGAACTCTACCTGGTGTGTTTGTGAATCTGGAAATAATAGGCTAGAGTTTGTCCGTACTATAAATTCCCGTTTTTTCGAGGCGATGACATTTCCACGGTGGGTGTCCGGCTCACCAGAATGTACATAACGGAAGTGTCTCATGTCCAAATGGAACGAGGAGATGACCGTAAATAGTTATTGTCATGCCTTCGTCTCTGAAAGAAGATCTCCAGCGATGAAACGTCCACTCATACGGATGTGAATTCGACCCCCAGTAACCAATTGGGGCGAATTCACCAAATGTTTTACACTACCAGAGTAGTGAGGGAAATCCAAGTAGTATGTCATTTATTTTTCAGGATGGAAGTGTCCCAATGTAATAATTGTAATCATGTGTAGTTTGCAAAATAAGTGAATAAATTGTTCCTCATTGCAATTTCAATAGGAAACAGTTTCCATATCTTTTTATTGTAGTTAGTTAATTATGCCCATGGAATTTAAGTTGTCACTTCCCAGTCCTATTGTGGAGTCAAAAATTTGTATCCATGAATGAGTCGTCCCCCGTTACCTTAACTTGCATGCCCCGTTCATCCCTGTGTTCATTTGATGCGCCGATATATAATTAGATTTTCTTTATTAAATTTATTTTTTATCTTTTTCGAACTGATCACCCCTGAGATTAATGCTAGTCTGGGACTCAGGAAGTGAGCGGGTGCAGTACTGCCTAATAGCTCTACTTTTAAGACCTTCCTTTCTATCACATTTATTTTTAACTACAACAAAAACATCTTCGTGATCATTAATACCATCTATTACTTCAATTCCTCTACAGACCTCATGTGGTTTTACCAGCACCATGTCCAGAATATTCTTCCCTCTAATTGGTTCTATCACTTTCTGAATCAGCTGTCCTTCCCATATTAACTCATTTGCCATTTGTTGGTCATGGTTGCTGTCGTTGGCATTACCTTCCCAACTGATATTTGGTAAATTGGGATCTGCTAAATCTTGCTGGAATCCAACAAGTTCAGCATCACTGGAATAACTTTTCCTAAACCCAAAATACTTTCTACCAAACAGTTAGTAATTTTGCAAATGTGTCTAATAAAGCATAATCAGAAAAAATGCTTTCCCAGTAGTTACAAACAACACGTCAAGTTGAGTGGGCTGTGATTACCTTCTTTATGTTTCACACACTTTCTCTTGTACACTAGGGGTACTATTACAGCTCTCCATTCATTTACTATTGCTCCTTCATGCAAACAGCAATTAAATATTTCAGATATGGCCCTATAACCCAACCCATAGCCTTTAAAATACAGTTCAAGAAAATTAGCGGAACATGCTATTTAACGTCTGGTATGTGAACGTTAAATGGTAGATGGGGTTCCAATAGTCGTACAGCATACCTTGAGACCTTACCTACTCAGGGTATGTCAAATCGAAGTTATACTCCATCTGTAGGCGTAGCCATGCATTGAACTGTCAGGTGACCCCTCAAAACAAAGCGCAGCATCCGTGTGTCGTTATGAGGTACACAGACTACTGCGGTCATTTGAGCACTTCTTACATAAACCAGCACATCCCATGAGACATCTTAACGAGGCTCAAGTCGCAAGGGCCATCACTTTGATCCAAGAAGGATGGACTTTTCGTCGTGTTGCTGTGGATCTCAATGTCTCTCCGTCAATTATTCAACACTTGTGCAATTGCTAAAGTGAGACAGGCCAGTTCACAAGGGCAGTTGGACAAGGTCGTGGACGCATGACAACCCCACAGGATGACAGATATCTGACCATCTGTGCATTGTGGCGTCGTTCAGCAACTGCCAGAGAACTGCAACAAGACCTCAGGAGGGTCACTGGGGTCACGGTGTCTGACCGGACAGAAAGGAACAGGTTAAGAGAGGTGTCCTTATGACCCAGACATCCTGTTTGAGTGCCCCATTTAACGCAGCAACATCGTGCAGCTTGCCTTCTGTTGGCCTGTACCCACGTCAACTAGCAACTTCACCAATGGAGACCTGTGTTGTTCACAGATGAGTCCAGATTTCCCGACACAGCGTGATGGATGTCAACATGTATGGAGATGCCGTGGTGAGCAGTACATGCCAAATGTTGTCCAGGAAGCCAGGAAGGCGAACGATTCAGACAAGGTTCTGTGATGGTGTGGGGTGGCATCAGTATTGATGGCCGTACGGATCTTGTAATCGTCCGTGGTAATCTTACAGGTGCGGGATACATCGAGCAGATACTGCTACAGCATGTGGTCATTGCTGCATACAGTGTTGGCCCTGATATGGGCACCTGCAGGGGGGGCAAGGAGGGGCTTCCCCCCACCTGGAATTCAAAAAAAGGTTGATGTTCAATTGTTTAATATCATACCAGATTATTTCGTAAACTGAACTTACTGAAAGTCATCTAGCATCTGTTATAACCGAAAATTTCTGTAAACAATTTAATGTTGCTGACGTTATATTAGTTTTAATGAAAATGAAAAATGAAAACCTGCAACCTGTTTTCCAGTCTTTGACCGGTTCAGGAATGTAATGAATGAAACATATATAGGCTGTTATTACAATGGGGTCGCCACTCCCAAGGTGATTTATTAATGAGTGATAAATGCTATGAAATGATAATGGAGAGTGTTGCTGGAATGAAAGATGACAGGGAAAACCGGAGTACCCGGAGAAAAACCTGCCCCGCCTCCGCTTTGTCCAGCACAAATCTCACATGGAGTGACCGGGATTTGAACCACGGTATCCAGCGGTGAGAAGCCAACGCGCTGCTGTCTGAGCCACGGAGGCTCCATTAGTTTTAACATTCAAGATAATTGTTAATGTGCCCCCACCCCCACCTGGAAAAGACCCTGCGGGCGCCCATGGGCCCTGAATTTGTACTCAGTACTCATGCACAAGAAAGCCTGGGCTCATGTAGCACTCACCACCAGAGCTGTCTTGCGAGAACTGGACATTCAAAAGATGGAATGGCCAGCAGTGAGTCCTGACCTCAATCCTATCAAGCATGTGGGGGATGGCTTGACAGAAGTGTTTGTGGGTATCCTGTTCCACCATAGACTCTCCAAGACCTTGAACAGCCTCTCATTGAAGAATGGGACCTGATACCGCAACGTGACCTCCGTCGACTTATACGGAACATACCACGTAGGTGCCAAGCTGTGATAAACGCTTGTGAAGGACATACACCATACTGAAGCTCTCCTACTCTGATAAAAATCCACCCTGGAGGACTGTTATCACTTGGTTTTCGCCCCTATTTGGACATTTCCGTTTGTGTTCTGAAAATGAACGCGAATCCATCGATGTTCTTTTGTATACTTCAACGGTAAAGAATAAAGGTTTAGTTGGTAATATACCTGGGTGTCAGGTATTGTTTCGTGGATCATGGCATACGTTCAAAAACATGTTCCCCTCATTTTTTTGAACTGTCTATATCCCCAGAAATCTTGAAATCTTGAATGCCTTGAAATTTTTCATCTTTTAATAAATGTCTTTATTATCATAGGTCAATTTCAGTATTTTCCCAGTAATAGTCACCTCCTCTATCTGGACATTATATCGAACTACTTTTGCATATTGCCAACTGAATACTTCTACCTTCTGTAAGTCCCTGCAAATATACTCTCCTTGTACATTAATAACCCCCAGAATGTCCTTTCTTGTACCTGTTTCTGCCTTACAGTACCTACACATATCCTTCCATTGTTCACTAAAATTCATATGGCTGCCCATTATGTTTGCCATCATGTTATCCTTAGCTAATTTTTTTTGTTGAATTCAAGTTCCTAGTGAGCTGCTTTTCAATCTCTCCTTACTCCCACAACCATTCATAACTATTTCTCTGTAATCTTTATTTCCCTGTTATAATGGGTCCTTACTATTCCTTACCACTTTTAAAGGTAGATACCTGTTTTCACACTCCTTAACAACTGCTTTAAACCCATCCCCTGTAGGAAGTTTACATTTTTATTTACCGGTACCATTTTCCATTGATCATAATTGCTTTTTAAAAATATCCCCATTCCCCTTTCATCAGCCATATGGTATTGCCTAATAGTCCTACTTTTACGACATTCCTTTCTAGCACATTTATTTTTAAGACAAAGACAGCTCATGATCACTTATATCATCTTATCTGTTCAGTTTCCCTATAGAGCTCAGCTGGTTTTATCAGCACCATGCCTAGAATATTTTTAATGTAATTTGTTCCATCACTTTCTGGTTCAGCTGTCCTTCCCATAATAACTTAATCACCATTTTTTGGTCATGCTTTCTGTTGTTCGCATTCCCTTCCCAGTTAACATTTGGCAAGTTCAGACCACCCGCTACAATAATGTTCCTTTCTGTGTCATTCCCCACATAGCTGATTATCTTATCAAATAATTCCGCATTAGTGTCAGCGCCAGCTTTGCCAGGTCTGTACACCCCAAAAACATCAAGTTGCCTATTGTCTTTAGGGATGAGTCCTACACCTAGAATTTCATCTTCCTCATTCTTAATTTTCTCGTAGCTTACAAATTCTTCTTTCACCAGAATAAATACTTCCCCTTCTATCGTTCCTAACCTGTCTCTACAATAAACACTCCAGTTCCGTGAGAAAACTTCCATACCCATATCACTTCTCAGCCATGATTGAATCCCTATAACAATATCTGGTAAATATGTAGCTCTCAAATTACTTAATTCTATTCCTTTCTTCACAATACTTGTACAGTTTAACACTAACAATTTTATATCATCCTCACTTGACTTTATGCTTTCTATACTGCCATCACCGCACCCTGGTTCACCTTGTTTCCCTGAATGTACCTCCCTATTATTCTTCTAAACAAATCCTCTATGCGTACCACTGTAGTTCAAGTGAAGACCATCTGAGTGTAGATCTGTATCTCCTACCCACCCATTAGGATCTACTCCCAATTTCACACATCCCCATTCCATAATCTCATTTAAATCCCCAGTCACTCCCCATTCAGTATCCCTCCTACACAGTATCCATTGCTTCCTTAAACTTCTTCCATGCTGCCATAACCAGATCCCAAACATCCCCAACTATGTTAGTTCCTATTTCTGCTTGCCTTACATTACTGGTACAACGTGCAAAATTACCACCTTCTCCTTACCGTCTTCCCTTCATTTCTCTCAACATCTGCCTTAACTTAATTCACTCTAACCCTCCTTCCCTTTCATCCACATGCCTGACAATTGAGTCACCCATGACGAGAGCCTCACCCCCACCCTCATTAGATACCTTCCAATCCTGGTCTCCTGTAACTTCCCTTCTGCCTGCAGAACCCACTTCCTTTTCCCTTTTCTCCCTGTCATTACTCTATTCCATCTCCCTCTTCCTATCCTCTACTCTACATTTCCCTTTCCTATCAATCCCTTTCCTCTAGCCGACACCCCTCCTCTGTAACGCTTCCCTGGTCTCGATCTGCTGATCTACTACAGCTCATACAGATTCCTCACCGATACCTCTCCTGGGCCCACTCCCTGAGGAAACTCCTCAGCCCTCGTTGTCCTTGACCTCAAGACATTAGCCCACCTGTCTTCCACAACATCTTCCCTTCCTTCTCCTCTCTCTTGCCCACCTACTGTATCCTGTATACTGATTGAGAGAGAGCTATCTTCATTCCTGTCCTCCATTACAAGTCTAATTACCATATCTCCCTCAAACTCGCTATCTCTTTCCTTATCCTCCTTAGTTCCCACTCACACCCATAGTCCTTACACCTGCCTCCCTCAGCCATTCTTTTCTCTCTTCAGAGAAATGTGAAATAATATGGTAATATCAACAGAAGTAAAATGGCATATTTTATGAACAGAAGTACGTATATATGTTAGATGATGGAAATAACGTATACTACACAAAGATTTAACGAGCATAATGCAATCAAGAAACAAACTTATAGAATAACTACACTACAATTATACTCGTTAAACATATCCAGCTTTGTAACTGCATCTACATTTGTCTCTCTTCTGTTGAGCATTTCAAGTCAGCACATTTCTTGAAATTCAGACTGTCCATCACAGAATTTAGATACTTCTTCCTCGGTCTTTCTCTTCCCTTCAACTTTTCCTTCCAACATGGTTATGAGGAATTTGTTATGACATACTGTGTTGGCCAAGGAATTTGGTTTTCCTCTCTTCTATAGTGGTGATTAACTCCCTTGTTTCATCTACTTCCTCAAGAACCCTTTTGTTTGACTTTTTCTCTATCCAGCTTATTTTCAGCACCCTGCTCCATATCCACTGCTTCCAGGCGTTTTATATCCTGTTTTGCTAAGACCCATGTTTTGCAGCCATACAACAAAACACTCCACACAAATATTTTGACAAATTCTTTCCTAATTTTAACGTTTATGTTCCTGCTTGTAAGAAGTCGTTTATTCTTGCTAAAGGCTTGTTTATTTATGGCAATCCTCCTCCTGACTTCTGTGGTGCATCGATTGTCCTGGGTGATAATGCTTCCCAAGTAGCAAAATTGACCAACTTGTTGTACGGTTTCACCATCTATCTGTGCACTTGTTAGTATCTCCTCTTTTAATTTCTTGACAACTAATACTTTTATTTTCAAAGTGTCCAGTTTCTTTTTTTTTTTTTACAAGCTGCCTTACTTCGCACCGACACAGACGATGTGATAGGAAAGGCCTAGGAGTGGGAACAAAGCGGCCACGGCCTTAATTAAGGTGCAGCCCCAGCAATTGCCTGGTATAAAAATGGGAAACAATGGAAAACCATTCTCAGGGCTGCCGACAGTGGGGTGGGGCTCGAGATGATGTTATTCTGTATAGAGTAATAAATAAGTTACAAGATTGTGAGTAACTGCAAAATGACCTCGATAATGTTGTGAGATGGACAGAAGGCCATGGTATGATGATAAACGGGGTTAAAAGTCAGGCTGTGAGTTTTACAAATAGGAAAAGTCCTCTCAGTTTTAATTACTGCGTTGATGGGGTAAAAGTTCCTTATCACTGTACGTACCTAGGTGTTAATATAAGGAAAGATCTTCATTGGGGTAATCACATAAATGGGGTTGTAAATAAAGGGTACAAATCTCTGCACATGGTTATGAGGGTGTTTAGGGGTTGTAGTAAGGATGTAAAGAAGAGTGCATATAAGTCTCTGGTAAGACCCCAACAAGAGTGTGGTTCCAGTGTATGGGAGCCTAACCAGGATTACTTGATTCAAGAACCAGAAAAAATCCAAAGAAAAGCAGCTCGATTTGTTCTGAGTGATCTCCAACAAAAGAGTAGTGTTACAAAAATGTCAGAAAGTTTGGGCTGGGAAGACTTGGGAGAAAGAAGACGAGTTGCTCGACTAAAGTTCCCTATGGGAATCAACATCTATATCATAAGGGGTATGGTTCAAGCTGTCAGCGGAGAGATGGCATGGAATGACATTACTAGACGAATTAAGTTTGAGTGGTGTCTTTAATAGTAGAAAAACCGGGCGAGTTGGCCGTGTGTTTAGGGGCGCGCAGCTGTGAGCTTGCATCCGGGAGATCGTGGGTTCGAACCCCACTGTCGGCAGCCCTGAAAATTGTTTTCCGTGGTTTCCCATTTTTACACTAGGCAAATGCTGGGGCTGTACCTTAATGAAGGCCACGGCTGATTCCTTCCCTCTCCTTGCCCTTTCCTACCCATTCATCACCATAAGACCTATCTGTGTCGGTACGACATCAACTAGGAAAAAAAAAAAAAAAAAGTAGGAATAATCACAATATGAGGATGAAGTTGGAATTCAAGAGGAAAAATTGGGGCATATATTCGTTTATAGGAAGAGGAGTGAGGGATTGGAATAACTTACCAAGGGAGATGTTCAATAAATTTCCAATTTCTTTGAAATCATTTAACGATATTTTGGAAACGTGTTATTTGTAATCTACATAGTGTAATTTACATTGTGTATAAATTTTATGGTTATCGGAGGCATGGAAGTTAATTAAAAAACATTACATGTCAAACTCTGCACCTATTCCACCACGAACCTTTTTCTGGCATAATCTCAACTGAATTTCTTTGATTATAACTACTTCTTTCTTGTTATCTCCATGAATGTGGTCATCATTTTTTCTTTCTCCATGCTAGTAGCTCCTCTGCAATCCACTAGGTGTCAGTCAAACTCACTTGTTTTGAATTTAGCAGGCCTTCTAAAGGTTTTGTGTGTAATAGTAAAAAAGTTGTGTAAATGAGCAGAAATATATCATGGGTGGTGGTAAATGTGTTTTTAAGCAATGCAAATTTCATGGAAATCGTTTCACAAAGAAAGAAGAGCAAGCAGCAATGAATGAATAATCTAATCTCTCTGCCTCTGCAGCAAAAATTGGACTGGACTTGGATCTTATGGAGAAGAGTATAGAAAATTGTACATTAAATACAAGATTCAGACTTATTGACTTAGAACTTTTGTGTCATGCTATAAAGTGTTCATGTGCATGTTCTAAACGTAAAAACAGTGAGTATTTAGATATGGTGGAAGATAGACAAGTGGGTTTAGCCAGTAAGTTCAAATTAGTTTGTAGGTTATGTGACTATGAATTTTCATTTTTTTCTTCAAAGAAAACTATTTCTGGTTCTTATGAAAGTAATGTTAGATATGCATATGGACTGAGAAGCATAGGGCAGGGTAAGGAAGGAGGTAATCTCTTATGAGGTTTCCTCAACATGCCACAACCATGTGCAAGGTTTGATAAGTTTAACCAAGTGTACAGGCCATACTAATTGTAGGCATAATTGTGTACGAATGGGTAAAGTGTACTACTGGACTGAGAAACTGTTTCTGTATGTTTCTCACCAACAAACAATAGAGTACTTTCCACTTTCAATTTGCACATGAAACCACTCTGATATGTGTGTACAGTCGAAACCGGTTAAGACGTCCCTTTCTAGCACGTTTCCCTGGTTATTATCCCATTATTCCGAAGTCCCAGGACGTGTTCTATTAAATACATGCTAAAGAAACCTGGATAGGACATATACGTCACTCTTTAGTACGTTTGTAACTCCCACCATAAGAAATTTAAATTAGTGTTCCCGGCCACGTTGCGCACACAAGATTAAGCTATTTGCCTGGGTGAGGATTTGGTAGAGAGCTTAATGTCACGGCGCCGGAGCGTGGTTACGTGTCAGCCTACAGCTGCAGGGAGCATCAGTCCCAAGCCAGTCTTATCTTTGCGTCTGATGTATTGGTGCTTAATTTTATGTTCGTGAGGCCTCTTTCAGACGGCGTGGGTTCAACCCGCTTCCGCGCTCAGTCACCGGTCCGCCTAGGCCTCAACTAAGAACTGATTGTTCAAACAGAATTTTTCAGATGATCGTAGGCGGAGAGTAACAGCGCGTGGAAGAAATGTTTCAGCGGGCAGCCCGTGGCGAGTTGCAGTCCCACGCCCACAGTTACTTGTTATTGGACATCAGTTTTTATGCATGCCATCTACACAGCGGATCGACCGTGCACGCTACATCAGTACTTCGACCTGTATCAGAACCCAATACTGTAATGTACCTATAAAGAAGTAGAAATGGATTTAGACGAGAAAGAAAAATAGGTCTGTTCTCACCCATTTGACATTTATTTCTCATTTTCAATTTAAAAGTTATTAGCATGTTTTTGCTTTTCCTGTTTGATTTACAGCGGTTGTTATGGAATCCGAAATAGACATTGAGAACTTAATAACTTTAATGTCGGAAATACCAGTGGTCTTTTGTTTTGGAAAACGTGATACGGTACCATTTAGACCCGTAATTGAGAGAGTATCCTCAAAATTGTACCCATCTCCTTCTCTAACGAAATGTGAAGGACATAGCATGCGTGAACTAGGTTTATATTTTCTTAAATGTAGAAGGTAAACAAAGACTATGATGGTCCATATTTATAACCCACACTGTAAAGAGTGTTGAAAAGGATCCGCTGGAAAACACAGGAAGTTTTGCATTACTCGATCCGTTGTGTGTGCAAGAGTCAGCGGAAGCAGGTAAACCCGTGCATACACACGGGCGCGTTTTACTCTCGTACCGTCTGAAAGGGCCCGAGTGACTTGAGTACGTAAATTAGGCTCACTGTACTTACGTGTAACAACATATGTAAATTAGGCCTATTGTACTTACGTATACAGCTGACATGTTGGTGCTTAATTTTACGTTCGTAGATGAATGTGTAACAACACACATAAATTAGGACTACTGTGCTTATGCATAGTGATTTGCAGGACATTCAGTTATGGAGAAGAAAGCTAGACGGTTTATAGATGATGAAAAATTGAAGTTCAGTGAGAAAGTGGATGCTAAACCACACACGAAACGTGTGCAAATCACATTTCTAAGAATGTTTTTCCTTGAAGTTTTACTATGTTGGTGTTCTTACAATGTGTTATCTCTTTATTTTCATCGTAATTATTTTTATGTTCAAACCTAACCTTAAATTTAACAGCAAAATTATTTTTAATTTTTTAGCACGTTCCTTCTTTTTGACATTTTTTTGGTCCCCACAAAAACGTCCTAACCAGTTTTGACTGTCTATTGAAGGAGGGGTGTTATCTAAAAATCACTTCACCAATTTCTTTGCAACTTTATCTTTTTCCTCTTCTTGCAGATAATATGCACAGGATACAAGTTTTGTGATTTTTCTATGTTTGATTCTGTACTTTTTCTTGAAGCAACTCAACCAACTAATAGATGCACTGAAATTGGTTTGTCCCATTGAAATTTCTCTTGAAAGTTCCAAGACGCACAGTGGCAGGTCTTCATCCCAAATGTTATCTACATATCTGATCAAGCAATTAGCTTAATAATATGATTCCAGTTTAAACCATGAGAGAAATTTCTATTCTGATGAGAAATTATGCTGGTTATGCTAATATCCCATGCAATAAATACACTCAGCTTGTATATACAGGTGATCATCCCATTCATATACTTTAAACAAATAGTAGAGCTTCAATATGTGTGCTTGCGGAGGCTGAAAATACCTCGACATATTAAACATTTGAGGTGAAGAAAATCATGTATACAATTTTGGCAAAAAACCGCAGCAGTGCCGTTATTAATTTGCTTATTTTAGTTACCAATGTCATTCTTTTTATCATGATGGTTGACAGCATATTAACTGGAATGCAAAATTCCATTGCAATGTACTGTACAGTGATTACCAATACGATAATTCCTCTGTAACGATAAAATATTCAAGTCCCAGCAATTATCCCATTAATTCAAAGTAGAATACCTCTCGATGTAACGATACTCCTGTTAATAATTAATCTCTCCACTGAGATTGCCTTCTCGAACACCAGTGATGTTCTTACCTCCTGGTACTACGATCATCCAAGCAAAAAAGTAATTGGGAACATTTTGTTAGCACCATACGAAGAGTGAAATTTCCTACCGTATGAGCTTAGCATGCATGAGGGTTTACAGCTGTGTGCTTACCTGAGAGGTGGGCTTGTTGAGCAACTCTGGGAACTCGGTAACTACGCAATTCCAGGAAGATCTAAGTAGTGTGCATACCAGAAGGATTTAAACGGCAGTACTGTAGCTATCGGACAGCTGCTTAACACGCTGGGTGCCACGTGCCGCCATATGGTGTCACGCAGGTCTTAAAATTTGAGATGGCGTGATGCCATATGGCTGGAGACAGGTCTCGAAATCAGAGTTGGTGTGACACCATATGGTGGCACAGGAAAGTTTCTGGCAATGCGCTATAGAAAATCAGCTGTGACATCTATGTTCGTAAAATCGGCCTTACGTGAAGAGCGAACTACAGGGTCTATTCCAGCTATGTATTGCTACTATGCGCCACAGTATTCTTCCAAAATCACTGACTGGCCAGTGGTCATTCTCACAAGAGCAAAGCGCACCAGGTACTGGTTTTTTCTCGTTTACGTGCGATTTATCATTCGGTTTGTATTGCTGTACAAAAATATTTTAAAATGGAAGATGTTGGTAATATTCTTGGTGGAAATGGTAAGCGATTTACCAAGAAGAGGATTAGTGAATTGGATATTTGTGAATTACTGATGGATTCTCATGGAGAGAAAGATGTAAGCATTGATGACAGTGAATATAACGCTAGTGACGATGAGTGCACTGACAGCATGACGGACATATCGAGTGATGCGGAAGATGATAGCGATACTGATAGTGATATAGGTGGGGACGGTGCTGGTGCAAATGGTGTAAACAATCATGTGAACTGATGACTGGGGTCTTTGTGTAGGGGCACAGAAAAATATTCCACTTACAAGCCAGGAGCATCTAAATCTTCAAATTGATACTTCTTCAGCCACCAGGAATTTTGAATCGGTCTACAACCAACCCTCAAAAAAATCCCACAGGGGGGAACAATATGTAAGTACTTGTTTTGCATTCCAGTAGTTTTAATAAATATTGTTAGTTTGAATTCAAGGTTATGAATTTCATTTTCGTTCCGTATTGAATTTTTTTTTTTTTTTTTTTTTTTTTTTTTTTTGCTAGTTGTTTTACGTCGCACCGACACAGATAGGTCTTACGGCGACGATGGGACAGGAAAGGGCTAGGAGTGGGAAGGAAGTGGCCGTGGCCTTAATTAAGGTACAGCCCCAGCATTTGCCTGGTGTGAAAACGGGAAACCACGGAAAACCATTTTCAGGGCTGCTGACAGTGGGCCGTATTGAATTAAGATTCCATATAATTTAATTAACAAAGTTTTATTCCACCTACTCAATACCTTACAATAATTGTAATGCCTATGTATACATTACAATGTGTTGTTAAGGGACTAGTTTCGGCCCTGTGTAAGTCATCATCAGCCTAAATAAGGTACACTTTTATTTGTCGATATCCTGGAACAATATTTTGTTGTGAATTAATAAGATTGATAAAATGACTATATGTGTAATGTGCATATAAAATGGTGAAATGCATGAAATGTTATGTGAAATAAAATTGTATTGTGGTACTAATCAATAGATAGTGAATTGTCCAAGTTTACATGTATTGCAGTGAGACTATAAATATAGTACCACATCAATTTTTACAATAATGCTTAAAATATTACATATACATTAAAATTGCATAATGATAAAAGTATAAAATGCCGGTCTGAATATAAAGTCCAGATGCTTCTAGTGAATTCTATCGTTCAAGTACATCTTCTGTCAAAATACTGAATATTTGTTATGTACAACATTGGCGCAGAGGGTATCTATCTTGCTTAAAGTCCGGTGTTTTATGCTTCAGAGAATGTATTCAGGCTGAATATGAGCAACTTCTTATAGTATAAGGAGTTCTGCATATGATGAGAGGAGAAATTCCCAATCCAAGATGGAACCAATAGAACCTGATGATGAGAATAAAAAATTAAAATTAACACGAGGTTCTTTAACCTTTCCAGTGCCGAGTTTTGATGACCAGGCCAAGTTTTTTTTTTTTTTTTTTTTTTTTAAGGAAGAAGCACTTTTACAGATACATGTTTACTGATACAATTAATGGAATGCATATCATCCCCTTAGCCCCGCAGCCCAATATGGGGTCGGGGATGAAGTGAGATTATATTTTACACCATATTTGTACGGCCAGATGCCCTTCCCGATGCAAACCTCAGTTGAGAAGATAATGAATATGAAATGAACGATGGTGAATGAAACTGGGTAAGAAAGTGGAACGAATCGGCTGTGGCTTATGAATAAGAACTGTCCCGACATTTGCTTGGGAGTGCACAAAAAAAAAAAAAAACTATTCTCAGGACAGCTGACGGTGGGGTTCAAACCCACTCACCTGCCTAGCGCAAAGCTTAACTCCATAGACATAGCATGTTAATACGCACGGCTACTCCGCTCGGAGATACTATTACTGAAATATAAAATTGTTAATCCTAGAACCGGAATTATTAAAATCATTTATGTTTGGGGAAAAAATAATTTATCTGAGAAAGGGATGGCAATTCCGCATGTGATTCATCATTACTACTTTGTCTCGCAATTTCTTGTAGTTCAATATCACCCCTTAGTTATTCTCCATCTTCATTATCAAAATATAGCACTCCAGAATCACTATTTATGAGGAAATATTCAATATCTTCATCAACAAGAGACGACAATGTATACTTCAAGACACCATGATGGCTAAACGTAAGCGGGAAAGATGTTCCACTCCAACGAAGCTGGAATAACACCAGATCGCTTTCAAAACACATGAAATGGAGTGGTATATCTGCCATACAGAACTTCCTTGAGCATTTCCACGGAATCTCAAAGCATGACACTATATTGCATACATTTGTAAGCTCGGTGAAGTACACACTGCACCAAAACGTATATGTACAGATTTGGCGGATGAGGCACGGCATTCAATAACGTATATATATGGATTTGGCAGTGAATGGGTTAAAGACAATGAAAAGAAAGGGAGGAAAACAAAGAGAAAGAGTACTCACCTTGCGCGGCAATGTGATCGGCTTGACCGGTAGTGTGGAACTGGAATTAGCATGTGCTGGGAATGGCAAGGAAAGCAGGAGGGGAAGAGGTTGGTAAGGAGAGGGACTACCAGGTGGAGCAGGTAATGTGGGGTAACGTGTGAAGGGAGGGACGGGGAGTAACTTAAGGTGGGGCCGAAGGATGGGGGAGTGATGGTAACTGTCTCGACGAAAGACCTATAATTAACTTTTTGATCAGCTTAATTGTTTTTCCTGAGAAAAGTAATAAATCAAATAAAATATTTGATTGTTCTGTGATTTCATTAAGGTTGTAATTAGCATTGAAATACTGGTCCAGATGTATGTAGAATTTCTCAATTATATTAAGCAGAGGACCCTTGTTAGCTATTTCCAGGATGTCCATGTCTTGTTCGATATTCGTGAAATTATGATTGTAATCAACCATGTGTTGGCCGATAGCCGAAAACCTATTATATTTAACTGTATTGATGTGTTCAGAATATCTTATATTAAAACCTCCCAGTTTGCCCTACATAAGAAATGTTAGCACATGGGTTACATTTGAGCCTGTAAACACCTGATTAGCACAGAAATTTGATGTATTTCAAATTTGTGTTGTACAAAGGGCACTAGGAAAGTTTTGCAATACGCAAAAACGGTTGGCTGGACACCCCTGTTATGGTGAGGGATGAAAAGAGGGGTGAAAACCGGTCGGACAGCAAGGGGCGACCTTCACACCAGTTGTTACCAAGCAGTGGGATTGAAAGCAATTTAAGATGTCAGTGTGGTCTAAAGGTGAATATCACGCAATTATCTGCTACAATTTTGCTCGTGGATTAACTGCTGACCATTGCCTGGAGGAAAGACTGTCCACATCGGGCAACAATTTTCCGCTGGTACAAAGAATTCCAGAGGGGAAATTTTGGGGTTGAAGACGATTTCTGTTCTGGGCAACCGTCTGAATCAGTGACCAAGGAAAACATTGAAGCTGTGAGGAAAATGTTGCAGCAAGAGAGGCGGTTGACATATCGGCAGGTAGAAGAAACCCTCCACATCCTTGCACCAGCTATTCATTCAATTCTACACGACCATCTCCATGTTAGAAAGGTTTGTTCCCTTTGGGTGGCAAATTCACTCTCAGAGGAACAAAGGGCACATCGAGTGAAATGGTGCCGAGAAACGCTAAAATAGTTTGAAAATGGGACTTCGTGTAACGTCAGTAGCATCGTTACAGGTGATGAAACTTGGCTTTATTATTACAATGTCCCAACAAAATCCTAGAACAAGGTGTGGCTGTTTGAAGATGAAGGTACTCCTGCGACTGCACGAAAGTCAAGGTCAGTGAAGAAAAGGATGACTGCAGTATTCTTCACCAAACAGGGCATCCTGACTCAGGTTGTGCTAGAAACACACAGGACAGTTACAGCGAAGTCGTACAGTGAGACTTGTCTGCCTCAGGTCATCCAGGCTCTCAAGCAGCTCCGTCCAAGTTCACGGCTCAACACTTGGCTCTTGCATCACGATCATGCTAATGTAACAATGGATTTTCTTGCCAGATCAGGGTTGACTGTGCTTGATCACCCTCCATACGGTCCTGATCTTGCCCCATGTGACTTCCCACTCTTCCCAGAAGTGATGAAGCTGAAAAGGTGGCGTTTTGCCTCTGACGAGGAGCTTCTGGCAGCATGGGATCAAGAGTGTGAAAATGTAACCGAAGAAAAGTGGCAGAGTTGGTTCAGTGCCTGGTTTTGACGTATGGAGAAGTGTATTGAGAGTGGTGGTTTTGAGAAAGTCTAAAGCGTTCACTCACATTGCAAAACTTTCCTAGCGCCCTTTGTACATTCCATATAGAGCATCAAAAAATTCTGTGACACCGTATGGCGTCACGCTATATTTTTATGTTTTTGTAAAAACTGATGTGACACCATATGGCGTCACACATGAGCTTAGTATGATTATATAAAATTTACTTAATACATTATATTAATATATCCCAAGATTATATAAACAACCTACAAGGTGTACAACTGCTGTGGTACCGTTTATTACAACATATATTTATATTTGGAACTAGTTTCGACGCTGTTTGGCGTCATCTTCAGAACATGTCAATGCCATAAAACACAACCGTTTTTCCGCGGTCGGCCTACACATAAAAGAATTTAAGCACAACTTTACTGAAATAAATCAAGATCTTGAAGTATTAGATATTCTAAACAAAGGTTCTTTCCTAGACGTCACTGAAAACCTCTATATTCATTTAGACCAATATTTCAATCCCAACCTAAACTTAAATGATATCTCAGAGAAACCAAAGATCCTATTTGACTTTCTCATTGAATTTTTCAAAAACATGAATATCCCAAAAAACAGATCTGTCTTTCACATTATGCATAATACTTTGTCACGCCACACACTTTCACCACATCACCCTCCATATTTCCCCTCCTTCCACTCCTCCTCCCCTACCGCTCCTTCCCTCTCCCCTCCTAATCCAACAATGGCCGCTCCCCAGACCTAAACTATCCAACACGCCCTGCTCCTCTTCATCTCGCGCCATAGCTTTACCGCCTTATGTCCCGCAATAAACATCATAGAAACCTGCCCCCACCCTACACGTAATGCTGCAACAATACACCACAAATACTGGCACAGTCAACCTCCAAACTATCAGAAAACGAATTCCTTAATACCAATTTTATATTCTTGTCGAGCTGAATACCGGACCTGTGAAGATTACAAGATTATTTTGTGCATCTACAGAAGGGTGGTGTTAATGAAGCTACGTAATATAGAGAGAGGCTTTCAAAGGTGATTAAATGAAGAAGTTATATCATGTTCAAGATCATGCTTTCACGTCTCTGTACAGTATTTAAAATACAATTTACCGTTGGTCTTTATAGCTATTGTTGAGAGTGAAGGAGTTTTTCCTGTTGTGTATGTTTATCAGGAACTCAAGGGAGACTTCATTAGTTAGTCCGAACATAAAGAAAATGATGAACTCTTCTCAGAAGAACTCTTAAGGTTTCACCTTACTTTTTCCTGCCTGCTGGCTCTTCAGAAGTGTGTACGCATGCGTTTTGTATTCAGGAATCATTCAAGGCAAATATTTTCGCACTGCAAGATGTGTGGTTAAGGTTATTTTTAATATGTATAACTTTTGCTTTCTCAACGATTCATTTGTTTCTATATTTGTCCCTGTTTTTATCTCCTAGCAAGATGTGTATTGTTTAATATAACGCCTTGTGTAATATAAATGTCTACATGCTAGCCTATTTCCCACATTTTGGCTGAAGATGACGCCAAACAGCGTCGAAACTAGTTCCAAATATAAATATATGTTGTAATAAACTATAACAATTTTGTATTGAAAAGGTGGACCGTTTTAAGTTTCCTATCTTCCATTCTCAGTTCAATACGGATAAAAATGAAATTCTTAGATTTAAATGCTGTGGTACCCGCACGATTCTATTGAAATTCATGCCTGGCTTCGTTAAAATGGGGCACGTTAAAATGGGGTTCTACTGTATTGAACTTTGTACTGTAAATACGCCAATAATCCCTACCATTAAACAATTCCCACACCATATTTTATACCGAGAAATTTTGAAATTTCTTTTTGTGTAATTGTATAGAGCAAAGTCATCTCCGTACAGGCCATGAAGGCCCTAGGATGGAAGGTAAAGGCTCCACTATCCGTAACCCCGGCACTTGAAGGAGTGAGTGGTTAGCTTTACAACCAGCTGTCTTTGCCCCTAAGAATTAACCTGGTACTAATTTTTGATGTAGGGCGAGTGAACCCCAAGACCATATGAAACTCCGGAATTGGAAATCTTGTTTTTTTTAATTTGACTTACTGACGGAGAATCAACCCATGTCCTTCCAGGTGAACCAAGAACGCCTTTACTGCCTTGACCAGACAGTCCCAATGTAATTTTATAGCTATGTTAACTATGTTGATAACTGTAAGTATGACAGCACAATAAATACATCTGGTCTGCATTACCGATATGAAAGAGTAAAAACAAATTTCTCTGGCGCAAACCCATAAAAAATCTGTGTAAATTTTAAATACCCAGCTTCTTCAAAAACTGAAGTTATTTCATTCAAAAATAAGAGTGAGCCATCAATGGCAAGCCTTACAACTTGTAATTCTTAATTCTCTTGGTATTGCTATAGATTTTAATCAATACATTTCACTCGTGAGTATACGTCCACACTGTATCTTTTCAGTTCACATAATCACACATTCTGTTTTCGATTTCTGGAAACTCCACTTTTTGTTTGTAAAGTGCCTGGCAGTTACGCTTGTTGAATCAAAACAAACATTTTCCCTCCAATTACGTATGGAACTCTCGTCCTCATCGTATATTCTTCCCGCAGCACAATTATCAATTTGCTCTCTCTTCAATAATGTCCAGCTGAAATGGATATGGCTTTTAGTGCAGGGAGTGTCCAAGGACAACTTTGGGTTGACAGGTGCAGGTCTCTTGATGTGATGCCCGAAGGCAACCTGCGCATCGAGATGTGGTTGAAATGATGAAGAAGACCCATACATTCACCCCCCATGCCAGCAGAATTAACCAATTATGGTTAAAATTCCTGACCCTGCCAGGAATGGAAGCTGGGACCTGTCACCAAAGGCCAGCACACTAACCATTTAGTCATGGAGACTGCTTCTCTTTAGCCATGAACAGACTGTAACAAGACCTCACACCAGCCATCCTAAACACGTGCTACTATTATACTAATGCCACTCAAATGACATGTAGGTAACACACTTTCTTGCTTGTGGTGGGAACAGAGTTGATGGAAAACAACTAACTTCCAGATTTCTGTACCAAACTTTGTTGTAATTACTATTTCATTCCAACATTTTGCCATCAATTTATTTTTTTAAATATGCAGAGATTAAATGAAGATTCTGTCAAACTGTAATTCCTTGATATCAAAATTTCGAGCTTTAGACGTTTGAGTTATAGAAGTTTGACTGTACTTCCATACAGTATCATATGAATCACAAGATGATTCATTTCTAGCATAAGGAAAGTTCTGAACATCAGTACAAGAAACTTAAAAACAAGGAGTATACAAATGTATTTAATTTTAATTTTGTTTACATATATTTCATCACAAACCACTGCCAGCATGTATTCTCTCAGTACAATGCTATAACAATTAACAGGTGCATTTTCTTCAAGATGTTCTACATTCAACTAAGTTTCTCTTAACCTCAAAGACACTCATATAAATGCACAATGCAGTGCTTACCTGTACAGTATTGTCCCATAAATTCAACTTGAAATAAGACATATCTCAATTCAATTTGAATCATCTATGAACGTAACTCCAGCATGTAATCACTATACATGTATCAAGAGCAGAGTTCCGAAGCACGATTCAATGTTCACTTCTTCGACCACCAGAGCTCCTCTTACTGAGCTGGGAGGTTAAGCAAAACGTTCTGACCAGAGGGAAGGTATGACACTTGCCGTGATCTTGAGAGCTGATAAGCGATATCTTCAGCTGCTTCAATACGTCTGAGTTCAACTAGACCCTCTCCAGCCTCACCAAAAGATTTTGCAAGCAAGATGGCTGCCTGAGCATCACCCTCAGCTGTAATGATAGCAGCTTTCTTCTGTTGCTCTGCCTGTAAGACAAATATATGATTAAAACAGGAGGTAAAAAAAAAAAAAAAAAAATTCAAGAAGGTAAAATAAACTGCTACAACTGATTAGGCATAATTTAAGTTTTAGTCATTACGAACTGACTTCTAAAGGATGCTGATAATGATTGTCGTTTCAATGCATTCCACTATAAGTTATTCACCTTGACAGTGACTTAACAGCTTACTTCGTAATATTTACCTTTTCTACAACAAAACGAGCTTTCTCAGCATCCTGTTGAGCAACTTGCTTCAATTCAACAGCCTGAGTGAACTCCTTGCCAAACGTAAGGTGTGTCTGAAAGTACATCAAGAGCATTAATTTCACATATAAAAGTACACATATCAAGAATATTTATGATATACATTGCCCATACAGAAATTTGGTCACCTTTTTATATGTTCATACCTTTACACAATATGCTTACTGAAATGAAAACACACATGCAATGAAAACAAAATCATCTTTGTAACATCTTTGAAAGAACTGAAATGTCATTGCATGTGTCATAAACAAAGTTATCCCGGGTCATACACCAAAATGGCTTCATGGTAATTAAGCATCTTAATAAGGAGTATTGCTACCCTTCGCATTGACAACTACTTCACAATGCCTTCACATGCTTCTGACAAGACACTGCTAGTTTGGGTTGTCACCAAGTTGCCTCAAGTGAGGAATTATGTGGCACTAAGATCTCGTCAATGTACCGCCAAGCAGTTAAGCATCCACTGCAAATGACCAGGAGATAGGTTTTCGTATCAAGACTTATGCCTACCTACACCATAACAGATCTACCCCCATAACCAACAGTAGACTACACAGCTGTCAGATGAAATTGCTACCCACGTCTTCTCCAGACTTGCAGATGACTATCTGAATGAATACAAAACAAGATTCATCCAAGAACAGCACAGGATACCAGTGTCTTAGCTGTCAGTCCACACAATCTCTAGCAAACTGCAGTCTCCTGCCACGATGTCTGTCCAGTGCAAGTACTTGATGTCAGGATCTTAAACTGGCCCCTCTAAGCCTGTTTCTGAGCGTTTGGTTACTAACTCGTACACCAGAAGCCTGCTCTATGTCTACTTGCAGTGCTCACACTGTAACTTTGCAGTTTCCGAGAGCTTGTGGATGCACAAAAGGATCCAATCTTAGGTTTTTTTTCCTTTGGTGACCCATGCCAGGGCACCTGGCTACACTTCCAAACTCCTGAAAACATTTACACAGACACCCAATCGTATTCTGGCTATGTACCTATGCGAGTACCTTCTTGAAGCAACGTAAGTGCACTAGTGGCTTAATGTGATAACTGCTTCCCCCATTGCCAACCTTAATTCACACGATCATCCATGACTTGTAAAACTACACTCCATAGAGACCAAACTTTGCACGCACTTTGAACTGAGGCACTCATACATTTCAACAGACAATGACATCTCCCAAACATCTGGATGACATTGGGACCTTCTGTTATGTACGCAGGACATTTTATTGTCATAACAGTCCAATTTCCATCCCACTATACATTTGTACAATGTAGTTAGGAACATCTTTAGAAATGATTTTTTTTTTTAGCAGTGTATATTAAAAACACTTAGTCTAATAGTTCAGCAAGATAGAAAGTCACAGTCAGTATTTCCCATAGTTGAAAAACTTTAGTGTGTGAATGGTACAGCGAGTCTTGCGTACAAGTTGGCTGGCTGGCTCACCATGGCAGAGTGGCAACTCCGTGGACCCTGTGACCATGGCTTACTTTTGATCAAAAATTAGTTTCCCACCAGAAAAGTTTACTTTATTGCTTCTGAATGAGAACATTAAATAAGTTCAGGTAGCCTCCTCCGCTTCCACGATCTGGAAGGAGGGCATATATAGCAAGTGGAGAGACACATCCGCACTAGTACACTGGCAATGCGATGTGCTTACCATATGATAGCTTGCAGTGGCGCCACAATCTGGCCGGCCAGTGTCTTGAAGAGGTGCAGTTTCCCAACTGAGGGGTCCATGTCACACTGAGGAAGAACCTTGGTACTCTTATGATTGAGCTACAAGAATTTATTTAATGGCCTAGTTTTGTTCATTCATCAATTGCACCAAACTAGTGTCAAGTTTGGAAGTGATTAGTGTGTTTATGTGTAACAAGTGTTTAGATTGTGTGTTATACAGTTACATTGCCACGAGATAAGTAAACATTACAGCAACATATTTTTATGAACGATTCATAAGAGATTACATCTTGCACAGATGGCCTTTTTTTTTTTTTTGCTTTACGTTGCATCGGCACAGATAAGTCTTATGGCAATGATGGGACAGGAAAGGCCTAGGAATGGGAAGGAAGCAGCCGTGGCCTTAATTAAGGTACAGCCCAGCATTTGCCTGGTGTGAAAATGGGAAACCACGGTAAACCATCTTCAGGGCTGCCGACAGTGGGGTTCAAACCCACTATCTTCCGGATGCCAGCTCACAGCTGTGCGCCCCTAACCGCACGGCCAACTCGCCTGGTGTGGCAATTTTTAAAGAATACCCAAATGTGCTGAGGTTCTTGAGGAGCATACAGGGAAAGACAAGACAAAATTGAATACGAAATGAGGAAATAAGGAGAAGCGAGGGAGTGTGTAAACTTCAAGAAGAGATTGATATGACAAAGCTAAAATGGTTTGGACACATGGTAAGAAAGCCAGGAGAGAGAATACCAAAGAAAACATTCATGGATACAGAGATTGCAAAGAGGCCTAGAATGCGATAGAGGAGTTCTGTTGTGGGCTGTATTGCAAATAGGAGTCCAGAGCAATGAAGTACTAGAAGAGGAGTGGTGGAAAGATAGAGTAAGGTGGAGGGCTTTGGTACACTACTCTACCCAGAGAGAATCTGGAAAAAGAAATGGATGAAGAAGAAGAACAAGCAGACGAAGAAGAAAGAAGAAGAAGTAGTGTGTCCTCAAGCAGAGAAACCGAGTGAAATTTTTTAAATAAATTTATGGAAACAGGTCAGACTCTCAATAAGAAGCAAAGGGTAAAACAGCACATACTTAACGAGAAGAAAGTAGCCAAAGTTGGAGAATGATTACAACATTCTCAAAATCTCTAGGACAGCTCTCACAGCAAACTACAATTTCAAGGAACTCAACATGGTGAGCTACCAAACTCTTAAAACTAAAACCATACAGATCACTGTTGTCCACAAATTGCTGCCACGTGACAACAATAATATAATAATGTCATTTGTTTTTATATCCTACTAACAACGTTTATGGTTTACAGAGATGTCGAGGTACAGGAATTATGCCCCGCAGGAGTTCTTTTACGTGCTTTCTGCTGCAAAGTCATTAAATTTATTCAGGAAATATTTGATAGGCTAATTAGCAAGGGGTTATGGCACGCATGGTACCCAGATCTCACATCATGTGATTTTTATTTATGGGGGAACTTGAAGAATCGTTAGGTCAAACCCCCACTAATTAGAAAAATCAAAATACAGTGGAACCTCGATTCTCCATTTTTGGAGGGACCACGAAAATAAAACGTACAACACGGGAAAACGAAAAATCCGGGAATGAATTAAAACCATCAACAATTTGGCTAAACATCTCAAAAATGAGGTATGTATAATTATAATCTTACAAACACTCCCAAACCAAACTACAGCCTCAATGGGACTTTGCCTGCCAAGCGACCGCTGCTCAGCCCGAAGGCCTGCAGCTTACAAAGTGACGCAGGGTCAGTGTGACGAATCCTCTCTGCCGCTATTCCTGGCTCTCTAGACCGTGGTCGCCACCTCACCATTAGATAGCTCCTCAAATAAAGGTAATCACATAGGCTGAGCGGACCTGGAACCAGCCCTTATGTCCAGGTAAAAAATGCCTGACCTCACCGGGAATCGAACCCGGGCCCTCTGGATGAGAGGCAGGCAAGTTAGACCGCGAAACCGGCATCAAACATTAATTACCAGTACGCGAGTTCAAAATCTCGATACTTTATGTTCACTTTTACAGGGGAAACTTCGTCATTTTCCCGTGAAAACTTCTTTCAGTTCAGCAACTTTGATTAGCCAAACTCTTCGAAAAATATAACAATGCCAAACCAAACGACAATCAACCAAAAGCAATTTTTAATTCTCTTATCTAATAAAATAAAGCACCTTAGATACAAAACCGCCCAACATGATGGCGAAATCCTTCTTTTCTTAATCTTCCATTGTAATTTAATCTACCATATACTGTTCGTAGTCAGTTTCTGGAAATCTTGTACCGCGTAAATTAGGTCTACTTCGACTTTTAAACGTTATGTTGAACTCGAGAACATCGTTTCGAATGTAGGTATCAATTCTCGAAAGTTCTCGAATGAATTATATTCAATTCTGCCTGTCACTAATTCAGTCAAATTGGAAAGAGAAAAAACAATCATCATAACTTCAGGAATTACGATTAATCCTGACCTTGAGCTCAGCTGGAAAGCGCGCTCGCTGCACATGTCAGTAATGAGTTGGAAATGATACAAACCATTTAAATGTAACGTGCGCAAATAAAACGACTGCAGTTTTTGACATTTTAACACGAAAACGTAAAATTCCCAGTCTTATATTAGGACCAAACCAGTAATAGGCAATCCCTAGACCTCCCAAGACTTTTAGAATGCAAGGTGCAACATCTGTTCAGATCTCGATAACAATCATATACGATAATATTCAAATACCTACTAGATTTGTGTTAAGAAGGAACAGTTTCGATTCCTGCCTGAAATTGCACGTTATAATTTTTTTTTTTTTATTAAATCTTAAGACCAAAATTGCGAAAATAGGTAAGGACATTCTATTCCTGAAAAACTGTCTCAAGGAGGGACTTGTCCCTAATTTTTTGAAATCGGTTCAAAACAAGAATGTATTGTCGTACTGGCATAGAAAGACATAAGATAAATCCAACATTCTATGGATCAGGAACGAAATTAAATTTCTTTATAGGAAAAAAGCATTCCTTAACACTCAGTTATACGAGGCCCATCTCATCGCGTCTGCCTACATTGCCCCATTAGAATGGAGTTTGTTTCAAAATTACGTAAATGATAAAATCGCATACCTACTTGTAGATAAACAGAACAAGTTAGTCAACAGAACTAATACACTTAGGCGTAATAAGAGAACTGAGACTGATTCTCCCTCATCTAAGGATCATCATAATCAGACTCATTCAACCATTCCTGTATTTCAAGAGCCGGTTATTAATCTTTCAGAGGCGTGTTTTGATAAGTCCGAAATAAGTGTTATGGAGAAAGGTCCCAAATTCAATTGGCCCATTCAATTTAAACTTAAAGACGCGATTATGATCACGGCGGAAGCCGAAAGTGCAATACAAAAGTTACCGATAGAGAACCAAACAGAGACGAGATTTAGTATAAAGAAAAAACTTTCTAATTTAATAAATAATAACAAAGATAGACTTTCTACACATCATAACCAAACAACAGCTTCATTGAAACAGAAAATTAAGGAGAATGGTTTGATTGTGACTAAGGCGTACAAGGGGAATGCGACGGTCATTATGAATAAAGAATCATACATACAGAAAATTGAAACCTTTTTCGCAGAGAACTCATTCAAAATTATAAAAAAAGACCCGACGAATATCATTCAGAGAAAAAGAAACTTCTTAAACAATCTTCTTTCATCCTTAATGAAAGGGAGTCTCAAAAACTTATTAATATGAACCCGGGTATTCCGACGGCTAAGGCACTACCGAAGGTGCATAAAGAGAATATACCTAGAAGACTGATCATTAATTTCAGAAATAGCCCTATATATAAGACGTCTAGCTTTATACACAATTTCTTAAGAAAACATAGATTTGAGGGTAATAGGTCTATTAAGAATTCCAAAGAATTTTGCGATCGTATTAAAGATTTAAACATACAATCAAACCATAAGATGTATTCATGCGACATCAAAAATATGTTCTCGAATATTCCACTATCAAAAATGATAAATCTTGTAAAGAATAATCTACTTAAATACAGTAATTTGAGTAGGCAAGAGATAGCCGATTTTATAAATATTTTGGAGTTCGTCATCACTAATAATTACTTTACTTTCAACGGTCAAATATAAACAGGAAGGTCTTCCTATGGGGGCCCCAGCTTCGGGAATTATGGCGGAAATTTATATGGATTTTCTTGAAAATAGCAAAATTAACAATATTAAAGGAATAATAAGCTGGTTGAGATACGTAGATGATACGTTTACAATAATTGACCATAGCATTACTAAGGGACAGGAGGTATTAGAACAATTAAACAATATGGATTCACAGATTAAATTTTCTTTCGAAAATGAAAATAATAAAGCATTAAACTTTCTTGACATTACAATTATTAATGACTCTAATAAACTTAGGTTTAAAATATTTAGGAAACCTACTCAAACGGCAAACGTAATTAAACAAAATTCCGTACACCTGGCAGCACATAAGAGGGCCTCCTTTTATAGGATGATTTATAGAGCTTATAATATACCCACGTCAGAAGCAGATCGTAAAAATGAATTGGATACTATTTATTTTATAGCAAAAAGAAACAGGTTCAACAGGCAATTTGTAGATAAAATTATTAGCAAAATTGAGAAAAAATCATTTTCCACATTAACCAAGGATACAAAAAAAAAAAGAAGATAGTCACGCCCTTTTTACTTATAGTCACAGTAAAATATACGAAATCACGAATGTTTTCAAGAAACTTAATATGAATCTTTTAAAACAACCAATAACAACACTCATCTTTTCTTCAATCAGCACACTATCAATAACGGCAATAGCAAATTTCAGAAATCAGGTGTTTACAAATTAAAGTGCCAGCAGTGTCCCGCCAGTTATACTGGACAGAAAGGCCGCAATTTTAACATAAGGTATAATGAACATGTTAATGCGTCAAAGTACGGCAGATTCTCAGCATTCGGTTCTCATATGGACGATACTAATCATACATTCATGGGCATATAACAAGACCTTCAAATTCTCCACTTATGTAAGGAAGGAAATCTATTGAATATTTTAGAAAACATCTTTATAAATACTGATCAAAAATGCAACCCGATTTATAATCTTAATGAGATATTGGAGGATATCAATATACTTTTCGAGGAGTTAATCAATAAATTCTTTTCACGAAGGCGCGTGAATAATATGCCACCTCACGCCCCTCCCCTTACGTCAAACTCCTCTCAACCTCCCCTCACAGTCAGTCATCAATGACCTTCGAGGACGTCACTCAGTTAACCTTAGCACTTGACGTGGAGTGGTCGATGTAGGACAGGCAAAGAGGTGAGTGACGGGATGGGCACTTAGATCACATTTTAACGGCATTTTATTCTTCAGTTCATTCATATTTTCTTTTTAGGCCCCTACTGTCAACACACAATCAGGTTCAACTTGCATCAGTATAACTCCACCTCCTAATCAAGAAATCTATTACAATGTGGCATCACCAGAACACTGTTTTATGTACAATATACACAATTTTATTTGCATAGCCACTTACGGAGTTTTATAATTGACAAGTTGTTTTGAACAACAGTTTTTACATATGATTTTAATTGGACTTCATGTTTCATCATGTTCACACCGCACCATTTTAACACTGAAGATTGACAAGACGCTATCACGCCGCGTCACAGTATACAAAGACTTTGCATTTACTTATTTTAATGTGTCCTTGCCTTATTTTTAATGTTATGTATTTGTATTTATGACTGGAGATGTCCTATAAGAGGACAAAACATGTTTCAGAGTGAAATTTAATGTAATCTTTGTAATAAAGACAATTACAGTATTGTAAAGGTGGAATTATAAAATCTAAACTTTCACAAGTTGATCCTGCCTGAAAGCACAGTGACTATATACAGTGCCCTGAGGAAAGTGCCGAGAACCTGTTCAGCAGTACAATTGAAAAAAGTAAAAATATAAACATCTAACCCTGGACATAATGTGGACGCTTTATAAGTGCGAACATTTGACGAACCTCGTTCCATCTTCACGTAGAACTGTCGAAATGTGCTGTGTCTCCTTACAGTTGTGGCCACTCTCTGCTTTGTGATTTCCAAGATTCTCTAAACAATACCACCCGAATGCGATGTTAAGATGGTCACTTACGCAAGTCCACCGCCGATCGCTTTTCCAGTACACTACTTGCTCTAATTATCGCATTGATGGGGCGTTAACACCAAGATCCATAAGAATGCTTTAGCCGTCCTTTCATGAGATAAAGTTTATTGAAAAACGTTTGATCGAGGATTTAGCGTTGATGGGACTGAAATTTATGGACGGTTGATCCAGGAAATCGTTTCTTCGAGTAACAGATAACGCGGGATTTTTACAACGTGATTTAATTATGATGCTCGCGGGACCACGTAATTTGAATGCATAATCCGGGAAAACGTAGTTTCCGGGAATGGATATTCGAAGTTCCACTGTATCACAAGAGAAATTTATTTTGAAAGCTGAACTGGTGTGCACGAAAGAAAATTTCCTTAAACGATGCCAGAGTTGTGTGGATGCAGAAGGAGGACATTTCCAAGATCTCCTGTGAAAAGCTACATGCTTATTTTCATTATATTTGGACTATCCAGAAATTAACTTTCCCTATTTCTTTTCTTGTAAACATATCTAGCCGGGAAATATGAGCATGTGTGACAGATCTATGATGCAGCAATCATTTACCACGAAGACAAATCCCGCCTGGTGTCAGTAGCAGCCAAAATGGCTCAAAATGGCGGTTCATATTCTTTCTCCAGCCACCTGCAAGGTTCAGTCTGTGATAAATGCACAAAATATAGCACCGATTGAAATTCATCGCCAGCTGTGTCAGTTCTACAGGCAGGGTCATGAACAAACAAATGATGCATTACTGGTGTAGAGACTTTGCCGAAGGTCATCAAAATGTCCATGATGAAGAGGACCGTGGGTGACCGTTCCTCATCAATGACCTTATGGAGCTGGTGTGGCAACGCATTATGGAGAACCGCCGCTTCACGATTACGGAACTCAGCCGCCATTTTCTGCAGATATCGTGATCCTTATTGCATGAAACTGTCACTAAACATCTGTTCTTCAAGAAAGTGTGTGCCAGATGGGTACCAAAACACCCGACACCCGACCACAAAATGCAGCGCATAGGAGCAGCACTGACAACTGAAGAGCGTTTTTTCAAAACTCGACATTTGCAGCAAACATAATTTTTCAGGAAATTTGTTTTTTATTTTCACTTAGAAGCATATGCATGAAACATTTCAAATTTTCGTCTATATTAGTTCCAATAGAGACAAACACGGTACCTGAATAGAACATGCAGAAACTCAAGGTGGATGGGGTAAGATTAGAAGTTAATTTTCTCAACTTTTTTCAGAAGTCGATATATGCAAATATTCTGGTAAAATGGGATTTTACATTAATACTCTATACTTTTAGTTATGGAATTATTTACTTATTTTTATTTTTGTTATTTCGTGAATAATATTTTTTGAATATTTATTGATTTTTGAGCTCCATTGTCGTACATTTTATAACATAGGCTACTTGGTATTGTAAGATTACATAATATTATTAGATTCTAATATACTTAGCATCAAACAATGTAACATAAAACAAAATAAGGTATTAAGCTATATTATCAATCCTATTGTAATGAATGAACACATTAATATCACACAAGTTAAATTAAAGTTAAGTCTTACAAAATAAAATCTACTCAATTAACCCATTGAACTGCAATTTTTCTTGAAAATAAATATACATTGATTGCGATTTAATCTGGCTTAAAAGAGAACACTTTTGCTACAGCAAGTTAACACACTGAAACACAGTTCACATTCTAACAATAGTTCAACACAGTGTGGTAGATCTTAAAATACTCGTATACATGCAGTGCCACCTTACACTTATCACATTCATAGCGGGATTCACCCCTGTTCTTTCCCTTGGGATTTTTTCCTCTGCAGTCATAGCAGACCTCGCAAGAAAAGCCACTGTGAGAAGATTAAGAGATTTTGGGAGAAGGAAAAGGCAACGACATCAGCTAAATAAGTTTAACTGCGCTCATTAGTCAGGCATAATGAAATAATAATAATAATAATAATAATAATAATAATAATAATAATAATAAATACAAGACTGACAAACCAGATCAATAGCTTCTTTCAGCAGAAGAACTATGGGGCTTGGAGAACTGAACTCTGTGGTAGCAAGAAGATTACACCACATATTATTTGGTACATTGTCTTTTTGTGTACACATTCAGTTTTCTAGGTTATGCAGATGCCCACCTGCGCCCCCGTCTTCATTTTCTTCAATAATGTCATCTAATTCTTTGGAATTACTAATGCTATCGTCACTAGAAGGTAATTAAGTATCACTTTCATCCGGAAAACCGCCACTGACATCGCTTTCCTCCAAAAAACGTAATATTCGAGCTTCATACAACTCGGCCATGACGTTGACTTTACCTTCACTAAAGCTTTACGCGGCAATTTACTCGATCGTATTTAGACTCTTTGGCGGCGAAATACGTAGCTGAAGGGCAAAGATAGCTGAAATACGATTACCAACATCTCGTAGACATGTTGAGATTGCAAAGAAATATTGATATGTATCCCTGGAAACCTCAACAAAGCAATAAAGAGGGTGGACGGAAATTTCCATCATTGCATTTATGGCAACCCGCGGACAATGAGGATATTTCCGTCATTGCAAGGCAATGGGTTAATATTTAAGAACTCGTCAAAATACATAGCCATCGGAAGGCTGTTACTTGTCTTCTAACACGACCCTGTAGAAATCCACAGCATCATCCGGTATTTCAAAAAACTTCAACAGAGCTTGAACATCCTTCTTTTCTTTGCTCACCATATTTTTCTTTGATAAAACAAAGGATTTTAGCAATGCTTCATGGCCGGATTTCATTTTCAGAACTTCAACTTCCACTGGGTATGCGAAGTAGGTATCCTGTACTGATACGGAGACTCTCTTATGTCTTTTATTATATGTGGTAACACGTTGACTATTCATTTTAAATGGCAGCTTAGTTCATAGTACCTTCCGTGCACTCTCTTTTAGATCTTTGATTTCAGAGTCCCTGCTCAGAATTTTAAGGGTGCCATGCTTCTCTAAGATATAGTATTGTTTGGGAGACAGTATGTTTTCCTGTCTTCTGTAAGATTTCTCAATTCTACCAAACACTCTGTCTGGAGCCATGTAGCTGTGTCCCCTAATAGGGAAGAAATGTACAATATTATTGAATAATGTGCTTTTTTCCAAGAAAGCAGTAAGTGTGGCCAGGATGAGACTGTTTTTGTTTTGACTCCTACAAGAGTCTGAGAATAAATGTATCGTGGTAGAGCCATCTTTGTTCAGTTTCCTTTCTAGGTTAAAAAGAAAGTCCAACAAAGCCGAAGCAACTTGCTTGCAACCTCGAGGATTCTGTTTCTAGCCAAGTATAGAAAAATATGTCTTCCTTTCTCTGCTCCTTTCAGTGAATCATGATGCAGAGATTGTATAATCACACTTGTCTAGCATAGAAAACCTCACTCACTGATAACTTCGGAATTGGTTGATTCTGTCGCATGTCAAAACATATCTTGATGACACCTGGGTCATTATTCATTATTTGATAAAACTGCGTTGCACAAAGTTTATGCAATCTATAACTTGTCCTCAGTTCATTCTTCTTCTCTAGACAAGTTTCTGTCTTTATTTTCATCAGACTAATTTTACAAGTGGAGCATGTATCAGTGTGAGGAGTTTTGAATGACAGATTGAAACACTTATAGAATATATACTTGTATTTTGACAGCGAGCACAGTTTCAATCCAGAACTTATCCTTTCTTCACAGAATATCTTCCACATCTTATTGACTGAGAGATATGATGGTAAATATCCTCTCTTAGAATTTCCTCTGCCAGGATGGCTCTCTCTGCATTTATAACTTTTGATGTGATTCTTAATGGCAACCGTTATGTCCTTGTGTTCCTTGCCTGTTCTGTCACCACCTCGATTTTCCTTAGGTAACTTCCCAGTATGATGAAACCTACTAGCCAGATAAGATAATCTGTCCTTTGACATGCCAGAAATTCCTTGAAAAGTTGCAGCACAGACAGGAAGTACACTGACTGACAGAGCAAATGCAACACCAAGAAGGAGTGGTTCGAAAGGGATGAAAGTTGGGGGAAAAAACAGAGACGGCACGGATGAATAATTGTTGTTTATTTCAAACCGATATGCAGGTTACACAATACGCACGGCATCGACTCAGTAGGATGTAGGACCACCGCGAGCGGCGATGCACGCAGAAACACGTCGAGGTACAGAGTCAATAAGAGTGCGGATGGTGTCCTGAGGGATGGCTCTCCATTCTCTGTCAACCATTTGCCACAGTTGGTCGTCCGTACGAGGCTGGGGCAGAGTTTGCAAACGGCGTCCAATGAGATCCCACACGTGTTCGATTGGTGAGAGATCTGGAGAGTACGCTGGCCACGGAAGCATCTGTACACCTCGTAGAGCCTGTTGGGAGATGCGAGCAGTGTGTGGGCGGGCATTATCCTGCTGAAACAGAGCATTGGGCAGCCCCTGAAGGTACGGGAGTGCCACCGGCCGCAGCACATGCTGCACGTAGCGGTGGGCATTTAACGTGCCTTGAATACGCACTAGAGGTGACGTGGAATCATACGCAATAGCGCCCCAAACCATGATGCCGCGTTGTCTAGCGGTAGGGCGCTCCACAGTTACTGCCGGATTTGACCTTTCTCCACGCCGACGCCACACTCGTCTGCGGTGACTATCACTGACAGAACAGAAGCGTGACTCATCGGAGAACACGACGTTCCGCCATTCCCTCATCCAAGTCGCTCTAGCCCGGCACCATGCCAGGCGTGCACGTCTATGCTGTGGAGTCAATGGTAGTCTTCTGAGCGGACGCTGGGAGAGCAGGCCTCCTTCAACCAATTGACGGGAAATTGTTCTGGTCGATATTGGAACAGCCAGGGTGTCTTGCACATGCTGAAGAATGGCGGTTGACGTGGCGTGCGGGGCTGCCACCGCTTGGCGGCGGATGCGCCGATCCTCGCGTGCTGACGTCACTCGGGCTGCGCCTGGACCCCTCGCACGTGCCACATGTCCCTGCGCCAACCATCTTCGCCACAGGCGCTGCACCGTGGACACATCCCTATGGGTATCGGCTGCGATTTGACGAAGCGACCAACCTGCCCTTCTCAGCCCAATCACCATACCCCTCGTAAAGTCGTCTGTCTGCTGGAAATGCCTCCGTTGACAGCGGTCTGGCATTCTTAGCTATACACGTGTCCTGTGGCACACGACAACACGTTCTACAATGACTGTCGGCTGAGAAATCACGGTACGAAGTGGGCCATTCGCCAACGCCGTGTCTCATTTATCGTTCGCTACGTGCGCAGCACAGCGGCGCATTTCACATCATGAGCATACCTCAGTGACGTCAGTCTACCCTGCAATTGGCATAAAGTTCTGACCACTCCTTCTTGGTGTTGCATTTGCTCTGTCAGTCAGTGTATTTCACCAGTTTCCTTCCTAATGCTGTACTTCACAGAAACAGTTTTCTTCTTCCTAGCACTTTCAATGTTCACTACCCTGCGCTGAGGTGTGGAAATGCGCATATACTTCAACAGAAACTTGTCTTGATCGATCTTGTTTAAAGAAGTCACATGATGATGGAATTCTGTGATATCTTCATAGCAGACTTCAGCAGCTTTGTATTGTTTCATCCTTTTAGTTACTGTACTTGTGGACAAGTCTTTGAGTACATGAATGCACTTAATATTAGGTTTGCTTTTAGTTCTAGCCAGCTTTCCAGGTACTCTCTTCTTGTACCTAGACTTTCTCCCACCGACACATTCCTGAACCGGCACACCAGTTTCAGAATCTTCAGATTCATTATTCATACTGTTGTAGAGTGAAATAGTTCCTCACACAGTAACTTGCTTAGAACTTCTTAAGGAGCGAGTTTCATTTTGTCGACGACAATGAGGGCTAATCGCGGGAACATGTGGCACGCAGTTCCTAGAATACATCCTTTCAATAAAGGAGTCCGGTGTTCCATTGTTCCACAGAATAACACTTCCGATTATCCATGAGAATGCCACGTGATTAATAGTTAACTGCATTTATCGAGTTTTGCTTTAACTTTCCGAGAGCACTTATTGACTTTTGCAAAAACCTAGTAATTTCAACCACTTCTATACACGGCTAATATCAACTTATGCAAAGGATGATTGCACAGGATGGTGAGCAAGTTCAAACTGATAACATTAGCATGCATAACTCAATTTCGATTTTTTTTTTTTTTGCATTTATCGAGTTTTGAAAAAACGCTCCTCAATTCTGCAGTGACACCATGATGATGACCACAAGATCCTTGAAAGGATCGCCACGGTCAATGAGATGTGGGTTCCTCACTTCATCCCGGAAATCAAGCAGCAGTCAATGCACTGGCGTCACTGTGGATCTCTGGTCAGGATGAAAGTGAAACAGACTGTGTTGGTGCAGAGTGTGATGTGCATGGTGTTCTGGGACAGGAAGGACATTCTGCTCATTGACTTCCTGTCCAGAGGTGAAACAATGTACGCGGACGGTTACTGTGAAACACTATGGAAATTTCAACAGCCCATTCAAAACAAGAGGCGTGGAATGCTCAGTGCAAGTGTTGTGCTGATCCATGACGATGCTCGTCCATATACGGCTTGGCACTCAGCAACTGTTTGTCTGGGAGATGTTCGATCATCCACCATATAGTCCTGATCTTGCTCCCGGTGATTTTCATCTTTTCTTTCACCTCAAGAAATTCCTGTCCTCCGGTCAGCATTTTCAGCTGAAGACGAATGTCTCACGATGGTTCCATTTCTAGGCATCAGAATTCTATGACACTAGCACACAAAAATTGATCCCATGATATGACAAGTGACTCAATTCTGGTGGTGATTATGTTGAAAAATAGCTCCAACATTGTTGTATCGGTTTCCAATAAAGTTTTTCAAGTAAATAAGTTGTTGTTTTTTTAAACAGAAAACTTAATTTCTGGATGGCCTTCGTAATTGTAAGGACATGAATCATCATAAAGTTTGTGGTTTCAGTAGCGTATATATTGTATCCAACTGCTTGGGAGTACGAGCTCTGGCCGCCACCCAGATTCGCCATGTGGCCTGCCAATTCATACCTGAGACAGTATTTTCTTGCATTCAATAAAGAAACTGAAGGAAAACAATTTCCCTACTGTATTCATTAATCAACACTAAGTTCCTAAACCAATCCCAAAGAGAACCACAATGCAGAACATTAGGGTTCTGAGTGTTCTGACTTGCTATCAAGATGCAATATAGTTCTGAAATAAAAAACAAGAACAATTTTTTCTACACACACAGCAGACAATTTTTACCAATGATATTTCAATTTGCTCGATGGAAGCCCTTCAAGCTCCAAGACAAACTTCATGGAACACATGTATAAACAAGGAACACATGTATAAACAAGGTGCAAGTATGGATTCTATCTTCTTAAGAGGATAGTGTAGTATGATGCTACACTGTAAGAGACTATCCTCATTTTTCCGTATTGAAAGTCTGTTAAAGGAGAACGATAAAACTTTGATTTCCACCTATTCAACACATTAAAAGCAATTATAAAATTAGGATCTCATTCTTAAATTATTGCTAAATTATTTAAAACATTGGACATGTTTCGTTCAAATTTTGAACATCTTCAGCTATAAACATTCTTAACAAGGTTAAAACCGGTAACATTATTTTATAACTAATAAGTGTAAGTTATAGAATAATAAGTGTAAGTTATAAGTTATAGAATAATGTTACTGGTTTTAACCTTGTTAAGAATGTTTATAGCTGAAGATGTTCAAAATTTGAACGAGACATGTCCTATGTTTTTAATAATTTAACAATAAATTAAGAATGAGATCCTAATTTTATAATTGCTTTCAATCTGTTGAATAGGTGGAAATCAAAGTTTTATTGTTCTCCTTTGATGCTACACTATCCTGAATTCTTCAGATAAGATGAAACTTGGTAAGCCTAATGGTCAAATCTGAATAATTTCCTATAAGGAGAAACCAGAATAAGAATATTAACTCCCAGATGGGACAGAAAGCCTCTGATAAGACGTACATTGGAAATAAATTATTTTCATGTTGAAAATCAGTAATACTGACTGGTAGACATCCACACTCTCCAAAGAAGAATCTCTGTTACCCACTTCACCCACTGCATAGCATATATTCGAGGGTAGTCTTTGATATTTTGTTGTTTTTCTCTGAATGTATTAATTTAGCAAAAATTGAGTATGCAGTTATGATACGAATAATAATAATAATAATAATAATAATAATAATAATAATAATAATAATAATAATAATAATAATAATAATAATAATTGTATGGCCCCAGCTACTGTGTGCTGGCATTTTAATCTGATGCCATTTAGGCCACCTGCACATCAATTTGGATGGTCTGCTTTACTCTACTGGATGGCAAACCAGATCTTTATTCGGCAGCTAGTCAAGAGTTTTAATTAATTTTGTCAGACAAAGACCACGTGTCACCAGAGTTAATTTACATGCCAACATTGTATGACATGGAGTTGTGAATGAACTTTATTCCCCCTTCAAAACTCCAACTAACTCTGCCAGGTCTGAACTGGTGATCCTGGAATCCAGAAGCCATCACACTACCATTGAATCCAAGAAAGAGCTATGGTAAAGTAGATATACACTTATTTTCCATGAATTCACCATGTTTGTTAAAGCACTTTCCCAAATGCACTTTTCCATGTCAAGAGATAGAATCTAAGGCTTTGCATACAACACTATTTGCGAACCATGGACTATATTTTGTTTATGTTTGAACTTTTTCCCCTCATGTAAGAGGCAGCAAATAGAGAAGGTGAAAGTCCAATTAAACTAAATCACTATACACAGGGTGTTTCAATACTTCCCTTTTCCACAAAATCAACTTCCCAGTCTTACTGTAGTAGTATGAATATAAAACTGTAAACTGTACAGCTGTTATTTAATTAGGATTAGATACTCACTAATGAAATATCATCTAGAATAACTCCAAACTGAGAAGCACGTTCAGTCAGTTCCTCGCTGACCTTCTGAGAAACAATTTCACGCTGAGTAATCAGCTCTCCTGCATCAAACTGTGCCTGCAAAAGAACAATAACTCAGTCCCACAAGACGATATACAGAACACAAATACCGGTATTAAGAAAAACAGGTGAGCAGATTGCAATCTGCTCTTTTAAAAAGACAAAGAAATCAGAAGCATTGAAAGCTCGTGAAAAAGTTATTGAATTGTAAGAAGCAAGAAGAGATCTTTGCAAGCAAGAAGTAGACATGCTGCAATTAAGGGATAACAAAGAACGAGCCTTTATACACATGAAAAAAGAAACTGAAAAAATTAAGCAAGAAAATGAAAAACTGAGAAATGCAGTGCTAGAGGCAAAACTTTCCTTTTATTTGAAGAAACAATAGACTAAATTTAATGCTGTCCCAAGGTTCCTTTTGAAATATATTGAAAACATATCTGTAGCCACTTTTAATTAATATTTCACACTTCTAGAAATTTATTAACCTATGACCTATTTGTAACAAACATAGTCACATTAAATATTGTCTATTGTGTGCTATAGAAAACAAAGTGTGTGCTTGTTCATATAATATTAGTGATACAGAACTCGTGTGTTTTAAATTTATTCCACCTTTAAAGCAGCGTCTTAATGGAAATGGTTTTCAACGATTTTGTTCCGATTAACAAACTGAGGACTATCTTGATCAGCTAAGCCACGTAGGCCTATATTTTCCTCGGACTAAATAATTCCTGTCAGGTCATCTTTTTTCTTCTAATAATAATAATAATAATAATAATAATAATAATGCTATTTGCTTTACGTCCCACTAACTACTTTTTACAGTCTTCGGAGACGCCGAGGTGCCAGAATTTAGTCCCACAGGAGTTCTTTTACGTGCTAGTAAATCTACAGACACGAGGCTGTCGTATTTGAGCACCTTCAAATACCACCGGACTGAGCCAGGATCGAACCTGCCAAGTTGGGGTTAGAAGGCCAGCACCTTAACCGTCTGAGCCACTCAGCCCGGCTTCTTCTTTTTTTTTTCTTCTTCTTCTAGGTAGTGATGGAGTTCTTCATCTTCCTTTGTTTGCATAGCAATATTATGTAGCACAGCGGTAGCCACTACGACAGACAAAGATGTTGTTACTGTTGTTTTTAAACCCAGCTTCCATATTGTCGTTCAACAGTGTTTCTTGTCTTAATATGGGCTCTGTTGTAGTTTTCCTCGACTTGATTTCGTGGATTTAGTAATGAGGTAAGAAGAAAATGTGTAAGTCGATATCCATTATCCCCTAGGAGATGTCCATCTTGGATTCTTCCCATCTCAAATTTTATTCTTATTTCAGAATTATCAAAAATAAAACTGTCATGAACTGATCCAGGCCATCTAGCAACAATATTCCTTATTAGTAAAATAGCATCACAAATGGTCTGTACATTAACTGAGAAATAGGACGTTCTGTTGCAGAAAACTTCTGCATTACGTCCACCAGGAGACAGTATAGGTATATGTGTACAATCGATGGCACCCATTACTCCTTTTTTTTTTTTTTTTTTTTTTTTTTTGCTAGTTGCTTTACGTCGCACCGACACAGATAGGTCTTATGGCGACGATGGGACAGGAAAGGGCTAGGAGTGGGAAGGAAGCGACCGTGGCCTTAATTAAGGTACAGCCCCAGCATTTGCCTGGTGTGAAAATGGGAAACCACGGAAAACCATTTTCAGGGCTGCCGACAGTGGGGTTCGAACCTACTATCTCCCGAATACTGGATACTGGCCGCACTTAAGCGACTGCAGCTATCGAGCTCGGTGAACCCATTACTCCAGGGAAATTGCTTATCACATAAAAATCGCAAATAACTGAACAAACTTCATCACCTTCAGGAAAATTCACATACAGGGGTCTCAAGGAACCAATTGCTTCAGAAACTTTCCTAATATAGCGACAAATTATTGATTTAGATAAACTATTCACATTTACTAGTTCCAATTGAAAAGACAAGTAGCATAAAAACGTAGAGTTAAAAGTAGTTGTTGTATGGGTATTAACGGACGGTTTCTATTAGTAGGATATTCCAGTCTACTATCAATTTGCTCTAAAAGTTTCAGTACTACGCTCTTGGAAAGTCATTCATTGAGAAGAAATGATCATTACGGTCAGTAATTGCAGGTTCAGGTCCCAGATTTTCCAATAATTCTATATACAGTAATTCAGCATCAAAATTGACTTCCACATTCATGATCTTCTAAATAACTTCCTGTGAAATGCTTTAACACTTCCTGTAAAATGCCAAAATGCATAAAACACTTTAAAAGAGATCTGTAATTTCCAACTACTACCAAACACTGCAGTGTTTACAACACAGAGACACCATTTTGAACATATCGTCATGTTTGAAAGTCGAAAAGTGGCACACCAAAATTGACTGTGCGTTTGACGATCGTCAAAGTAAACAGACATTGAAGAAACGAAAAATGGACGATAAACGAATTGTCAAAGTTAAACAGTCGTCTAATTCATAAACAAAGCTTGGTGAAACCGGCCACCAGTCTTCTTAATTCTCTCGGAAGAAATGAATTTATTTCTTGACAGATGACCTTCACATATTCCAATAAAAACAAACAACACTGACAAGAGATGGGACGTGTGTTAGTCTGGACTGAACACTGTTCTTACCTCAAAACAAGGATTCACAATGAATTCAACTGCACAGAGTTTTGCAGATTAAAGATCATTAAATCTTCATATTGCCAGATCTTCATCAATATCATAACAGAAAGAAAAATGTTAGACTGAATCTAACATTGACAGAACTTAGCAGTTTGTCTGTGCAGTAAAAATATGCTGTTGGTAATTTACAAAACTTATACACATTTTGAGATTGCAGAAATATGTCCCTGAGCCTGGTATTGCATTGTTGACCTATCGCTCAAGCTTGCCAAAACTAAACTAAGGTCAGTTCTGAGCCCTCCAAAACCAGCCAACAAACTGGCAAGACAACTGAGCTGCTATCACACAGCCAACCTTTTCCTTCTCTTCATCGTTCCGTTCACAAGGCCAAAGTGCTCACGCCCAAGCAACACTGTTTGGTCAGGCCTGCTGTAAAGTGTGTGGATTTGTCCTGTACAGTACATCTTGAACTCCAAGAGAGTCACAGGTGATCGTATCGATGGAGCGGGTGCCCACATGTTGTTACTGATAATTCTGTCGCATGTAATGAACTTCATTACTAAGCATCCGTATCAATGTAATACTGAAATCAAATTGAGAAGAATCCCCTTTTTCAGTACTATAATACTGTATTATCTCTTAGAAGAAATAAACTCATTTTTTGATTCTACATATAAGAACATGTTTCGTCCTTCATATGGGACATCTTCAGCATAAGAAAAGATATAAGAATATATCAAAATACTGCAAAGTTGACAAATAGAGAAGACAGAAACCTTCAAATAACTAAAGAAAAAGTTGCCCAAATAATGGTTCCTATATTTCAGTCAATAAATTACAACTGAAGGTTTGAGATTGTCTCCTAAGAAAAACATTATCACAACTGAGAATGATTTTACTCTTCAATGTTTATATCACAACACTAAGTTCATCTTGCATCATTTCGCAAGTACTCATGGTCAGCTTGATCCGATCTATTCTCATCAACACCATGCTTGTAAGACTTGAGTTTTCTCCATAAAAAGCAGTCAGACGTTTTTCAACATCCCTCATTCTCTCTAAAGAGATTGCGTTCTTTGGTTCGATGAGCCTAGATTCATAATTGGATTTACTCAGAGTTAAACAGAGATCTAAACACTCTCAAGGTCATTTTTGAATGTGTTTACCATGAACAAGAATATTACTTCCTACTCTGTACTTTACGTAAATATGCTACATTTTTAAATTTGAAAATGCCAAGATCCTTGATTTTGTAATTTCATAATTTTTTACACAACTCTTGAAGTCAGGAACACTGGAATTTCTATCAATTTCAATGTTGATTACATCATACACTTGTTCAGGTTGTACTATTACTTCCTATTTTAAAATTTTATTTTCTATACTTCCAAATACACAGCCTGGAGGAATGTAACTATGACCAGTTACAGGGAAAATAATTTCAATTTCATTTATTTGTGGAGGAGATTTTTCTGAAAGCCAAGGAACACACACCGAAACCCAAATGAATTTTTATTTTGTGCAGCACACCCGTAACATACCATACATCTGTAATGGAACATGTCTAAGGAAATTAAAGTGTAACACACATAATGTTATAGTATTGGAATCTCGACTGAATTAATTTTCTGTCCAGCATTAAGAAGCAACATTAGAATGGTTTAACTCAGATTTATTACGACCTTTAACAAAAGTAAAATTCTGGACATAAATTTGTTTGCAATAATAGCAGGACTAATCTGGAACATTAGGCAATGGAATATTTTACTCACAATCAAATGAGTTTCATCATCTTTGATCCTCAAGGTGTAACAAAATGTTGTATACTTCAACTCGTAAAACCTTTTTTCAGTTAGCCGATTTAGTTCAGTTAATGATGTAGATGTTGATTCCCATAGGGAATCAGAAGTAATTGTTCCGAATGAGTAAATTTATAATACCAATATAAATGGTCCGTTATTGGACATTATAAATTTTCCAGCTAACTCATTCCTGGTTGCCAGCGTTTCGCCCCCGTGTGCTAGCCTACGCAGTGGCCTCCACGGTATGCACTATCCAGCGTCTTGGTAGGTGTGCTAGGTACCAACTGATGAGCCCAGCCTAGCACACGGGGGCGAAACGCTGGCAACCAGAAATGAGTTACTGGAAAATTTATAATGTCCAATAACGGACCATTTATATTGGTATTATAAATTTACTCATTCGGAACAATTATTTCTGATTCCCTATGGGAATCAACATCTACATCATCTGATGGCCAAGCAGGCATCAATTTTTGATAATGAGACAATGTCTCTCATAGTGCATTGGCACTGCCGGTGGCTACAATTAGCCTACGCAGTGGCCTCCACGGTATGCGCTATCCAGCGTCTTGGTAGGTGTGCTAGGTACCAACTGATGAGCCCAGCCAAGCACACAGTGGCGAAACGCTGGCAACCAGGAATGAGTTAGCTGGAAAATTTATAATGTCCAATAACGGACCATTTATATTCGTTCAGTTAGCCGAGGGTCTCTCACGGGTTTTAACTTTCCAGCCAGAATAAACATCGATCCTAGGTGTACCAAAGCCTACTTCTGAGCTAAAAATGTTGCTGAAGTAAGATAGCTTTACCGAGACGTTTCCAGGCTTGGAAGAATAAATTTTCCAAAACATTGCACAGTTTATATTTGCAGGCAGATACCAACTTTCTGATCGTCCTTCCGAATAATGTGTGTCTACACAATTTAGACTACTGATAAAGTTCATGATAGTTTTTTTTTCTTTGGTTCATACTCTAGTGGGAAGGCAGGGATGAAATGGCTTCATAGAGTAGTAAGATTAGCATGGAGTGTTGGTAAAGTACCTTCAGATTGGACAAAAGCAGTAATTGCACCTATCTATAAGCAAGGGAACAGGAAGGATTGCAACAACTATCGAGGTATCTCATTGATTAGGATTAGTATACCAGGCAAATTATTCACTGGCATCTTGGAAGGGAGGGTGCAATCAGTCGTAGAGAGGAAGTTGGATGAAAACCAGTGTGGTTTCAGACCACAGAGAGGTTGTCAGGATCAGATTTTCAGTATGCGCCAGGTAATTGAAAAATGCTACGAAAGGAATAGGCAGTTGTGTTTATGTTTCGTAGATCTAGAGAAAGCATACGACAGGGTACCGAGGGAAAAGATGTTTGCTGTACTGGGGAACTATGGAATTAAAGGTAGATTATTAAAATCAATCAAAGGCATATATGTTGACAATTGGGCTTCAGTGAGAATTGATGGTAGAATGAATTCTTGGTTCAGGGTACTTACAGGGGTTAGACAAGGTTGTAATCTTTCACCTTTGCTGTTAGTGGTTTACATGGATCATCTGCTGAAAGGTATAAAATGGCAGGGAGGGATTCAGTTAGGTGGAAATGTAGTAAGCAGTCTGGACTATGCTGACGACTTGGTCTTAATGGCAGATTGTGCCGAAAGCCTGCAGTCTAATATCTTGGAACTTGAAAATAGGTGCAATGAGTATGGTATGAAAATTAGCCTCTCCAAGACTAAACTGATGTCAGTAGGTAAGAAATTCAACAGAATTGAATGTCCGATTGGTGATACAAAGCTAGAACAGGTCGATAATTTCAAGTATTTAGGTTGTGTGTTCTCCCAGGATGGTAATATAGTAAGTAAGATTGAATCACGGTGTCGTAAAACTAATGCAGTGAGCTCGCAGTTGCGATCAACAATATTCTGTAAGAAGGAAGTCAGCTCCCAGACGAAACTATCTTTACATCGGTCTGTTTTCAGACCAAGTTTGCCTTACGGGAGCGAAAGCTGGGTGGACTCAGGATATCTTATTCATAAGTTAGAAGTAAGAGACATGAAAGTAGCAAGAATGCTTGCTGGCACAAACAGGTGGGAGCAATGGCAGGAGGGTACTCGGAATGAGGATATAAAGGCTAATTTAGGAATGAACTCGATGGATGAAGCTGTATGCATAAACCGGCTTCGGTGGTGGGGTCATGTGAGGCGAATGGAGGAGGATAGGTTACCTAGGAGAATAATGGACTCTTATGGAGGGTAAGGGAAGTAGAGGTAGACCAAGACGACGATGGTTAGACTCTGTTTCTATCGATTTAAAGATAAGAGGTATAGAACTAAATGAGGCCACAACACTAATTGCAAATCGAGGATTGTGGCGACATTTAGTATATTCAGAGGCTTGCAGACTGAACGCTGAAAGGCATAACAGTCTATAATGATAATGTATGTATGTCATACTCTGCTGCCTTCTTAAGGCTTCCTATATGGTCTTGTACAAAAACTTTCTGATGAAATTTAGTGATATTTATTTTGAATCATGAAACTCCCAATATATTTACAAAATTTGTCATGCAAACTGGAATTTTCTTTTTCTGTGTGCTTTGTACAAAATACTGTGCCATTCTAAGCAGTTGTAACCTTTGTTTTTGACTTTATTGGTTCTTTCTACATCAACGTCTGGAGATGTGAATTCCCACAAACTTCAATATGAATCGATTTTGGTATTCTCTTCCTGTTTCTTTTTTATAAAACAAATTATTAAACTCTTCTATATCATTCATAGAAAATGAAACTACGTGATACTATGGATATGAATGTAAAATATCTTTTAGCCAAACTAAAATGCATAACATCAATGCCTTCGTGATTTACAGTGTGTACTGTAAAAAGCAAGCCAAGCCCATCAGCTGATCAATACGAAGCAATCAAAGCAAATGTTACGAGTTGTACTTGCGACTGTAATACATACTGACTGGTAGCATTCTTTGGATAACTGGGGCAGTGAAAGACAGGCCTTCATTTTTAAGCATACTGCATGTTTACACTAAATTTATCACCTCAGGATTTATGCAAACAGCTCCAATTGAGATTAGACCACATTTTCAGTTATTTTTGTTATAGTGGAAGCCACTTCTTTTCAATTTCGACTGAGTTAATTTATAACTGTTAGGTTTTCCTGAATTTCAAAACTAATGTATGAATAAATTTAGATTTAGAAACTATCTGAGAAAGAAAACACATTACAACACATTATACCTGAAAAAAGAAACAACCAATTCTAACTTAATCAAGTTTTTTTTTTCTTTTTTCAAGTATAATGTGTTATTGTATGCTTTCTTTTTCTGCTATTTTCTAAATTTTATTAATTCATAAATTAGTTTAAACAAACCTAAGAACCTAAAAGTTATAAATTGTTCAGGTTAGGTACGTTGTCTTCATCTAATGAGTAATCTGAATTAAAGGGAAAATTTTGGTGAAAATTACCAATTGAACTGTTACCATATAGCACCCTTCTTGTGTAAATACAATGTTGAGAGTTTAAATACTGTGTGTGGAAAGATGTAATTGTCAAGAAAGTGTGCATGCCACAATGCAAATCCAACTATACGAATGAATATACAACAATATTTTAATTTCCTTTAGATGAGGGCAAAAGGCATTTATGGACAGAAAATGTTACAGTGACAAAGAATACCAATGTACAACCTGTGACAAAGTTCAAGACAGAACGATCGGTCCGGCAACACTGGAGACACATAACGCAGCACCTGCGCAGCAGCAGGTTCTGACCACCTGGTCCCAACGTTGTTCAGTTGAGCATCGTGTGTGTGCCGTGTAAGACCTGTGTGACACAGTGCGTGTTTAGTGCGTTGGTTCTGAACTGCGAACAGGAACACAAACGATCAAAAGATCAATGTACAGTTTTGTTTTAAGCTTGGCATGACACCAAAAGAAAAGCATGCTATGCTGGTACATGTTTATGAAGATCAAGCACTGTCAATGAAGTGTGAGTACGAGTGGTTCACCCGTTTTCGAGGAGGCCGGGAAGGTGTTTCTGACAAGCCCCGTACCGGAAGACTGGCAACCGCCGTCAGTGACGAAAACACTGAGAAGGTGAGGACATTATCGTTCTCTATATGCAATTTTTTATTTTACGGAGGAAAAATATCACACATGAACACGTTTACGTATTTCTAAACAACTTTATTATCACTACGAAACTTATCCTAGTCTCGTCAATCTCTCTTTTTGCACAAACACACACTTCCAACTTCTTTATTTACTTTCCTCCCTGAAGAAGAAGAAGCCAATCCTCTCGAGAGAAAACAATCACTCTCTAAAAGCAATCTACATAGAATATATACATGTTTCACATCAGAGACCTAATGGTGCTGTTTCTTGACGCCATACTGGAAGTCTGTGTGTCCGTACGTCCGTTGCTATGTTAACCAGGATAAGCATCAGTACGTTATACGTCCATTGACACGAAACATAAATATATTAACATAATACTTTCGGCTTATCGTAAAACTTCAAATACGATTATTGAAGGTTTTATCATAATTAGGATATCTGTCCTACGACAATTATCCCCACTAAAACCTTCAATACTCATCCCGGACCTTCCCTTCTCCAGGTCCCAAATTACATCTAGGCGTCTTGATATCTATGTCTTCAGCTATTCCATCCTCCAGGACAGGCATCGGTGCATGTTGATCCTCTCCGAAGTCCGTACTCCTCCGGGACCCCCCAGAGAGTGCCCATTCTCCGGTCCCTCCGCTTTCCTGTAGGGGTCGAGATAACATCTTCTCCTTGAGAAACCTCACTGTCATTTCAGTCGTCTTTTTTCTTTTTCTTGGAAGATTCACCTGTTGTATCTTCGGAGCTTTTCTCACCATCCTTCTCGCTTTTTTTTCTTATTTTCAGCTGTTTTACTATCTGATTGATCTTTCTCTCCAGATGCCTTTTCGGCCCTTGATTCTTTTTCAGACTTTTTCTTGCCAACTTTTTCTGATGAAGTCTCTCAGCCTCTTTTCTAAGAAATCTATCTTCACGATAACGTACATATCGCCGTAAGTGTGCCCTTGAGTGATAATGGATGGTTAGAACTCTCTCTTGCTCTTCATACCATGACAAGTAGGTACGACACAAATCATAGTAATACACCACCATCTTCCGGGCATATTCAGCACCTATGGTTTCAGTTTTGGCTTTAGATTTGGGTTTGATTTCCTTTTCTTCTTCCTCGGCTTTCTTTTCAGCTTTTTCATCTCCTCCGCTTTCTCCTTCCTCACCATCAACAGAACCTACTGAATCAAGAATCATAAAGTTGACAAGGTTGAGCTCCTTTCCATCATCCTTTCCACCACTCTCTTCATCGTCACTCTTGGATTTGTCAGCCAAGAGAGCCTTGAACTTGATGTGATCCACGGAACACAGATGATGTTCATAAGACAGTGTATTGAATCTTTGTTTACACACCCGGCAATATGGATTCAAGAATTTCACCATATTCTCATGATCCTCAGAAGTCATGTGTGTTGATCTGGGCTGCTTGTAACTGAGCTTACAAATGGCACAGAACTTCGTTCTATCAGACAGTGTATGCCGGAACTCTTCAGTTTCCTCTAGCATGCGTTGCTTTTGACGTTGATTCATACGCATTCGCTGCAAGGTCTGCTTATGTAATAATGATTGTTTCCTCATGGCATTTATGTGTTTAGGTGAAGAGAGGTGCATTTTGTACTCCTGTACTGTGTCACATTGTATTAAGCAATGAGGACAGGACAGATCATACGCAGGTTTCTTTCGTTGACCTTCTTCAGTTGTAGAATGAGCATCAAAATCTTGATCTTTTGCATTGTTAGCCTCTGAAATGGTTTTCTCTTCACCTTTCTTCTTCTTGACTTCGTTTTCCAAGGTGTTCATATCACTTACTACTTTATCTACTGGTACATCTAATTCTACGCTGTTGCTTTTGTCATAAATGTGTGAAATATCCTCTTTCAGATCTTTAACCCAGGAATCGATTCGGCCTTTTATCTCTTGAGACTGGGCCTCGATTTTCCCTGCGAGTTTTTCAGATTGTGTCCCGATCAAAGTAGTTAATTCCGTAAGCATAATGCCCACCGAGTCGTTGGCTTCCTTCTCCGAGATGACTTCAAAATCGAAACTGTCCGGGTCTTCCTCGTTTTCTATCAGATCCTGGCGCAGCCTCTCTTGTAGTTTCGCCTTGCTCCCAGCCGTTGGTAATACTCGGGATGACAGTGCCTTTCGTAAAATCACTACAGTCATTCGATCAATTTTCAACGTTAAGTTTCGGAAATCCTGTCACGGTCGCCAATTTTTCGTTTTCTATATGCGATTTTTTATTTTACGGAGGAAAAATATCACACGAGAACACATTTACATATTTCTAAACAACTTTATTATCACTACGAAACTTATCCTAGTCTCGTCAATCTCTCTTTTTACACTAACACACACTTCCAAATTCTTTATTTACTTTCCTCCCTGAAGAAGAAGCCAATCCTCTCGAGAGAAAACAATCGCTCTCTAAAAACAATCTACATAGAATATATACATGTTTCACATCAGGAACCTAATGGTGCTGTTTCTTGACGCCATATTGGAAGTCTGTGTTTCCGTACGTCCGTTGCTATGTTAATCAGGATAAGCATATGTACGTTATACGACCATGGACACGAAACAAATATATTAACATAACACTTTCGGCTTATCGTAAAACTTCAAAATACGATTATTGAAGGTTTTATCATAATTAGGATATCTGTCCTACGACAACATTAATCACGAACGATTGGTGATTAACATGATAGAGGATGAAGTGCAGATTAAGCATGAATCCGTGCGACAAATCATTACTCAGAAGTTAGGGAAGAGGAAAACGTGTTCTCGTCTTATGCCACATCACTTGACTGACGATCAGATGCAGGCACATTTAGAGGCTTCATAGGATTTTGTAGAAACTGCGGATGCGACACCATATTTCTCGAACTGTATTGCCACTCAGGATGAAACCTGGCGTCTCAGGTACGACCCTGGAACAAAACGGTAAAGATTGGAATGGCATTCTCACGGATCCCCTCATTGGGAAAAGGTCGGAGCCGAAAAGTCACGCATCAAAACGAAGCTCATCACCTTTTTCGATAGTCAAACGCATTATCCACAAGGAATTTCTATCTGAGGGAACGACGTTGAATGCGGCACGGTACATTGAAATTTTAACCAGTTTCATGAAACGTCTATGCAGGTTACGACCCCAGTACACACAACAAGGTGCATGGACTTTTGTCCATGACAACGCTCGCCCACACACAGCCAATATCGTCAAACAGTTCATGGCAAAAAAAGGGGTGGTGCAACTTGAATATCCCCCATACTCGCCAGATCTCAATCCTCCAGACTTCTTCCTATTCCCACGACTCAAACTCGCTTTGAAAGGAAAGAGACTTGACGATATTCCTGACATCCAGCGAATGTGACGAGGCTTTTGAACACCATCCCAAAGGAAGCCTTCCTGCAAAGTTTCCAGAACATGGTATCGCCGATCTCAGCAGTGCATAGTTATGGGAGGGGACTATTTCGAAGGACAGTAAAGTCACTGTCGTGCATTGTTCATCTATGTTGATAGTACAGGACTACTCACCGAACTTTATTGTCACAGGTTGTATTTTTCACACATTTTCCTGAAGACAAATTATCACAGAAATTACAAGTTATCCATGTTGATGGCAAGCTCTGCTTTTGACTATCTTCTTGTTACATAGATTTAGAGTACTGTGTTTTGTCGCTCCGTGTTCTCCCCAGAAATTTTCGTCAACCGTGTTGCAAGAATGAGTAGTCGGGCAGGGAATACTGCGTAAAAAAGTATGATAAAATTTCAATGTACTTTCCTCAGGGCAATAAAAATGTCAGACAGGTAAACATTTAACTGCAAAACTGAACTATTTTAGTGTTATCACAAACCAAACATAACACAGTACTTTGCACTTCCAGTGTTCTGCAGCTCGTTCACAATTATGTAACGCTGAGCCCTACCACTCAGTTGCTGTGGAGTTTGTGACGTCATGCGGAACAGAGTGCCCGCATGCGATTCCACGCCAATACAGACACTGCTCGTGCACGACACTGCATGATTATCAAGCTAAACTCCAATGTAATGGATGTAATTATGCTGACAATATTGAAGATTTTATCATTGAAATAAAACAGTTTTATAGTATTTATTACATATCAATTTGGAGCACCCAGTGACTCAAATATGTATTAATATTATGTGACTGGCACATATCTAGGTTATGTTACCCGGGCGGTTTGTAAAAACGAACAGGGTGGTGCGCCCATTAAAAAGGTCCTAGGGAGAACACTTGCTGATATAGAACAAAACTAACGCAGCAAAAATGGTCAGTAACCAAGTGAGCATTTGTGATATTTCTTGGGTAAAACCCAGTCCAAAATGTAGAACTGGAACCTATTTATGAAATCTAACTTCAATTAAATGATATTAGTATGATATATGTATTTTTTAAATTCAGCTATTGCTAGTAGACAACATTTAGGTATTAGAAGCAATGCAACTTAATTACCTCAGCAGTTTCCATGAATGTGGGAAGAAATAACAGATCTTGCTCATCAGGAAATTTATCATTTGGGTGAACAAGTTCATAATAACTACAGAGAAAATCATACAAATATTTGAATGGCAGAAGGGGCTTAAAAAGATCTCTGGAGCATAGTGCCAGAAGTTCCAAGAATATTAGAGTACATTTAAAGGTATGGAGGTAATGCCTTGTATTATTATTATTTTTAATTTTTGTACGTTCATTGTCTCCATATTTTTATTTATACATAATATGATTTATTAGTACATTGAAGAGTAAGACAATCATTAGGCTTTGATCACTTTGATGACATTTCAAACCTACTTACAAAATTATATATACCTTAACGATCACAGTGTTAAAGAGGAGATGTTCAATAAATTTCCAATTTCTTTGTGATCATTTAAGAAAAGACTAGGAAAACAACAGACAGGGAATCTGCTACGGGCGACTGCAGTAAATGCAGGTCAGTAACAACTGATTGATCTTGCCTGTTATATTAATGGAATATTTATGAGTATTTCTTAATTACAAGTCACAGACATATTGTGCTTGCACCCCACGGGTCAGAAGGATGAAACTATTCGTCTCTTTCCGTAAAGTCGTCAGAGCTATAGTACGGCCTGTACATCACAAAGGCAGTGATAATATGCATTACTATAAGATCTCAACAAGAACTTACAACAACTGCTTTTAAGACTTCTGTTGTGATTGAAGGCAAAACTCTTTCATCATAGTCTACACCCAATATTGTGTAGATACGGGGCAACTGGTCTGGTATTGGTCGAAATAATATACGTAATGTAATATTTACATTCTGCAAGTCTGTAATAAAAATAAAAAATTATTAAAACATAGAATAAAAATACTATCTAGGAAACAAGTCTGGTGGCATTATTAGACATCTTGTGAAAAAACACTAATTTAAAATTTATCATCAACTGTCACAATTTTACAATTTAAAATATATATTTAACTGCACTTGAAATGCAGCATCATCATAATGAGTATTTGCTTGTTTAATTTACATGCCCAATTCTTTAAAGACAAAAGGAGAAAATGTACATCTCATGCATCTTCCTTCTCAAGATGTTTGCTCTAAATAGTGTGTCAGAACTACCAAGGGGTGTAAAACATTTACTGTAGAATTCCAGATGTCTTTCAAAATAATGATGAAAATCAACATTTCTTTGATTCCAAAATTTTAACTAACAGTTTCCCTTGTGCAAACACACTGGTTAAGATCCAGAATCGAATGGCTGTATACCAGATTAACATAAGTTATGAATGCTTAGTAAGGTTCAATTATCTTGCTCTAATTTCTAATAGATTTCCTGAATTCAAAGTCAGTTTTAATTATGGAATCTGGCACCCCTACCCTCCCATGTGTAATGGTGAATAACCTTAGGCTTGAATAATTAATTTGCAATAGCAAATCCCATACTAACACAGAAGTCCAGAAATCGCTTCCTGATCCCATTAACTTCCGTATCTTCCCTACATATATCCATTACCTCCTCGTGATTTTCATTGAAATCGCTCATCACCACTGTATTAGTTGTTGGCCTTGACTACTAGAGCACATAGAGCTTCATGAAACTTTCCTCCACCCTTTTGTGCATTTTCACATGAACACACTGCAACATTTCTAGTCCTAATTCCAGCAACAACCAATTTGATCTGCTTTATTTGTTCAATCATATGCTTAACAGCAACTATAGCTTGTGTTATGGTCTTCCCAATTAAAAATCCCACTCCACGCACACTGTACTTTCCCTTTTATTACCTGTTAAGAGAACCTCATAGTTCTTTTACTTCTTACCATTTATTCCCTTCCCTGAGTACAACCAACTCCTAGCATGTCTAGGTGTATCATCTAAGATCATTCAACCAGTTCTACTTTCCCTTTTCTTAAGCCCCTTTGATACCGACAACATCCTGTGGAATTCTATTTCGTTGCCAAGTCCTTGACCTGTCAAATGGAAGTGGGACGCTATTCCAAAGCTTGCTACACAGTCGAATCACATTATGACCACCTGCTGCTAGTATCCAGAATAACCCCACTTCTACATGTATCTGGAGCCCTGCCGTCTGCAGTGTGTCCCACAACTGCTGAAGGGAGCATGGCAGAGGAGACAGATGGCAAACACAATGTTCAAGGTGGTCCCACAGATGATCATCTGGACTGAGATCAGGGCTGTCTGCGGGGGCCAGGGAAATCTTCAATGTGCTCTTCTAGCTAAGTGCCGACACATCCACCTGTGTGGCAAAGTGCATTATCGTGGTGAAAGTTTACATCCTCCTGAGGAAAGACAATCAGCATGTACACGTGAACATGATTGCCGAGGATGGAGAAGATCAAGAGGGCCTACCACAAAGATGATGAGATCTAAGAACACCACAAAAGCATTCCTCAAGACCATAACATGCACCCACCACCTTCTATTCGTCCAGTAATGGTTTCAAGGTGTTTGTTTTCTGACGTTTCTCGCTGGACATGCTAACGTTCATCCGTTCTATGCAGCTGAAATCATGACTCGTCTGATAAGGTTAACCATTGCCAATCACCAGTGGTCCAATCACCATGTTGTCGTGCAAATTCCAGTTGTTTACATCGATGCACCTGTGTTAGCATGGGTGCAGTCACCCTCACAGTCTACTCCAGAACCCCGTTTGCAGATGGGTTCGCTAAAGCGTTGCAGATGAAATGTGTCTGGATGCCCCCTGGTTTATTTGGATGATGAGTTGTTCCACTGGAGCCTGTTAGTTGGGTTTCACACACAGTCATATTCGACGTTCACCTCATATATCAATGGCGCGTGGAGCTCAGCAGTTTCAAAATTACTCCCAAAGGTGCCATTCATCCACTAACAATACAGTGGAACTTCCATTCTTCGTTTTTGGAGGGACCACGGAAAAAACGGAAAATCCGGGAACGAATGAACCATAAACAATTTACTAAACATCAGAAATATGAAATATGTATACTTATAATCTTACGAACACCCCTAAACCAAGTTTCCTCTGAAAACTTGGTCAAATTCCTTTGAAAACTTCTTTCAGTTCAGCAACTTTGATCAGCCAAACTATTCGAAAAATGTAATACCCGTAACGCCAAGCCAAACAACAATCGACCACAAGTAGTTTTTCATTCTCTAATCTAATAAAATAAAGCACATTAGATACAAAAGCGCTCAACATGATGGCAAAATCCCTTTTTTTTTTTTTTTTTTAATCTTCCATTGTAATTTGGTCACCGGCATACTGTTCCTAGTCAGTTTATGGAAATCTTGTACCCGTAAATTAGGCCTACATCGACTTTTAAAGGTTACGCTGAACTCGAGAATATGGTTTCAACAGTATCAATCCTCAAGTTCTAGAATGCATTATATTTAGTTCTGCCAGTCACTAATCACAATCAAACTGGAAAGAGAAAAAATATCATTAACACTTCTGAAATTATCTACGATTATTCGCGACCTTGCGCTCAGCTGGAAAGCGCTCTCGCTGTACAAGTCGGTACGGTACGAGTTCAAAATGATACAAAATTAAATGTAATGTGCACAAATAAAACGACTGCGGTTTTTATAACATTTTAACACAAAAACGTGAAATTCCCAGTCTTATATTAGGACGAAAACAGTAATAGGCAATGCCAAAACCTCCAATGGCTTTATGTATGTAAGGTGCAACATCTGTTCTGGTCCCGATAACGTAATCGTATACGATCATATTAAATTTGTGTTACTTAAGGAGGAGCAGTTTCGATTCCTGCCTGAAAGCCCAGTGACTATACAGTGCCCTGAGGGAAATGCCGAAAACCAGTTTGGCGATACACTCGAAAAAAGTAAAAAAAAATAAAATAAACCTCTAACCCTGGGCATCATATAGACGTTTTGCAAGTACGAACATTTGACGAAACTCATTCCGCCTTCAAATAAAACTGTCGAAATGGGCTCTGTCTCCTTCCAATTGTGGACACACTCTGGTTTATGATTTCCGAGGATTCTCTAAACAATACTACCCGAATGCGATGCTAAGATGATCCCTTATGCACGTTCACCGCCGATCGCTTTTCCAGAACAGTACTTCCTCAAATTACCGCAGTGACGGGACGTCAACACCAAGATCCGTAAGTATGCCGTAGCCGTCTTTTCGTAAGATGCAGTTTCTTGAAAAATGCGTGATCGAGGATTTAGCATTGATGAGACTGAAATTTCTGGATGGTTGATCCGGGAAATCGTTTCTTCGAGGAACGGATAATGCAGGATTTTTACGTGATTTAATTAGGATGCTTGTGGGACCACGTAATTTGAACGAATAATACGGGAAAATGTAGTTTCCGGGAACGTATAATCGAGGTTCTACTGTATACCTTTACCCCTCACCCATGTGAACAGTTAACGAACGTCTCTGTTTCTGAAATGCTGCCCCCTTGGCCCGAAAACAGATGATCATCCTTTTTACAACTCTCTTAAATAATTACCTGAGAGCAGGAAGTGCAGCCCACATGACTGGGTAGCCTCTATGTTACTTGCTACACGTTGCATGTGGCATGTCTAGTGGGTGATATCTTATTCACCATCAATAAAATTACTCTTTTTCTCAAAATACCTAGCCTAAAAATATGTATCCTCATATTATACCTGACAAAAGAAATGCACTGACAGCAGTTGCATAAACAGTCATTTGTGAATTGGTATGGTTACCAAATGTGTCCAATTAGATGGTGTCAATACATTTCTTTTGCACCCTTCGAAAACCTTTACTGGGTTTGTACTTGCAATTTTGGAATCTGATTCACAGAAGGAGCTAATTTTTGCACTGAAATTGTGCATTAGCCCTATACAGTACTTAAATATTTTACTATCTACTGTACCTAACAGGGACATGAAGAGAGGACCACAGGGATAAAAACAGAGCATATATTTCATGTTACCTAGGAGTGAGTTTGCGGAAATGCCAAGCGTCAAACCAGGGGATGTCCCAAGCTTCCCAAGAAGATGAGTAAGGGAATCCCAGAAGGAAAAGAGGGCTGGAGTTATCTCGACAAGTCATTTGTACAAGTAGATAGGCTAAATTTTTCACAATCGACAATCCCTACAACATATCCAAAACAGCTTAGCCAACTTTGTTTCTGAGACTGCACAAATTAGGGATTTTACTAATTTGACATTGAACATAATTTCAAAAGAGTGGTTCGTTATCAGTGTACTTTGTAAGGGTTTGCGACATCCTTCATTACGATGATTTCCTACAGAAGAGACATCCTGGTATATAACCATAGAAATTTCCAGGGGCCATGTGGCTATTCTCTTTACAGTTACTTCAGACTGGGGAAGAACTCGGCATCAGTAGAAGAAAGAAGGGAGATAGATTATAATTGCTAAACGTACGAACAGATTTGATCCGGGATAGTCTTAAACAGCGTATATCTGGTCACCTGAAAACAAATCAACAGTGGAAGTGTATTAAATAAGAGGGCTTAAAGAAACAATCCCAGTGAAGTAAACGCGAATGCGGGAAATGGATTTTTCGAACCCGAGTAACAAAGGTGAAGGTAATTGCGGTAAGCGCAATTAATATGGGATAAAGAATCTGGTGTGAGACTGAAAAATCGTATTAGAATGTTTTCAAAACGCTCATAAAACCGAATGCAGAACAGTGCAGCGTTGTAACATAGTGTATATGAACTGTGATTTTCCAGAACCAAAGATAACCTTGTGTGCATGTTCTCCAGTAACTCACATCTGGATACGCGCACGACCCATCGCCATGAATCGTCGAGGGAGTGATAAGACAGTGAACCAAGGATCCATGACGTTCAATGCCAGTGAGATGCAGAGTTAAACCATCGCAATGGAATGGACTCCCGAGGACTTGAAGGATGACTAGAAAAAGGCTGAGTACACAATGCATCTATTACTGCATGATCATGCCGCGCAAAGATAAATGAAATCACACACAACATATATTCTTCAACTCACCTCATATTTAACACCACAAGCTCTACTCAACCTCCCACATTTTCCTTTCGAATTTTAATATATGAAGTTACAACCAAGTCTACCAGCTAATTATAAATATAGCTAAAGTTTTCTGATGAGTACCTGTCCTTGCTCCTAAGTGCTTCAAAAAGTTTGTCGTCTTATCTTTTCATATAAGACTAACACCTTCAACAGACGAACAACTTTGAATTTTATCCCCTCTTTAACTAAATTAACACAACTGTCGAAAGACATAACACCACAAGCTCTACTCAACCTTGCACATTTTCCTTTCGACTTTTAATACAAGAAGCTACAACCGCGTCTGCCAGCTAATTATTAAAATAGCTACGTTTCTGACGAGTACTTGTCCTCGCTCCTAAGTGCTTCAAGAAGTTTGTCGTCTTATCTTTTCATATAAAATTAACAACTTCAACTTTGGATTTAAATAACTACCACTAAGGCCCAGTTTCTTCAACGAATGTTAAGTGTTAACTCTGCTGTTAAGGAGACTTTAACACATCATTTAACAAAATGGTCGTCTCACCAAGAATTGTTAACTCTAACAAATTGTTAATACTTGTGTTAAATTAACCTGGCAGCAGCCCTGTGTTAAACCTCTTAACAACTGCTAAAATTTCAAAATGGAGGCATGTAGAAGACATACGTTTGAAGCTTTACTGCTGTATGAAGACTATTTATAAACTGAAGAAGGCAAACTACGACCCATACTAAGAAATAACTACTTTCTAGAGTTGCCAGAAGATATATTTCTAATTACCAGCCATAATGAACAAGATACTAGACGATATTGAAAATAGGTTAGAGTTTCCAACAGTGAGGACAAATACCATGAGGCAGGATCCGCTTTGGATTACATGGAGGTGTTAGAACACTAAAATGCGAACACATTTTACTCAAACTTGTCAGGTTTGCAACCTAATAATTTCCGAAAAATGTATGAATCCCCAGATTCTAATGCTACACCTATATACTTGACAGCTGCAATCCTAATAAGTGGAGCAGTGGCCGAGTGGTCATCGTACTTGTCTCCGAACCACAACAACGTGAGTTCGAGTCCCGCCGTAGACACACTTTTTTCTTTTTTACAAATGAAATCTGTTTCAGGGAATGTGAAGGTAAAATGCGAATAAAATGAATAATCAAATTGCAGTGGAACATTATTTTCTACCTCAAATTAATATATATAGAGAGAGAGAGAGATCCAACGTTTAGGCCTGTATTCATTTCAGGTAGAAAAGAAACTGTACTGCAATTTTTATCTTAAAGTTCACTCAAATATTAATTTGATCTTCTTCTTCTTATTTATCCATTTACCCTCCAGTGTCCTGGAGCTTTAGACTCTTTGTCGGGGATACAAATGGGGAGGATGACCAGTACCTCGCCCACGCGGCCTCACCTGCTATGCTGAAGAGGGGCCTTTCTGGGGGATGGTAAGATTGGAAGGAAGCGGCCGTAGAAGCGGCCGTGGCCTTAACTTAGGAGAAGTGGGAAACCATGAAAAACCACTTCCAGGATGGCTGAGGTGGGAATCGAACCCACCTCTAATCAGTTGACCTCCCGAGGCTGAGTGGACCCCGTACCAGCCCTCGTACCTCTTTTCAAATTTCGTGGCAAAGCCGGGAATCGAATCCGGACCTCCGGGAGTGGCAGCTAATCACACTAACCACTAAACCACAGATGCGGACAGGGTCTGGCCTCTACTTGTCAGATATTATGCTTGAGACACTTTTCATGTAATTGTAGGCGACTGTGTTCACGAGTGCAAGAAAAAAAGTGTGTAGAATCCTATGAAGAATTCCTGCTGCCACTGCAGCATTAACAAGGCATTACAATATCTTCCCCGCAATAAAATAATGCTCGAAAACCATTCAAAACATGTCAGTTATCACATTTTCCCGGTGATAAGAATGTAAGAATAGGCTATATCGAATGTTGTGATATAACAGTCCGTTCTTTCATTATTTAAGCACATTCGCATGATTTTAAATTAAAATTAAATGACATAAAAACTCGCATTCATCATAACACTTTTGTCGCCTCTTACTTGACATGTTTACATCTTATCGGTCTCCGCTAACTATAACCTATAACAATGTCAACCCTGTGTCTGTGTGACAAAATACTATTTCAACACACCACTAGGAGCGCTTTATGTAAAGAAACAAAAGACGCTCACTGCCAAATGCGTTCAGAAATCTCACTGAAATGTGTTAATTTGTCTTTAACAATAGTTTCTAACAAATGTTAGAAATGCGTTCGTGAAACAAGGCACTTCTAAACAAAGTGTTAAATTAATAACAATTGTTAGTTAACATTTGTTAATTAAAATTTAACATACAGTTGAAGAAACCGGGCCTAAGAGTGACTTTTATCCTAAATATTAAGCTATTATAAGCTCCTTACACCATCTCCAGAATAAGGCACTATATTTACCAGATTTCATTTCAACGCAGCAATTTACATATTCTTTTTTAACTTTTAACTAACTATTTGTTACCACATTTAAAAACAAGACATTCGCAAAGATCTACAATACGGATTGATTATAAGACTTTGTCATAAAAGTACTTATAACTACTATATTCTGACCTTCGATAAAAACTACGTATAAGAACTATCAGGATACTGATCTATCTTTCTTTCAGGTAGGCTGATGATCCCCTCATTATGGGTGAAACATGACCCAATATCCAATATGTTAACAACTATTTCTTAAATTTAAATAAAAAACTCTTATGTATTGAACAGGTGGAATTTATAATCTAGTATTATTATTTTACTTTCATCCAATTGAGCGAAGTGTTGTTGCATTTGAGATGACAGTCAAAGTAATCCTCTTCCACATGGCTGCGTTTAACCTTCAAATCGTTAACGATCGAAGACTATGATCAGAAAACAATCTTTAATAACCCACTGGTCCGAAATATATGGCTTCATCTGGCATTTGTTTTAGAAAGAGAGTGATCTGCAACCAACTAGAGGGAAGAATAAAAGCAGATGAGCTCTATAGAGAAACCGAAGTAATAGATGGTATTAGTGATCACGAAGCTGTTCTTGTCGTAGTTAAAAATAAATGTGAAAGAAAGGAAGGTATTAAAATTAGGACTATTAGGCAGTACCATATGGCTGATAAAACAGGCATGAGGGAGTTTTTAAAAAGTAACTATGATCGGTGGAAAATGGTAAATAAAAATGTAAACAGACTCTGGGATGGGTTTAAAGCAATTGTTGAGGAATGTGAAAATAGGTTGGTTCCATCACTTTCTGAATCAGCTGCCCTTCCCATATTAACATATTTTCTATTTGTTGGTCGTGCTTCCTGTCGTTCGCATTACCTTCCCAATTGACATTTGGTAAATTGAGATCACCGGCTACTATCACATTCCTTTCCATATCATTTCCAACATAGCTTATTATCTTATCAAATAATTCTGAATTTTTGTCATAAATACAAATAAATAATAAATATTAGCGGCTTAAGGCCCGTGGACACCCAAACAAAGAAAGAAAAAGTTGCAGCGCTGCACCAAATGTGGTAAATGAAAACCAACTTTTAAGTGATATGAAAGAAATCTTTAATAGAAATTAAAATGAGAGGTAACTATTATCTAAAACTCTGGCATAAAATATTGTTCCTCCATAGAACGTTGGCAACAGGATGAAAATATGTAAACTGTTTGTTAAGCAAGAAAACGTATTATCGAATACACTAATCAGAACTATTCAAGAGAGACATGTAAACATTTGAGATATCTTTTTCCGATATGCCTGTATTGTACGTCGTGTATGTTCGGGTACAGTGAAAGATATAGGCTATCTACTGTTTGTAAAGATGAGGGTATTAAAAGGCTTGTCCCTTTAAAGGGGGTAAGGAATGATAAGGATCCACTATATTGTAACAGAGAAGTGAAGAGACTAACAAGGAGGTACAGGTTGGAACGAAATAGAGTTAGAAATGGTTATGGAAGTAAGGAGAAATTGAAGGAACTTGCTAGGAAATTGAATGTAGCAAAGAAGTCAGCTAAGGATAACATGATGGCAAGCATAATTGGTGGTCATACAAATTTTAGTGAAAAGTGGAAGGGTATGTATAGGTACTTTAAGGCAGAAGCAGGTTCCGAGAAGGTCATTCCAGAAATCATTAATGAACAAGGATAGTGTGTATGCGAGGACCTTCAAAATGCAGAAGTATTCAGCCAGCATGTCCATGACCTTTAGGCCGGTTGCCTTTTAACTTTACCACAATTCATTCCAATTTCTACCAAGGGCAATTTCCAAGGTCACACGAAAATAAAGGTAGAAGCTACCCAGGTTCATCATAAGGAAGAAGATTAAAATCAGATTAAAACTTGAACCAGGTGTTAAAGAATGTAAATACTCGTTTAACAGTAATTGGATTAACTTGCAAGAACTTGATATGTTTTGTTAATAAATAGCCAACAAGGCACCTTTAAATAAGAAAATGTAGACTTCATTTAACAAATAATAAAGGAACTAATCCGTAAATATCAACAAGGAAAAACAACAGTGACCTCCATACCTCAAACAAGATAAGTAAAATATTGATTTAATTGTGATCGATCACGCGTTGCCTCCGATAGAGATTGCAGCATCAACATAGGAATATCATCTTCCAGATCACCAGGTAATGCAAGCTGTATTATTTCCTCTATGGTAATACAGCTGTTCGACTGCCGTTCGTGAAGTGACCTTCGGCAAGCGGAGAGTTACGATTTCTTCCAATTCTTCCCCGAAGTTTAACGGACGGTCAGAAGGTGCGCGAAAGGTGTTTATGTTACGCTACAAGTTAGGGAACATACGTCAGAAATACGTCACAACTGACGTGTTATAACGTTAAGCGCTTAACGAACAAGTACAGCGCGAAAACTCTCTAATAACATTCAAAACTCGTCTTGTGGTTAACACCACCACACTTAAGGTTTTAAGCTCTACAAAGTGATCAAGACTTATTTAAACATTTGTAATAGTTTTTCACCTTTGTTTTACAATTGACCAGTAGGGTAAAGGGGGCTAAGAGTACGCACTATACACAAAATCACTTATAAATTTTTAATGTTTGGAATAATAATCATGTACATTTGACTTAATATACATTGTCTATCGGCCTACATATATACGGTATCAAAGTGTTATTAACATGGCACAAAAATCGTAAAATCACAAAAATAATGAAATATGTATTTGCGTACTCTTGGCAGAACTGTCGGGTAAGAGTACGCGATGAATCCGTCTAAGAGTTCGCACTTAAGAAATCATCTAAGTGCAACGATCACACACTAAGGCATCGATCCCTTCATAACCAGAGCATTCCTCATGCCACCACTGATCACAAATACAACACTTCATCCATTCCTCGGCGAAATTTTCACCACATCCAGCGCAATAAGTTTCTTCTTCCTCTCTCGATGTAATTCGCTTTTCATTACCCTCTGCTGTTCCTGATGTTGACTGTTGAGAACTTGCTGGTTTATCGGTGCTACTTTGCTTTGAATATTTCAGAGTTCTTTTTGTTTTTATCCGACTCTTTTCCGTTGCTGCTGTTAATTTTGTCTCGAGCTGTTTCTTGTTAGGGGAATCAGAAAGAATTTCAGACCTTAGACCTAAATCTCTTCTTTTCCTTGTCGACTCGTCCGCTCGTTTGGGCAGGGGGTATAAAGGCCGCATACTGACCTGCTCTGTGAATTCTGAGTTTTGACGAGCAGGAACTGTAGGTGGTGTTGTCTGAGTTTGAACAGAAATCCTATTTAGTGAGCTACGTGGTGGAGAATTCGACTGATGAGGTGCAGTCCCGGGCTGTTTTGGCGTAACATTTTGTGACAAAGTCTCACTTTCTCCCGAGGTCACACACTGTGCTGGAATCTCTGTCACTGTGGCTGGATGGTAATCAATGTCTGTAAAAATATCTGGGTTGTAGGGGAAAATTCCAGTGCAAGCAAAAGATTTCTCAGCCAGAGGAACTGTTGCAACTTTACTGTAGGCTCTTCTGAGAGACTGGTTATGACAGACTTGCGTGTAGGTGTCCCAGGATTGGCTACTATGTGTTTGACTACTTCATCTGCATAAGTAGATTTTAAGGGCCCAAGGAAACACCTGTCCAAAGGTTGAAGCTTATGAGTGGTGTGTGGAGAAATCGAAAGTGTTATATCGTTCTTTCTACAGAATTCCACTGCTTGTAGTGAGCAATGAGAACTGTGGTTGTCGAGGATCAAAAGCATCGGGTTGTCATTTGACGCCTTAACATGTTGGAAATGTGGAAGCCAGTTATTAGCAAAGAGATCAGCATCCATATAGCCTGTATCTGACATTAGGGTGAGTGAAAGAGGTAGTGCTTCAATCGTTTCCTTCCCTAAACAAGGCGAGCGTCAAAGAGTACGCACGACAAGCGTGTAAGAGTTCGCGCGTACTCTTGGGCTTCCAACCAGTGCGCACTCTTGGCCACTTTGCAACAGTTTTAAATAATCATTGCTAGATCGCACCACTTGTCAAACAAGCAGACAGCATGCATACCATCAGCGAGGCTATAGAGTGCACTACTTCGTGATGGACTGAAATTACCCCTGGTATGTGTTAAAAATTAATGCTAGTTAAGTAAGGAACCAAGAAAAAAGTTCATTAGAATGTACTAATATGATATTTACCTGTAGAAATCAAACCACTCTAGGTAAAACCACACACTTTTGGGATACAGTCACGATCGCTAATAACTTCACTGCACGACCGCCAAAACAGAACTGCAGTGCTCCCAACTATACGAAAACAACTATGCGTACTCTTAGACGCTGCGAACTCTTAGCCCCCTTTACCCTAAGTCCCCAACTTGTGCAAATATTTTAAGAATGACTTTCTCCTTAAGCATCATCACACTTTGTATTTTATCGAACTATTGTTATTTTACTATTAAAGTTCTACAGATTGTATTTTAACATGTGTATATCTTTGTTTACTTGCCCAATTTTGGCTGATGACGTCCAAGACATTGAAACCAGTACCAAATAAATAATGCTGTGATTTTGAGTTAGCAGCATACTTTGTAATGAATAAGGTGGATCAATTGCACTCTTCTTTACTGTCTGTTAACACAATATCTCCGTGTCCCCTGCAGAAATGCTCAAACAAGGGTTTACAGAATAATTCTTTTCTTCTTCGTTTCCATACTGAACTGGGAATCATGACGTTAATTCAAATTATGATCTTCACACGACCGCATTGTTGGCTTCGAAACCACCTGAATTAAGCCTGTTAATTACCGCAACTTAAGAGAACAAGATTATTCTTCCCACTGATAACATATGTTGCCTTAAGATTTACGCACCTCAAGCTGGACTATTCTCTTGTTTATCAAGACTCAACAACTGGAATACCTTCTAAAAATGTTATGTTTTATGGTCAGACACACCACATTTCAACTGGTTATAATCTAACGGTGACTTTATAGGTGCTGTCATATGTTTAAGGGCCTTATTTTTTGGTGAAATAAAACTGCTGATGTCGGTGTTAAAACTAACACGATTTCGGTAGGTATTTCGTGAAATAAATTGTCATACTGATCGATGTTTCTTGTGAAATATTCCTTATGGTATGGGGTAAATCTAACTAATTTTGTGATTAGGGGTTTTAAAGTGAACACTTGTAATGTATTAAATTGTTATTAAACCTTAGAACAACCAAATATACAAAATGTTATAGAAATAAATACCGGTAGGCCTATATAAATCACTGAAACCTTGAAACGAAGTTAGGTGGAAGTTAGGAATTTATACATAGCCTACACTTTTTTGCCGGTCATGTGGTGTAGGGGTTGCGTGCCTGCCTCTCGCCAGGAGGCCCCGGGTTCGATTCGCGGCCAGGTCAGGGATTTTTCTCTCAACCTGAGGGCTGGTTCGAGGTCCATTCAGCCTACCTGATTAGAATTGAGGAGCTATCTGACGGTGAGATGGCGGCCCCGGTCTCGAAAGCCCAGAATAACGGCCGAGAGGATGTGTCGTGCTGACCACACGACCCCTCGTAATCTGCAGGCCTTCAGGCTGAGCAGTGGTCACTGGGCAGGCCAAGGTCCTTTCAGGGCGTTAAGTGCCATGGGGTTTGGTTTGGTTCTACACGTTTTTACATTATGAATGACTTGTCTCCAAAATAAAAACTACACATGGTTTCAACATTATCAGGATTCAGAGTTGTGTGACAGTCAGAAAGTATATTTTTGTAAACAAAGCAGCCCCTTTCACTGACCACATTAGACGTCGGAAACCATAATGCTTGCGAACACTTGGTGCAAATTTACTGCGGTCTTCTATCGAACCTCCTAAAACTTCACTAACAATGTCTTCTTTCTTCTCTTCTATCAGACGTGCTTTCACTGCATTTTGCAAAGCCATATATCCCTGGAGGATATTTATGGATATGCTGGTGCTGCCCGGCCGGGGATGAGTAACTCAGACAGTTAAGGCGTTGGCTTTCTGAGCCCAAGTAGGTAGGTTCAATCCTGGCTCAGTCCAGTGCTCAAATACGGCAGCCCCGTGTTACTAGTTTTATTGGAACATAAAGAACTCTTGTGGGACAACATTCCGACATCTCGGCGTCTCCGAAAACTGTAAAAGTAGTTAGTGGGACGTAAAAACAATAACATTATTACAACTCAACCAGGCGATTTTTATTTTGCTATTTGCTTTACGTCGCACCGGCATAGATATGTCTTAAGACGACGATGGGATAGGAAAGGCCTAGGAATTGGAAGAAAGCGGCCGTGGCCTTAATTAAGATACAGCCCCACCATTTGCCTGGTGTAAAAATGGGAAACCACGGAAAACCATCTTCAGGGCTGCTGACAGTGGGGCTCGAACCCACTATCTCCCGATTACTGGATACTGGCCACACTTAAGCGACTGCAGCTATCGAGCTCGGTGCGATTTATTTACAATAGGCCTACTAATATCGTCATATTTTATAATAAAGTCAGTATTATTTATCTTTCCTTTTATATTCATCCATGTCCTCATGCCAAGATTAATCCAGTTTTTCTATAGAAATGCTGGTTTACATGAATGCTTTTGTTGTGTCTATTACAGATTACTCTCTACCACTTTTCAACTCCTTTGCGATGTGTAAAGTATCGCCGATTGTTATTTGCCGCTTAAAATTATGTTCATTTGCTTCATTCTTCTTCTTTTTGTGTGTTTCTGATTCTCTACAGTATTTATCGCACGTGTCTCTTCGTTTTCACGTAATGCGAACATTACAGTACTTGCACATTAGAATCTTTCTTGCAGCATCAAATACATAGAAAGCCTCACTGTTGTATTCCTCGGCCCTCGGAAAAACTGTTGTGACTTTAGTTTTCAGCATTTTTGTACTTTAATACTGGACATTTGCTGATAAAGTTTCATAAGTGGCGAACTCTCACTGCGAAAGAGTATAATGCCCACTGCTGTATCTACAACCGATCTTGCTACGAACACAACGCCATTTGCTGTAATCGATAACAGATATCGATTTTTAATGACTGCCTCAGAGATCGCGCAACTGAATACACATACCTCCGATACACAGGGCTCATCGCTTTGTGTGCATTTGTGTAGAGAATATACAGCGCTATCAGTCAACTGAGAAGGAAACTACTATAGTCAAGTTCTCAGAAGCATTTAAACGTTTATTGGAGATCTTTTCCGATATGATTTTGCATTTTTCGTACCAAGTGGGGTATATTTCATAATTATTTGCGCGATTTACGTAATAAATCAGATTTCGCGATAATTCGCGAGTTCATTTCGCTAAAATACGTTACCTACAAGGTCATATATAGGCTAGAAAGAAGATATGAAAAATTTCGTGCATATCGTTATTACCAAAAAATACGGCCCCTGCATATGTTTTAGATGGTTATATGCACCATACCCTTAGCACTTTAATGTTACATTTAAAATTTGCCTTAGTAGGTGCATTTAAATGTTGTATATAAATACACCTTAAGTTCTACTAACCTCAAGCTGGACTACTTTCTCGTGTATCATACCCTAACTATTGTTACCTTCTCTGTTTTGCTTTCATTAACTTTTGACTATTTAGCTTTCAACATTAATCCTTGTATTTGCTGCCATGTGTTTTATATTTCAACTAGTCATAGTTTAACATTTGTCTTGTAGGTATTATCATGTGTTATATATTGTTATTCTAAGTTGCATTTTGCTCAATTGATTTGTTGGCTGATGATGACGCGCAATGAGCGTCGAAACTAGTACCAACCTTCTCTAAACATTATGTGATATATATTCACATCAATAAACATTCATGGTATTGAAAAGGTGGACGTTTAACATTTTCATTTTACTGTAATCCCAGTTCAATACGGAACAAAACGAAGTTTCTAACTTTCAATCATGACTGAGGCGTCGTGACTATCATAAAATTCAGCTATCTAGCCGATGAACCATACTGAATAAACTAACCTCTAAAATAAGTCATCCACTCTGCGCCTGAAGTGTATCACATTTTTATTTAACCCCTTCAGTGGCGGGTTCTGGCAGACCTCCTGTGCCAGGAAAGTGAGATTTTTTCGGAGGAAATTATTTATTTTCAGGAAGCAATGAATGAGTAACAATTATTAAGGGAACACATTCATATATTATTCAAGGTTAATAAAAACTTACTTTACACTCTATTTACACGTTTTTTTACAGTAGGCCTGTGATATGGTTGTATAAAATATTGGTGTTTTGAGAATACTGTCCTATGAGCAATACATTTTTATTTCAGGCTTTTGTATTATTCCCAACAACACTAACGCAATAAACTGCCGAATTCATAAAAGTTAGTTTCTTTCCAAAACTGTGCCCTTGCATGCGGAGATTTATTTATTTACTTTTAGCATAGGGCCTATGAATTTTTTTCGGTCACTGTCAAATTTAAAATTTCATCCGTTTAGAAACAGTTGTTTAATTTCTCATCATCAATCTTAGTATTTAAAATGACATATATCATTCATTTTTAGTTAGATGACACCTGTCTGCCCTATCCTTTAAGCCCACTAGATTAAAACCCAGATTATGACCCTGTAGATATCATTGCCGAAGGACTTAAGGGACTGGGACGGATGCACTACATTGCTCACAACTTCATATAACTTGTCTGTCGCCAGCTACCTCTCACTGAAATTGTAAACCAATGGATGTAATGCTTCTTCCAGTGGAGACCACATTCTTTTGTTTCAAGAATTAAAAATGCCATGTCAGAGGATGAGTAAACTGTCCAACACTATAGATTAATATTGATATGGGTCACATTGGAAGCAGCATTGAATAGTATGAAGATATAATGCTAATTCAACTTCCAGCAGTCAAGTCTTACAATGCTGGAATGTAAAATTACGAATCTTCCCACAACATTAATTATTTTTATGTAAACAATCCTCTGCAGTGTGCTATAGTTTTCTCAATAAACAATCCTGCTCCAAACCCTGCACTATTTCCACTGACATTTGTTAGAGAGCATCTTAAAATCTCTTGCCTTCTCTCTATCCCCCAAGGATGGTAATCTTGTTTTATTTTCCTTTAAAGTAAGTACCACCAACTTCTCCCCCTCTTACCAAATATAAACCAATTCCTAACATGTTCAGTCATTTCACTTTACTGATTCACCAAATTCCTTCCATAAGAGAGAACAATGAACAACAATTTCTGAAAAATAGTCATTCCTATACTGCTCCACACTAAATAATATGGAGGATTGTATCATATCTCTGAAATTTAAAATTAAGCATAAATCGAAACAAACCTTTGCTCCCAGTAATAACCGGAACATTCCTTGGCCTGGAACGAATGTCAAATATAATAGGCCTCTGAATCCAAGGAATGAAGAAATGTGTTCCTTCTCCAACTACCTGATTCTTGACACCAGCAAACCTATCAAATATAACAGCTCGGTGACCTCCATCAACTGAAAAAATAATAAATTATTACATACCAGACAAATCACTTTACAGTTCCATGCAAATTAATCAGTAACAGGTTTCTTTCTTATTTACATATAGCCTACTAGCAGTTATGGTAAAGAAGCAGACCATCGCCAATTCACTTGTATGTGCTCTTAAATGCTATTAAATATATTCATTAAGGTGTGACAGAAAAAATAAGGTGCAAAAATATTGTGTTCTTGTACTATTACTCAAGATATAAAACACTGAACAGTGCACTATATATGACTACCAGAGCACGTGTCAAGTTTACAGGGTAACTGAGGAGTGATGACATCATACTGATGATATAGAGCATTACAGATTTAATATTCAAAAAAGCAAGTCCAATTTTTTGCTACTGCATATGCATGGTGCATTTGATTAATTAGCATTGATTTGCTTCATAAACAGGGTTGCCAACATGTACTCTATTAAAATGACTGAAATACCATGAAAACAGGTGGTGTATTGAATATTGTTGGTACTACTGTCAATACTGTTTTACTGTGTCTATCTTTTACTTTTTCAAAGTTTGAAGCTTTGATGGTTTGAACACTATGTGTGTTGTTAGAATTGAAACACTGTAGAATTGTCATGTAAATACGTAATTTTTTGAGGTGTAATTCACTTAGAGTGCATATGAAATGAAAAGAAAGTGTGTTACAAGTGTAATTTTCCACTGGGGGCATAAAATGAGCAATTATATTTTCAACAAGAAATTTGAGATTTGAAACCTTCTATAAATTAAATGTTACCACATTACAACAATATGGCAATGTATCACCAGTTAATTAGCCCATTTGAGAAGATTCAGCACAATAACTGAAAAACATTACTGATCATATCATTTACAAAGTCATTCCACCTACTCAATACTGAACAATAATTGCAATGTCTATAAATAAATACAGTGATAACATATTGTAATGTATTTATAGACATTGCAATTATTGTACAGTATTGAGTACCGTAGGTGGAATAACTTTGTAAATTATAGGTTATCTTAATTCAATACGGAACCAATAATGAAATTTATAACCTTGAATTACTGATCATGGCAATCACAACACCAATACTGCCATTTCCTGCCTTTTGACAAGAATAAGCACAAACAGCTGTCTTAAACTTTATTGCTGTGAATTCTCATGCCGCTTAATTTTGTGGACGTTACGGCTTGTCTACAACAGTTAGCCTCGCTTCTAACTCAGATAATAACAGCGCTTTCACCAAAAAAAGGCAGCAAGGGACGTAACATTAGGGAAGGATGGGCGCAGCATGCGCTATGTAGAGACGTTATAGGCACATCTTGTTCTACCGTGTACAGAACTGTTAAAAGGTAAGAGTGCAATGATCATTTTCTCGTAACACAAGTTCTCTGCGATTGACACACAACAGCTGTGGAGGCCAGAAATCATTTGCAACAAGTACAGGGCACGAACATCAGCAAAATGACATTAAACACTCAGGCCGGTTCGACGCACATATCACGCCCACAGGACTCTTACTCGTTCAGCCGGTTTGACATACCAAAAATGGGCGGTGCAGGCAGAAGTTGGAATGCCTATTACTCACGTAACACTGCTGCTTCGTGGAATTTGTTTTCATCTTATGAATCAAGAAGTTACGTACTTTCATGCCATCTCTGTTTCATAATTAGAACTAATAAAAAATTGATTGATATCTGTTGCTTTTGAATCATATTAATGAGGGATAGAACATGAGATGCCCTCTATTCAGTTTCAAGGTATTGGTTTTGAGAGGTATCACGTCCTTTCCTGCCATCTCGAGAATCTTTTGTGAACTATATCTAACTTGAAAATTCTTGCCACTAATGAACGGGAAGCACCAAAAGCAAATACTGCACAGATATTTTTTGCTTCGCAGGCTAGCAGCTACTCAGTCGCAGAGGAATGGCTGGGCCATCTCATTTTCTTACGGGCACGGAGATTATTAGTTTGATAGATGACAGTAGTGGAAGTGCTGTATCGGGAAGCGATATTTTTGGTAGTGATATGGACAGTGTCTATGCATAGCAAGAGGTTGCTGGAGAAGTGGCAGACAGGGCAGATAAAGAAGAAATAGCTTCAGCCGTAATAACTTGTCCGCTGTTCATTGGTTGTGGCGATAGGTAGATGTCGTCACGAACACACAAAAGATCCCCTTAATGGGCATGCCAGGTAAAAGAAAGCATTTTGCGTCCAATTTAGATTTTTTTGTTGCTATTTTTCTATGACAAAGTGATTGACCTAATTGTTCGAGAAACAAACAGGAACGCGGCAGAGTGTATACTTTGCACTTGATATGGATTTAGACTATGTCCACTCTGATGCCAACCCAATATGAAAGGACGTATTTGCTACAGTGATAGTCTTTCTTTTAGGAACACTTGTATTTTATTTTATTCATTTCTTCTTCTTCTTCTTCTTCATTTTGACCTGCAGTGGACCACATTATTTCAACCAACTGCATACCTGAGCTTTAATTCTTCCCCAATATTCCTACATTCGCATTCTGTGATTTTTTTTTTCATCAGTCCACTTCTTGCCTGTTTTCAACTTTGACTTTTCTTGGAATCGCTGGTATGCTCGAAGTTTCTTTCGGAGTAGAACAAGTTCTTGGATGTGTTCGTGTGTGAACTCAAGCAATCACTACTGATCTGCATTTAGGGCAGTCGCCCAGGTGGCAGATTCCCTATCTGTTGTTTTTCTAGCCTTTTCTTAAATGATCGCAAAGAAATTGGAAATTATTGAACATTTCCCTTGGTAAGTTATTCCAATTCCTAACTCCCCTTCCTATAAATGAATATTTGCCCCAATTTGTCCTCCTGAATTCCAACTTTATCTTCATATTGTGATCTTTCCTACTTTTAAAGACACCACTCAGACTTATTCGTCTACTGACGTCCTCCCACGCCATCTCTCCACTGACAGCTCGGAACATACCACTTAATCGAGCAGCTCATCTCCTTTCTCCCAAATCTTCCCAGCCCAAACTTTGCACCATTTTTGTAACGCTACTCTTTTGTCAGAAATCACCCAGAACAAATTGAGCTGCTTTTCTTTGGATTTTTTCCAGTTCTTGAATCAGGTAATCCTGGTGAGGGTCCCATACACTGGAAGCATACTCTAGTTGGGTCTTACCAGAGACTTATATGCCCTCTCCTTTACATCCTTACCACAACCCCTAAATACCCTCATACCCTTTATTAACAATCATATTTATGTGATTACCCCAATGAAGGTCTTTTCTTATATTAACACCTAGGTACTTACAATGATCCCCAAAAGGAACTTTCACACCATCAACGCAGTAATTAAAACTGAGAGGACTTATCCTATTTTTGAAACTCACAACCTGACTTTTAATCCCATTGATCATCATACCATTGCCCACCATCCATCTCACAACACTATCGAGGTCACCCTGCAGTCGCTCACACTCTTGTAACTTATTTATTACTCTGTACAGAATAACATCATCTGCAAACAGACTTATCTCTGATTCCACTTCTTTACACATATCATTGATATATATAAGAAAACATAAAGGTCCAATAATACTGCCTTGAGGAATTCCCCTCTTAATTTTTACAGGGTCAGATAGAGCTTCGCCTACTCTAATTCTGAGTTATATTTTCTACAAATATAGCCACCCATTCAGTCACTCTTTTGTCAAGTCCAATTGCACTCATTTTTGCCAGCAGTCTTCCATGATCTACCATATCAAATGCCTTAGATAGGTCAATCACAATACAGTCCATTTGGCCTCCTGAATCCAGGATATCTGCTGTATCTTGCTGAAATCCCACAAGCTGAGCTTCAGTCGAATAACCTTTCCTAAACACAGACTGCCTTCTGTCAAACCAGTTATTAATTTTGCAAACATGTCTAATATAATCAGAAAGAATGCTTTCCCAAAGCTTACATACAATGCATGTCAAACTGACTGCCCTGTAATTTTCAGCTTTATGTCTATCACCCTCCTTTATACACAGGGGCTACTATAACAACTCTCCATTTGGTGTAGCATCTTCAACCAAACAATAATCAAATAAGTATTTCATATATGGTACTATATCCCAACCCATTGCCTTTAGTATATCCCCAGAAATCTTATCAATTCCAGCTGCTTTTCTAGTTTTCAAATTTTGTGTCTCACTGTAAATATCATTGTTATCACAGGTAAATTTTAATACTTCTTTAGTATTACTCACATCCCCTATCTGGACATTATCCTTGTAACCAACAATTTTTACATACTGCTGACTGAATACTTCTGCCTTTTGAAGATCCTCACATACACACTCGCCTTGTTCATTAATGATTCCTGGAATGTCCTTCTTTGAACCTGTTTCTGCCTTAAAGTACCTATACATACCCTTCCACTTTTCACTAAAATTTGTATGACCACCAATTATGCTTGCCATCATGTTATCCTTAGCTGACTTCTTTGCTACATTCAATTTCCTAGCAAGTTCCTTCAATTTCTCCTTACTTCCATAACCATTTCTAACTCTATTTCGTCCAACCTGTACCTCCTTGTTAGTCTCTTCACTTCTCTATTACAATATAGTGGATCCTTATCATTCCTTACCCCCTTTACAGGAACAAACCTATTTTCACATTCCTCAACAATTGCTTTAAACCCATCCCAGAGTTTGTTTACATTTTTATTTACCATTTTCCACCGATCATAGTTACTTTTTAAAAACTCCCTCATGCCTGTTTTATCAGCCATATGGTACTGCCTAATAGTCCTAATTTTAATACCTTCCTTTCTTTCACATTTATTTTTAACTACGACATGAACAGCTTCGTGATCACTAATACCATCTATTACTTCGGTTTCTCTATAGAGCTCATCTGCTTTTATCAGCACCACATCCAAAATATTCTTCCCTCTAGTTTGTTCCATCACTTTCTGAATCAGCTGCCCTTCCCATATTAACATATTTTCTATTTGTTGGTCGTGCTTCCTGTCGTTCGCATTACCTTCCCAATTGACATTTGGTAAATTGAGATCACCGGCTACTATCACATTCCTTTCCATATCATTTCCAACATAGCTTATTATCTTATCAAATAATTCTGAATCAGCGTCAGCGCTACCCTTTTCCCGTCTGTACACGCCAAAGACATCAAGTTGCCTATTATCTTTAGAGAAGAGCCTTACACACAGAATTTCATGTTTTTCATCCTTAACTTTTTTGTAGCTTACAAATTCTTCTTTCACCAGAATGAATACTCCCCCCTCCTACCATTCCTATCCTATCTCTACGATACATACTCCAGTTCCGTGAGAATATTTCTGCATCCATTATATCATTTCTCAGCCATGATTCAACTCCTATTACAATATTTGGTAAGTATATATCTATTAAATTACTTAATTCGATTCCTTTGTTTACAATGCTTCTACAGTTGAGCACTAAAATCTTGAATGTATTTTTCAACTTCGGTGAACCAGGGTCCCTTGTATTTCGTATGTACAAAATGGTAAAAGATACGGTTGGTCAATATCTGCAAGCTCATACATGTTATGTGACCAAAAAAATTAATCTTCCTTTTCCTAATATTTATTATTTATTTGTATTTATGACAAAAAAAAAAGCATTTTAATAAGCAAACATATTAATACAGAATTCAGAAAATCCTTAGCAATTTCAGCTGTATGCTGCTCTGGAAGTGAAAGCTGGACTTCAGGTAAACTGAAAAGAAATTGCCTTGTAGCTGCAGAATTGTGGATATGGCACAAAATTTCAAGAACAAGCTGAATGGAATGAAAAATCAACCTGGAAGTTTTAAGGGAAGTACATGAAAGGAGGAGATTAATTGAAATGGAAAGGGAAAAACAAAATTTATTGGACATAGGCTATATAAACAGAGAAAACATTTTCATCAGTAACATTCTTGTTTGGGGAAGAAAGGAAGAGAACAGCCTGGGAAGAAGTACTTGGAAGATATAAAAAAAAGAGACTAGCACGTGACAATTACATGAAATTGAAAAGGACACCAAATGACAGAGGAAAGTGGTTGCATCGACAAGGGACTGTCTTTAAAACATTAATTATTTTTTTGTCAACATATTTCACTTTTGAGAGATGCTCGCTCTATGTCAGGATTACCAGTTCTCATAAGTAAGACGAACCCCTGACGCACTCTTAACCCACTGCATTATGTACAGGCAACCCCTTGCTTCCAAGAATCTCGGTAATGATTTAAACGACATACTATCATTAGTAACAGCAGCTGAGAACTGCCCAAATGGCAAAAGGTGTGAAAACCAGGTCACTTTTCTAAGACAAATTATGCTATCTAACAAAGTCTCCTTTCGGTTCCTTTTTTCATGTTTGCCTGTAGTCATTCTTATTTGTTTTGGGCCCCTACTCCTTGCTGGTTTGATGTGCATAAAAAATAGAAAAAATCAATACGAGTCACTGTGTGAATGCAACCTGGAGATATTCACTGAATATTGAACAAAACACATCTAATAATGCAGGCACTAAATGCACTATTTGTTACACCAACAAAATATTGCAAGCCTGATACAGACTCAAGGATGATTGAGTAACAAAGTCTCTTAATTATTTTTTTTTTACGTCACACCAACAAAGATAAGTTGTATGGCGCCAATGGGAGAGGAAAGGCCTAGGAGTGGGAAGGAAGCGGCCGCAGCCTTAATTAAGGTACAGCCCAAGCATGGGAAACCACAGCAAACCATCTTCAGGGCTGCCGGCAGTAGGGATCGAACCCACTACCTCCCGGATTCAAGTTCACATCTGTGTGCCCCTAACCGCACGGCCAACTCGCCCGGTGAGTAACAAAATCATCACATGAAACTTTGTTATACTAAATGTTGCATTTAAGTGTTTGAACTTCCATGATACGTGTACCTAATTTGGAAAAGGTAACTGGTTACTCACATAAGGGTCAGACTATGTTATAGTGTTTATTTTATCACAACTGCTGCAGGGGTTCCTTCCTTCTTATAGGAATTGAGAGGAATGTAGTGCTATTAAAATAATCCAAAGCAATTATCTGTTAACTACAATAACTGGTCAGTTCTGACAATCATTTTCCAAACATTTTGTGAGCCACAGTATGTTTTTGGTTTGTTTTCATTAAAGATACTCCAGTGCAATGCATTTCCTTCAATTAGTCCTTATCAATGGGTATGTCGCCTCATATACAAAGGATACAAATATTATTATTCACACGACTTATGAGAAAAAGTAATGAATTTTCACATGAAATTTTTACAGGAAACATTACTCTAGCCGTTAGCAATGGATATCCTGAGTATAATTTTCCTTACTGTTATCAACATTGCCAAACATGACAGCTGGAAAGGTATGCCACCCTGCATCTAGTAATAGTATAGGTTTATTTCAATACTATGGACATCAAATGCGAATGAACATCAGAATAGTAAAAGAACATTTAAAAAAGTTAAAAGACTTCATGACAGTTCATAGCAAATGTTGCACAAACACAACCGTAATACTAGCAAATTAACTGCAGGCAATTTAACTTTCTATGCTGCAAACTCACCATTGTAAAGAGCAGAATTCACCACACCTCCCACCAATGCAACTCCCAAGCCAACCTGACCTATCCGATTGAAAAACTGGGCAGCCATTCTGATGAGCTATATCTGAAAATCGGAAGTAATTAAAGATTAAAATAATAATAATAATAAAAATAATAATAATAATAATAATAATAATAATAATAATAATAATCTTAACCACACAACCAGTTATCATCGAAATAACACTCAAGCTAAAAAAACTTAAATCGTAACAGAAACAAAATGCCAATAAAAGTATCACATTAAGTACGGTACTTCATGTAAATTGATGTACTTTTATTAACAGTCCTTAAGGCGACACACAAGTGGCCCCCAATATTTGTAAAGAATTATACGTGAGAGGTTATATTCTGCAAACTAATTGCATCAGAACAGATCATGATAAAATAAATTAACACATAAGTCAGCATGACATAACTTCCACAACAAACATCATAAACAAAAACATAATAAAAGAAGTATTAAACTAAACTTCAGACTGAGAAAAATTTACCGGTACTTTTACCTTGGGCGGAAGCGTGTTAACAAGAACTTACGGCCGCACTGCGCATTAAGGATCGCCGTTCACGGGAGCCAGGGCGCAGCAAGGCCGGGAATCCTCCATAGAAGTTACAATTATCAAGGGTCATGTTATAAAACAGCCTTAAATTGGAGTAATTTACACATAAACATTTTCAAAAATGGAATTAGGCAATTTCGAAAGATACGAAGAATAATCCGATATAAATTCAAATCAGCCAATTTTACAATTCGTATTATAGATCTCTTAGCGTGAGACACAATGGCTCAAACTAGCCGTTGCCTACGAGATACATTGTATACATCGTATATCTCGTAGGCAACGAACTAGCTAACTTCACGATTTAGTACGAAAAAAATAAAAGAATTATATAATAATGTAATCGGGTGGACTTTGTACGCCTCTTTCCATTTATTGATGGATGCAGTCTGTAGTTGCAGAGGGCATTGATTCAGTACTTTAAAAACAGTATCTTGGTTCAGGACAGAACATGGGCACCCATGGCGGACTCACAGGGAAAGGAAAAAATATAATTTAGTCAGGGGGTTTTCTTTCAAGAAAATGATTTAACAATCAGTATTACGTAAAAGTGGTAGGGAATACCGTGTGCGGTACTCTGCGGTGGAATACAAGTCGCCCTTCATCTTCCAAAATATTAAAAATACTACATACCCCCAGGTCTAGGACCCCCCCTTCAAACAAACCAATGGGCGCCCATGGGACAGAACAAAGTACAATAATAGAGGAGACGTCGTATGAAATTATTTGATTCGAATGCATGCCCTTGTGGACTTGAAATTGGTACGCTAAATCAAATAATATTCCAATGCCCTATTAACGAATCAATCCGTAAAGGAATCTTGTATCCTATGACATGTTCAGCTTTCCCACTCCCCTCAAAAACGTCGTGTCTTTTATTACATCCTACCGGGCGAGTTGGCCGTACGGTTCGGGCCACGCAGCTGTGAACTTGCATCCGGGAGATAGTGGGTTCGAACCCCACTGTCGGCAGCCCTGAATATGACTTTCCGTGGTTTCCCATTTTCACACGAGGCAAATGCTGGAGCTGTACCTTAATTAAGGCTACGGCCAATTCCGCCCCACTCCTAGCCCTTTCCTTTCCCATCGTCACCATAAGACCTATCTGTGTCAGTGCGGCGTAAAAAAATAGCAAAAGAAAAAATTATTACAACCTAAGCTTCAGAGAGTCGAAATATGATCTCGATTTCTATCGGAGGCTAACATTCATCTTTAATATAGTATCCCTTTATATTGTCCGGTCGTGTTACTTTTTGGTGTAAAAAGCCCCAGTGGCGGGTCACTCTGATGTGAAAAACATAGAATCCCCTGTATCTCTGTGTATTTCACATGTTTCCACAATTTTTGCTCTTATATGTAAGCTATATCAGTAGGGATAATAAGTCGGAGCGGGCCCAGGGGATAATGCACAAGATGGCCGCCGCGTGCAATTCACCTTTAGGGCTCCTGCTCAAGATGGCCGCCACGCGCAATACAATTCTAGCCGCGCACTACGTCATCGGTCACCTATGGAAAATAGGATGTCGTCATCTTATGGAATACTGTTATAAGAGGCTACTAGAAGGGGTACTTGACTTGAGAGAGCATGGGTTAGCGAACTCGGGGTCTTTAGCTGAGTCGAGGAAAATAAGACGGAACTGGCTTCGGGGCTAATGCGCAAGATGGCCGCCGCGCGCAATCCACCTCTAGGGCTACTGCGTAAGATGGCCGCCACGCACAATCAACCTCTAGCCACGCGCTACGTCCTCGGATACCTTTGGTAAATAGCATGTCGTCATCTTATGAAATACTGTTGTAAGAGGCTACTAAAACGGGTACTTGACTTGAGAGAGCATGAGTTAGCGAACTCGGGGTCTTTATCTGAGTCTAGACATGATGTGTGCTAAGCGGTTGTCTATTTAACTTGCCTTGACCAACTCTTGTAGGACACTTTATTCCGAGGTGGTTGGAGGCTCGATCAGAGTAAAGCTCCTCCAGGGGCACCCTTGCCTTAGGTAGGAACCGAGCAACCTGTGCTGTTGTTGTGTCTGCATTGGTGAACTCGAGGAGTCTTTAGCTGAGTCTAGGCATACCGTCTATCTAACATCGTTGGCCAACTCTTGTAGGAGGGCACTTCAGCCCTAGGGGAGCACAGTAAATGTTACTTCTAAGGAATTGAACGTGGAGTTGACATAAGCTCAAAACTAAACAGATTATGTGCAATTCAAATATCCTTACTTTGATTGAAATGTGCGCACGATGAAGGTATAAGCCTACTGACTGCAGTAAATGTGGAGACATGCACATCTCAGCAGAGAGAAAAAAAAATTACTTTGCGAGCTAAGCTGTATTTTCCCCCATCTGGTGTAGTAAAGAAATGCTGACAAAGTGTTATGTTATAAAACACCTAACTTGAGAGAACTGGGAGTCCTCAGTTACAGGTCAAAGCTTGTTAGCGATGACGTCACCACAGCTCTCGTTACTATGATGAAGTTACTCTACTCAGATCCTGATATGCAAGACAGCAAGCCTATCCTCACGGAAGGGCCTAACCACAGTTTTACGGCCGATGCCCTTCCGACGCCAAGGGCACAAGATGGCTGCTCTACAGAGCTCCTTATGAGACGCCTTAAGGGCGCTTGCGCAAGATGGTGGCCACAGGACGGTTGCTATACATGGGCTCTTATGAGACGCCCTACGGACGCTTGCGCAAGATGGCGGCTATCTAATTCTAAAAGATGGGGGCTATACACAGCTCCTTATGGTACGGCTTAAGAGCTCTTGTGCAAGATGGCTGCTACACATAGGCTCTTATAAGACTCCCTAGGGACGCTTGCGCAAGATGGCGGCTATCTAATTCTACAGGATGGCGTCTATAAATAGCTTCTTACGAGACGGTCTAGAGGTGCTCGCACAAGACGGCTGCTACACTTATGAGACGTCCTAGGGACACTTGCGCAAGATGGCGGCTATACACAGGCCCTTATGAAGAAAGCTAGCTTAAAGGGCACTGCACAAGATGGCGGCTGCTGTTATGAAGATCCTTATGCATGCGGTGGAGGGCAATTCGAAAGTCTACGTGCTCTTACTTGTAAACAATGCCACATGCTTTTTGACAGCTGTCAGCGGCCATCTTTAATCAACAGAATATCGTGCTGCCATGTTTAGCTACTACATTTGAAATGTGATAATGGCAATTTCCACGCACTTTTTTGACAGTGGTCATCTTTAAACAACAAAGCATCGTGCTGTCGTCTTTACGGGACTAGCTTTAAATGTGATGGCCGCAATTTCTACGTGCTTTTTGACAGCCGCCATCTTTAATCAACAGAGCATCGTACTGTCATCTATACGGCACTAAACCTTATCGTTAAGCATGCGGTGAAGGGCAATTCGAAATTCCACGCGCTTTTCAAAGCCACGTGCCTTTTGACAGCGGTCAGTGGCAATGTATAATCAACAGAGCATCGTGCTGCTATCTTTAGCTACTTATTTTGAAATCTGGCGGCGGGCGATTTCTACGTGCTTTTTTTTCTTGTCAGCTGTAAGCTGCTATTTTTAACTACATGCACATGGGTGCAATTTAACAGGAGAAGCAAGCAAGCTGCTACACACCGCCAGCAAGGTGTCCTTCTCACATACTATTATTTTTAAAACAGGATGTTGTTTTCAACACTCTAAAACATACTTACGAAACTACATCAAGTTTTAAAACATGTGCAAGAAAGAGATAGATTAGAACAGACTAGAATCGAACAACAGGTGTTTAGAACATGTGCAAGAGATATTTCTCTTAGAGAAGTTAGTCTTTAAACCAAGCTGCTGTTCTTAACGCTCTAAGTAGCGTTCAAGTTTGAGGCTCAACCTAACTAGACATGATCTAGGGACTTTGGTGCTAAGAGCTGGCAGGGAGATTGAGTGTGAACTACTGCGGGGCTAAATTTAGGACGTACACAGAGATTAGATCGGGCGCTAAAGTCAACTAGTAACGCGAAATGTGTGGAGACATGAAGTAACGAGTTCATTGTTTTTTTTACCTAGCATGCTAAGACTGCACAGGCCAGTTGGAAGTAGTTGCTGACACAAGGAATACAAAGTTCATAGTTCGTACAAGTTTGCGACACACAGGAACTTATCTTCATACTGAATACCTAATGTGGTGCTGGAATTTTAGCTCTGTACGTTCGATATACCCGCAGGCCTAACGTTGCGCTGACCATGCATTAACCCCCAGGACTTGACATGGTTCTAGGAAGATGGTGTAAGGCTTAAAGGGGTATCTGATAAGGGGGATGCAAAGCTACGTTCCTCTTTTACATTCCGTCCTTTTTATTAATGCAAACATCATACTGTATGATTCCAATCAATAAATCACGTGTCTTACAATACTCTTCCTAGTCCTGTAGCCGCTATACCCCATAGGATTTGATTCCAGGCTAGTCTTTTAAAAAAACTTCTGCATGGAATAACAGTTACTTGTAGCAAAGTAAAAAAAATCCGCATAGCTGTACATATGCTGAGAAGCCTACGTGAAGTTTTACCTAGCAAGAGATACTTCTCTTAGAGACAACACCTACTTTCTTAACATACTTACCCTTTTATCTTCTTCGAGTATTTAGGCAAACAATTGAAACTTTATCTTGCAAAGAAGAGGAGGGGAGTGGTAAGAGGAGAAGGCAATACACACATGTAAGCAAAGGAATACGTAATCTAAAATAAAAGAATATGCCAATTCTACATTATTTATTACATCGTGTATGAACAAGTTTTATTATGAATCATTTGCTGTAGTGATTTCTGCTTAATGTTCGTGTACTTCTCCCCTTCTTAATTGATAATGCAATTCTTGTATGTACAAAATTTTATCTTACAATGTTCGTGTACCTTACCCTTCTTAAATGATAATGCAATTATCTCAAGTTAATGATGCTAATTCTTATACGGTATGTACAAGTTTAATCTTCAGTCATTTGCTGTACTACACTCTTAGTGTACCTCTCCCTTCTCTCTATCTGTACGGATCTTTTATACAACATGTACAGCTATATGTGAAGTAAGACAGCTTAGTGTATATAGGCCTAGTCCTAGTACAAAGTATATAGCTCTAGCATAATATTCACACACACACACACACACACACACACACACACACACACACACACACACACACCTACACTCAAAACTGCTTTAGGTGAAGTAGTACCTATCATTACTACTGTACCCCCAGGCTAGAGCGTTAGTAGAATTTGGAATGACAAATCGTTTACAGTCTTCTTTCTTAAGTGCTACCTTATTAATTAAATGAGTGTACAACTGATGCTTCTTGCTTCTAATAACAGCTATTTGCTTATGTAAAATAGGTAGATTATTAATAATGCAATTTTCACAATTTTCTAAACTTAGCTCATTCTTAACTACATTCTTTTCAATTCCTTTCAATCCCTTTATTTGTAGTTTTTTAAGAGCATTATGCAAAATGATTTGGATTTAGTGCCTACAAGTGAATCGATAATATTTCCAGCACATTCGTCTTTCATTTTACCTAGAACTTTTTTGTTTACTAGTGGTAGATTATAATCATTATTTTCAGGATATTAATAATATGATAAATTTCGCACAATGTGAATTTAGTTGTTACAGAAACTTGTCAAAGAGTTTTGTCTTTTGTTGCACAATATCAGATGATATCGGTCACAGTAGGCTCCGCATACTTTAAACTTGCAGTTATCGTCCGGGTCATGGAATTTATCTGTAAGGCATATCCGATGATGGAAACCGTGTACGGCATATCTTGTCAATACATGACGTAGATCATAACTGGCTTGTGTCCATTCCCTATATATCATCGCATCCGTTGATATTCACTAGTACCAAACCTACCTAAGTCTGGCTTTATATCATTCTAATAGTCATCAGTTTTGATTTGGTAAAAAAAAAAATCGGTATCTGTATAGAGCAATTGCACATTTTGAGCGTACTTCTTCATCATATAATCGTAATGGAATTCATATATCAGTGTTTTAGCTTGTGGCGGCCTCGAGTATTAATATATGTGTGTAAACTCATATATGTTTATAAACTCCTTGAACTTTGTTTATGTTGCGAAGACTTCTATATATTGATATTCTGTGCTTCTAATATTATCTATATTCTCTCTGGTTATTACTCATGATTTACGTTCGTCCCCACGATACTTGGAGTGTTAATAAAACACATAAATACACCATCCCTTTTCTATTATTAATTTAAGTTCATAACCATCATCAATAACTACAAGCTAATTCACGTACAACAAAGCCAACGCAGGTAGGTTTGTAGTACTTAACCACCTCGGAATAAAGTCGTCATGTTTTGAATCCTGGTCGGTGGATGATTCTGGACTTTCAAACTGTCATTACATTTCGTACCAATACGGGCCGATGACCTGGAATATTAGGCCCCTTTAAAAAACAAGCATCATCACCTTAGGCAAGGAGTATTATGGTGAAGACGAGACGTTTGGTGGCCATGGCATGCTAGGAACTGTCCCATCGTTCGCCTTACTGTAGGCGAAAGGAAAACCTTTCTCAGGACAGACGGTGGTAGGGGAACAACCCCTTTCTGGGTCCCAAATGCAGAGGTGTACAGCTATGGCCACTCCTCCTCTGCTTGTTTGGCCGGTCAGAGTGCACTGCTGTCGGACCACGGATCAGCCTACTCTACAACCACTCTACAATCAGTATTGATTGATTATTTTTCTGAATGGCACTGTTGAAGATTCTGCACAGTCTGTTTACCGGCGAGTTATCATGGGCACACGTCCTGGTTTTTTCATTTTAAAAAAACAGATGAGCTCTATAGGGAAACTGAAGTAATAGATGGTATTAGTGACCATGAAGCTGTTTTTGTGGTAGTTAAAAATAAATGTGATAGAAAGGAAGGTCTTAAAAGTAGGATTGTTAGGCAGTACCATAAGGCTGATAAAGCAGGTATGAGGCAGTTTCTAAAAAGTAACTATGATCGGTGGAAAACGGTAAATAAAAATGTAAACAGACTCTGGGATGGGTTTAAAGAAATTGTTGAGGAATGCGAAAACAGGTTTGTACCTTTAAGGGTGGTAAGGAATGGTAAAGACCCACCTTATTATAATAGAGAAATAAAGAGACTAAGAAGGAGGTGCAGACTGGAAAGAAATAGAGTTAGAAATGGCTGTGGAAGTAAGGAGAAATTGAAGGAACTTACTAGAAAATTGAATCTAGCAAAGAAGGCAGCTAAGGATAACAAGATGGTAAGCATAATTGGCAGTCATACAAATTTTAGTGAAAAATGGAAGGGTATGTATAGGTATTTTAAGGCAGAAACAGGTTCCAAGAAGGACATTCCAGGAATAATTAATGAACAAGGGGAGTGTGTATGTGAGGATCTTCAAAAGGCAGAAGTATTCAGTCAGCAGTATGTAAAGATTGTTGGTTACAAGGATAATGTCGAGATAGAGGAAGAGACTAAGGCCAAAGAAGTAATAAAATTTACGTATGATAACAATGTCATTTACAATAAGATACAAAAGTTGAAAACTAGACAAGCGGCTGGAATTGATCAGATTTCTGGGGATATACTAAAGACAATGGGTTGGGATATAGTACCATATCTGAAGTACTTATTTGATTATTGTTTGGTCGGAGGAGCTATACCAGATGAATGGAGAGTTGCTATAGTAGCCCCTGTGTATAAAGGAAAGGGTGATAGACATAAAGCTGAAAATTACAGGCCAGTAAGTTTGACATGCATTGTATGTAAGCTTTGGGAAGGCATTCTTTCTGGTTATATTAGACATGTTTGTGAAATTAATAACTGGTTCGATAGAAGGCAATTCGGTTTTAGGAAAGGTTATTCCACTGAAGCTCAACTTGTAGGATTCCAGCAAGATATAGCAGATATCTTGGATTCTGGAGGTCAAATCGACTGTATCGCGATTGACATGTCTAAAGCATTTGATAGGGTGGATCATGGGAGACTACTGGCAAAAATGAGTGCAATTGGACTAGACAAAAGAGTGACTGAATGGGTTGCTATATTTCTAGAAAATAGATCTCAAAGAGTTAGAGTAGGTGAAGCTTTGTCTGACCCTGTAATAGTTGAGAGGGGAGTTCCTCAGGGCAGTGTTATCGGACCTTTATGTTTTCTTATATATGTAAATGATATGAGTAAAGGAGTGGAATCGGAGCTAAGGCTTTTTGCGGATTATGTTATTCTCTATAGAGTGATAAATAAGTTACAAGATTGTGACCAACTGCAACGTGACCTCGAAAATATTGTGAGATGGATAGCAGGCAATGGTATGTTGATAAATGGAGCTAAAAGTCAGGTTGTGAGTTTTACAAATAGGAAAAGTCCTCTCAGTTTTAATTACTGCGTTGATGGGGTGAAAGTTCCTTTTGGGGATCATTGTAAGTATCTAGGTGTTAATATAAGGAAAGATCTTCATTGGGGTAATCACATAAATGGGATTGTAAATAAAGGGTACCGATCTCTGCACATGGTTATGAGGGTGTTTAGGGGTTGTAGTAAGGATGTAAAGGAGAGTGCATATAAGTCTCTGGTAAGACCCCAACTAGGGTATGGTTCCCATGTGTGGGACCCTCACCAGGATTACCTGATTCAAGAACTGGAAAAAATCCAAAGAAAAGCAGCTCGATTTGTTCTGGGTGATTTCCGACAAAAGAGTAGCGTTACAAAAATGTTGCAATGTTTGGGATGGGAAGAATTGAGAGAAAGAAGAAGAGCTGCTCGACTAAGTGGTATGTTCCGAGCTGTCAGCGGAGAGATGGCGTGGAATGACATTAGTAGACGAATAGGTTTGAATGGCGTCTATAAAAGTAGGAAAGATCACAATATGAAGATAAAGTTGGAATTCAAGAGGACAAACTGGGGCAAATATTCATTTATAGCAAGGGGAGTTAGGGATTGGAATAACGTACCAAGGGAGATGTTCAATAAATTTCCAATTTCTTTGAAATCATTTAGGAAAAGGCTAGGAAAGCAACAGATAGGGAATCTGCCACCTGGGCGACTGCCCTAAATGCAGATCAGTATTGATTGATATTGACTGACACAGTTTTCTGCCTTCGATTGTACAGTAGGTACAAATGGCACTGTATCTGAAGTGAGTTTCCACTGCCTCTGACTGGCGTTTCGTCTAGGTCATGCGCAAAGACCCTTACACACGGTAATGTCACGGAAGGTAACAGCATATTGTTCATAATACTGTACATAAATTAGCGACCAATTCCTTGGAATTAGATCTAAATAGGTTGAGCTATATTGTGACGTGACATGGGATTGTTTTGTGCTGGATCAGCTGCCATATTGTTGTACGTAGATTCTAATGCTACATATTTCTTTCAATTTATTGGAATTCCTCCCCTGCGGATGGACTGAAAGGAAGCATTATTTGAACTTCCTGCATGTTGTAAGAGGGCAACAATCACAGAATATGTAATCGCCCTATTGTCTTTTAAAGCCATAAACGTATTCATGTTTCTTTCCTTTTCCGTGAAGCAGAGAAATTTAGATATATCTTACTGTCACATGAAATAGAACATTTTTATGTACTGTAAATACAAGGAATGCATACAATTTTGTAGCTTGACATTGTTCATCATCGAAATGCAGATGATTGATTGAATGATATGTTGTGTTTTGGTGCAATTTGTAGAAACAGTGTATGTGCTATCATGTCTTGGTTTATTTATTATGTTGTAACTTGTCAGTTCCAGTCTTTCTTTCATAAATGAATGATTTTGTTTTGTATTGTTTTTTGGCTAATGAATATTGATTGACGATTAACACTATTGAATGTAACTTAATGAAATTATGAAATGCTGTGATCACAAAAAATTGCTAATTTCGACACTTTTTTATACCTGTAATACTGTGGATCGTAGGTAGCATATAGCGTCATAAATCAAAAGATCAGGTTTAATTTCAATTTACCTTTGAATCCTACAAACTCCCTCCTTCTTAAATGAATTTGGTTCCTTTCATTGTATTTATAGTTCATTCCCTGCAAAAGTTGCATATCTTGACTGTTGAGGTTGGCTTAGTGTTAAATGGGACTGAGGTACGAGGTGGTTAGTGTCTATTTCTGTCGTAGTTCTACATCGGAGATAAGGATTGCCAATCCCACTCAACTTCTGGTTAATCCCTTCCTTCCTTCCTTCCTTCCTTCCTTCCTTCCTTCCTTCCTTCCTTCCTTCCTTCCTTCCTTCCTTCCTTCCTTCATTGGTTTGTGAATTAGTAAAAAAAATTATAATAAGCAGCACAGGCTGATAAGCTTCTTTTCTGCAGCAAAAAATAAATGAAAAATTAATAAATAATAATAATAATAATAATAATAATAATAAAGCACAGGACAACCTCCAGATATATCATTGTTCAGAATGAAGTATTTTGGAAAAAAGTGAGAGAGAGAAAGGAAAGAAAAAATATATAAAAGAAAAGAAATTTATATATTTAAGAGTGGAGGGAGGATGAGAACGTGGGGACCCTATTTGCTGAACGATTTAAATCGCCCGCCCTGTAATTTTAGTTTACCCTACGACGGCCAGAGGCGCTAACATGCGGTAGCTTCCGGCAGTCTTTTCTAAAGCCGTTGTGTACAGAAGTGAAAAATAAATTTCAGAGTCGTCTCTTACCCATTCTCTTTGCGTATAGTCTCTTGTAAAATTAAGACATGTTAGACTATTTCTCAACCAAATTACATATCGATATAAAAACAATCAGTGTAAGTAAGTGACGCTGTATGTGTCATTCAATTCCGTATTTCATGCCTAGTATTTCGAGGAACGTATTACATAAATCTGATTTAATTAGGAGAAAGTTATCTAATGTGTGCATTTGCTTAACATCAAAGTAAGTACTGTGTATGTCTAGTATTCGAAATTATTTACGATGAGAGTGTGCGTTTCGATCATTCTTCTTTTAATATAGTTAAATCATATTCATTTATGTTTTATGGTGTAGACATTACAGAAGAGAAGAACAAGGAGTGAGGTAGTTCCCCGTTGATTTTCTCTTTACATTAGAGTTCGATTCTATATTTGGGCCCACGAGAGTTGAAGTCTGATGTTTAGCGCCACCGGCGAGAAAAAGATGACTAACGCTGCTCGAAAATTGTCTGTTGCTATGGCAACGATAACAGAGATGCCACATTTACGAACGCTATCGCCACGTGGGTTGGCTTGCTCTCAGTCGCTTTTGTGATATTATTGGGAGTAGTAAAGTGTTAGCTATGTTAGTTGTTGCTAGTTTATAGAATAATTTAAGTGTTTGTTTCCTGAATATTATTTTCGTTATTAGTTTATTTTTTGTAAGTTAATCAGTGGCTAGTTATACAGTTCTATTCTCTATTTAACATGTGCATTTGGTGAGGTTATTGTCAGTTTAGTGAATATGAAATCTCTAATTTATCGGCAATGACGTGTTCTGTCTTAAATGCTGGAATTATCAGCACGAGCTAAGGAACGAGGCAAAGTTTATGGAATTGCATTAGGCTAACATAGTTGATTAAATATTCAGCCTGTATGAAACCATGATAAATGCCGCAGATTGAGGTAACTATGACAGCGAAGCGTACTTCGTAGTTACTGCTTTCGCCGTTCAAATGTCAGACTTCAGCTCTCGTGGGTCCAACTTTAGTGATGTGAACTTTACAGTAGACAATTCGTCGCCATAAGACCTATCTGTGTCGGTGCGACGTAAAGCCCCTAGCAAAAAAAAAAAAACAGTAGACAATTAATTGTCTCTAGTATTCAAATCGATAAGCTTTTAAATGTTGCAATCAAACATTCAGTGTGCTAAACACTAAACACCTGTTGAAAGAGTCGACTAAAAGGAGACTAGGAGGGGCTCTGAACTTTAGCGATAATAGATATTCACATTAACTACTACTACACTGCAGTGGCGAAACATGTACACTTATTTGGGACATTCTAGTAAATTGATCTGTATCCTCATGCCTGCTGCAATAGTAAAAATAATCACTGTGTTTCTTGGGCTATAACTTGTGAGCGCTAATCACATCAATGGTGGTAGTAGTGATTATTAAAAGGAAGTAAAACTGCAAATCTATCCTCTATTAATACTGCAGGTCTATCGTTCCGCTGACCACGCGTTTACATCTTAAGACTTGAAGTTGAACTTAGAACAAGATAGTTTGTTTTTAAACACACTATTCCTTACGAATGCAAGCTTATAGCCGCACGCCCCTAACGGCACGGAAAACAACTAGAGAGAATGACCAGTACCTTAATTTCACCTGCTTTGTAGAACAGAGGGTATGTTGGAGAATAGGAAACAACACACACAACACAACTCTGTTTGCGACATGAAAATGGCAAAAAGTATTTATTTGGGCATATTTTCTTATGTATTCGAATGTTATCTCCCATTATCATCCATTTTTTGGAACGCTCGTCTATTTGTGCAGTCTACAATGCAAATTTATTTTTAAACTGTAATATGCAATTATTACGTTCATTGCTGCATCTTGCCAATCTTCAATAGTAAATTTATGCTAACGCGCATGCGCGTAGCTCATGGCTGGATCAGGTGAGTTTGCTTGCCACTGTCAGTCCTTGATCCGAGCTCCAACATGGCGGACGTTTGCCATAGCGGGAAGAAGGCCGTTAAGATGAAAGAACTTGTTGTGAGACAAAGGGTTTGCCTACGAATTGCTGTTTGCTATGATATCATATATTGGGTTGTGCGTATGAATGACGTGAACTGTGAGTTAGGAGGTCACCTAGGAACTGCATTTTTAAGTAGCCAACTTTTATTTCTGTATTTAGCTGACGGTTACGGCATTGACATTTACTGTCTCCATCCTGACATAGCACAGTGTATATTAAATTCTACATTTAACAGTACTTGAAACCTCTTCATGTGCATTGTGTTAGTGGAGTGTGCCATGTATGTGTCCTTTCTCGGCTGGATTACTGCTTTTCGTGCTGTATCCAATGTTGTAAAAAAACTAAAGGCGACATTTTAGAGATGTACACAGACATTGGTTCACTATATCTGGGCACATGATAATTCTTCCTTGTGAACAACTGCACTTGATGAATATTATTTTAAAACCCATGGATTATTAACAGTTAAAACGAATACCCAAGTAACTGGAATTATTGTTTTTATTATAGTGGACATATTTTAAGGTTGTTGTGTTTTATACGTAGAATTAACGATTTTATGGGCCGATATTAATTGTAGGATTGATTAAGATAATACCTTCTGTTCATTGTCATTCTTGGGGTCAGAAGGTTCTTTCCCACGTTTCAAGATAGCAATTATCTTAGTTTTCCTCCATATTTTCGAAATCTGGTTCTACCTTAAGCAGTTTTTAAGAGTTCCACACGCCATTTCAGTGTTATTGGTCCGGCCCAACTCATTATTATGCCATCTTTATAAAATATTTGAAAGGCTGCTATTGAACCGCCTATCTCCAAAGATTGATAATTTATTTATACCTGAACAGGCAGGCTTCAGACCCCAGAGAAATTGTACAGCACAAATAACTCACTTAACACAACACATAGAGGATGGTTTCGAGAAGGGGCAGATCACTGGAGTGGCATTTATTGATCTCTCATCAGCTTATGATACAGTCCAACACCGCATAATGCTTCACAAAATCACCGAGCTCGATAGCTGCAGTCGCTCAAGTGCGGCCAGTATCCAGTATTCGGGAGATAGTGGGTTCGAACCCCACTGTCGGCAGCCCTGAAGATGGTTTTCCGTGGTTTCCCATTTTCACACCAGGCAAATGCTGGGGCTGTACCTTAATTAAGGCCACGGCCGCTTCCTTCCCACTCCTAGCCCTTTCCTGTCCCATCGTCGTAGTAAGACCCATCTGTGTCGGTGCGACGTAAAGCAGATTGCAAAGAAAAGAAGACTTCACATGATCTACAGCTTGACCATGGACTTTGGTTTCACGAGAATAATTGCCACCTTATTGCATAACCGAAGATTCTACGTTGAATCCCAAGGATGCCAGAGTCGTTGGAAGACCCAAAGAAATGGCTTACCCCAGGGAAGTGTATTGTCACCAATACTCTTCAACATTTATACAAATGATCAGCCCAGAACTCATGCAACCAAAAGTTTCATGTATGCCGACGACTTAGCTTTAACGGTACAGACTAGTGATTCTGAAGAAGCAGAACAGATGCTTGCAGGAGCTCTAGAAACCTTTTCTGACTACTACAACAAGAACCACGTGAAGCCAAACCCACATAAGACTCAGGCCAGTGCTTACCATCTTCCAAACAGACAGGCAGGAAGAAAACTTAAAGTGACTTGGGAAGGCACCGAATTGGAGCACTGTTTTACATCCTTGGAATTTCCTTAGACATGTCCCTCACCTACCGCCGGCATGGCCTAAACACCAAACACAAGGTGTCAGCCCGTAACAACATCATTCGGAATCTTATAATAATAACTACTTTTAAGGTCTTCGGAGACGCCGAGGTGCCGGAATTTAGTCCTGCAGGAGTTCTTTAACGTGCCAGTAAATCTGCCGACACGGGGCTGTCGTATTTGAGCACCTTCAAATACCACCGGACTGAGCCAGGATCGAACCTGCCAAGTTGGGGTTAGAAGGCCAGCGCCTTAACCGTCTGAGCCACTCAGCCCGGCCATTCGGAATCTTGTTGGTAATAATTGGGGTGCTGAACCTCAGGTGGTCCGTACTTCTGCCATGGCACTTTGCTTCTCCACCGGTGAATATGCCGGCCCAGTTTGGTATAAATCCACCCATGGAAAGCAAGTAGGTGTTGCCCGTAATGAAACTGCGAGACTAATTACTGGATGTTTGAAACCAACTCCAGTTGACAAACTGTATTGTATGGCAGGAATTGCTTCTCCTGATATACGCCGGGAAGTTCCCGCAAATGCCGAGAGAAAAAAGTTGAAGAAAATGAGCTACATCCACTACACAGGTACACTACACAAAAGCCTAGATTGAAATCTAGGAGGAGCTTCCTACAGTCAATGTCTCCACTAAATACATCTCCGAAGAAAGCCAGGGAGAAATCGTGGGCAGCCAGAACAAGTCATTCTCAAACATGGACAAAACCAGCTGAGTGCTTACCAATCGGACACAACTTGGACTGGATCACATGGAGATCACTGAACAGGTTAAGAACAGGTGTTGGAAAGTCTAAGGACAACTTGCTGAAATGGGGTTATCTGGATGGGTCACCACTATGTGATTGCGGAGAGGAGCACACTACCAAACATCTGTGTCGGTGCTCGTATTGCCCTAATTCTTGCAGTGAGGAGGATTTGCTCAAGGCACAAGGAAATCCAGTCGCAATTGCTCGCTTCTGGGCAAAGACTTTAATACCATTTTGGTATATATATGTAAAAATTCCTTCTGTTATATTGTTACTAAATTGTAATGTAAAAAACCATAACAAAAATGTTCTAATGTATGCTTCTGACTCGAGTAAATAAATAAAAATAAATAAATGAATAAATAAATAATACATAAATAAATAAATAAATAAATAAATAAATAAATAAATAAATAAATAAATAAATAAATAAATAAATAAATAAATAAATAAATAAATAAATAAATAAATAAATAAATAAATAAATAAATAAATAAATAAATAAATGTCATTCTATAATGTTAAGTTTTTCTAGAAGTTTCATCATCTTAAATTATGGTAATTATTTTCAATTAAATTTTATGTCACCGGTGTGAAGTTCATTGTCAGTTAAGCAATTCGTGTATTGTTGTGAACAAATTATTGGTTGTCTTATCTCATAATCGTGATGGTGGTGCTGGGTGACAGATCGTGCCGTCCCTCTTATCCTTTGTCGATTGTTTACGCCTTCTTGTTTCGAGGCGGCTTTGATTTCGAGTGTCTCGAGCTTTCGTGCTCTGCCATTCGCGGTTTGGGTAATGTTTTATTGTGTTTTGACCTAGTGTGTATTTGTCATTCTTCTGCCTGTCCGTTATGCTTGTGATTTTACGACCTTATTTTGGTCTGTTAAACCGTTTGAGGATTATGTATATTTCCGGTGTGTCTCCCGAGTACCGGCGTCATGGTTTTGGGATTTTAGAAGAAGTAGTTTTAACCAGATTATTTCATCGTTTGATAAACAAGTATGATTTGGTGGGATTCTGTTTTCACTACACTGGATGTGTACGAGACACGTAAACTTCTATGTGATAAATTTCAATGTTAATAATTAAGAGTTGTACCTCCTAACATGTCTCCTTTCTTATTAACTGGGTCGACCTAATTTATTTCACACCTAACTGATTATATACTATACTGATCATATTAGAGATTATTTACATTATGACGATACCTGCTTTTGGGTTCTTGTATATTTGTTTGAGTGCGATTATTCATCATTTTCAATTTTAATGTTAATTTAAATTAAATATTTCACTTCAATTTTAATGTGGTTTTCATTTGGTAGTTAGTTGTTTGACCTAGCAACGCCTCAAGTATTAATTTTAAGATCCTGTCCTCTTTATTCCTGTATTGTTGGGTCTCCACGCCTTGTATTTGACGCTACTGTCCTCAAGGTGAGTAGGCCTATTTTTGTGATTTACGTTAATTTTGTCATTTCTGTGTTTTAATTTGTTGTGTGTGTACCTTGAGCGTTGCACTTTTATAGATTTGCCTACAGTAAATCTATTTTTTAAAACCTCCTATCTCACTGTGTAGGAATTGTATCTGTAGATATGTAGTCACCGTTCTTGTCCTGTTAAGAGCTGTGAATCAAACGCACACCTCTGTTGTGTAAGGGTTATACAAGGTAATGTTTATCAAGTATTTTTAATTGTAAAACTAGACAAGAGAACCCGACAGCTGCGCGTTCGTTACCGCACGGCCATTTCGCTGTCATCTTATTTAAGAGCAAATACAGTAGAGACAATACGCGACACTTACGGATTTAGCCTTGTTAAAATGGGAGACAATTCGACGGTGGCGCTCCTATTGACTTGACCTGGAACGTCGCGCTAAATTTAGATATCAATGGAAATGCATATACGAAAATGGATAAATAAATTACGTCTAGAAAGAAAGTATTGTTGAGATATTAACTTCGAAGTTGCTAAAGCAATTCTGGATAAATTAATGAAGAATTGTATAAACGGTTATTATTTAAAGACTGACATTAGACATATAAACAAGATGTGAAATGGAGTGCTGTGAAATGGGTTGATATTTCATTTATGCACTACTTTTTTGCTTTAGCATTTCTGACTGAACTTTTACGGTTAGATTTGTCTTTTTTTCTCATTTAAAAACATTGTGTCATCACATTAAGACACTTGTCAATAAAAATATCGGCACATTCTTTACATACATGATGCAATGAATTAACATTTAAAGCTGGACAATTTTCCTCTTAACATGAAGCCTAATAACAGAAAGAAAAATCTATAAATCCCGGCTTTAATCTGAGAAGAGGGTTAAAAGAAAGAAAAGTATGAAAATGTCGACAGTGATGTTTTGAGGAATATTTACGTACAATTATAGTAAAAATGTAACATACCTTTGGCTGTATAGTCGAGGATTTTTAAAGTCGCTGGCTTGGAAATGATCTGAACAGATCTTATTTTTCTTACATAAGCGTAACGTCCCTTCTTTGTTGTACACCTTATCCAAATCACTTCTGTGATATTTCAGGACCCACAGATCACACCTACAACAACACATCGGTATTGAAGGTTAACTGCTGCACTATACAATAAAATATGCGTATTATATTTAAACCAGTTAAAATATGGGTCGGGCAGATCGGAAGATTATGAAGTAGTATAAAAATCTCTTTGTCACTGGAAGAATATATATGCAAGCACAATATTACTTACATTTTCTTGTCAAGAGGGTAGCGAAAGAAAGATCGCGCATTCTTCTCTACTTCATAGTTACTGCAGCCAAACACAGCACATACCTTTCCCCAAATGTTGAGAGGAGATAACAAGGAATGACACGCGCTACTATTTAATTATGTCAACTCACTGAAAACGCCTATATAACACCAAAAAATTCACACACAAATACACGTGCTCTTATGACAGAATCAGTAGTTCTCAGGTCTACCCGCTAGAGAGAGCTCTAATAGCTGTCCCTCGATATCTCGCTGAGTGTTGCGTATTGCCTCTACTGTATTTGGTAAGAGCCTCCCTAGCTCTGGCGGAAGCGCACTGCCTCTGACCGCTGGGTTCCGTGGTTCGGGTCTTTCTTCGAGTACTAAAAACCAACAAACACTACTATTGATGAGTTAGCAGGACGTAGACCTCGCAGGTTACACACACAACCCTCCTTTCAATGATTACAGCGTTGTGGTTGCACAATTGAGTAAGATAGTATTCACTTGTTCGATTTCCAGTCAGAGCAGGGATTGTCCTGTAACAATATTCGTTAGAAGATGGTAAGTATAGGCTGATGTGCTTGCCGGAATATTTTGAGATGTTTTTGAATTCTAAAACAAATATCAACAGAAGATACAGTCGTAGCATGTTCTTGGTGTTTACTATAGGGCAGCAGAAAATCGTAATTTTTATTTATTGTCTTGCTTTAGAAGATAGTAAGTATCATCAAGAAGGTCAGCGCCGTTCAAGCCATTCAGCGTAAGTATATTCCATTCTGTGTAAAAAATCCTCTCCACAGGGAGAGGACGATGTTCATATTTATTTGTTTGTCGGATGGGGACACAAAGCCTTATGCTAACCTCACAATACTATTCGTCTAACAATAAACGGGGTTCGAATCCATAATTATTCAGTGTTCGAAATCCATGTATTAGAGATTCTTTTATTCTAATGCCGAAGAGAGTTTAAATCCATGATTTTTTATTCTGTTCACGGCGACTATTGGGAGAGAAAGGTAGTTTTATTCCATGCGATCTGCCTGTGTGTTAAATTCTCTTGTTACCGCGCACCCACCTTCTATCAAGCTAAGTTTTCTTTCTGTTCAGAACCCGACGAGGAATGTATGTTGACTATTCAAATCTTTACTGTAAGATAACAACAGTCTCTCTCTCTCTATATATATATATATGTTCTATGTCCTCTGCAACAGGATTGAACCTGCACAGATTGTCAAAATGTTCTATTTTGTCGGATGGTGACATGAAGCCTATCGATGGTGTAGGGGGAAGAGCTATCTAGTACAGAAGGGCATCTGTCCGTAAAACTGTAAGGAGGAGCAACGCGGCTAAGCCCCGCCAGAGGAAGAGAAGGTATTGAGCTGACCTCCGTAACTGTCAGGAGGAGGAACGCGGATTTGTCCCGTCGGAGGAGATTGAAGGACTTACCTGACCTTCGTAACGTTATGCTATTGAGAAGGACAGCTAGCCTTAAAACTATAATCTTCTGCGGTTAGGTCCCATGGCTATGTCCTGTCAAGATAGCAGCTGTCATCTTCACAACTGTTACGTTTTGAAATTCCGCGACCACATAGTTAGGATGGCAGCAGTGAGCTTAAGGTCTGTTAAGTTGGTAGCAGTGAGGTTGGGGACGTTCACTTGGTTGACAGTTGTCAAAAGCACGTGGATTTTAAATTTCGTGCCATCCACGTAGTTAAGATGGCAACAGTGAGGTTAGGCCCTGTTAAGATGGCAGAACATTGGTTATCCATGTTCACTTGTTCAAAATCTGCGTCCACGCTTTAGGACCTGTCATCTTGACAGCTGTCAAAAGTACGTGGATTTTACATTCAGCGCCTTCTACGTCATTATGATGGCAATAGTGAAGTTAGAACCTGTGAGGTTAGCCAGGTTTACTTGTTTAAAATCCGCGCCCACGTGTTTTGGACCTGTCGAGATGACAGCTATCAAAAGCACAAGGATTTTAAATTCCGCGCTCCACGTAGTTAAGATGGAAACAGTGAGGTTAGGCCCTGCCAAGATATCAGCACTAAGGTTATTCACGTTCACTTGTTCAAAATCCGCGCCCACGTGGTTAGGACCTGTCATCTTGACAGCTGTTAAAAGAACGTGGATTTTAATTTCCGCGCCCTCTAAGTCGTTAAGATGGCAGCAGTGAGGTTAGGCCCTGTCAAGATGGCAACAGGAAGGTTATCCACGTTCACTTGTTCTAAATCTGCGCCCACGTGGTTAGGACCTGTCATCTTGACAGCTGTTAATAGAACGTGGATTTTAAATTCCGCGCCCTCTAAGTCGTTAAGATGGCAACAGTGAGGTTAGGCCCTGTTAAGATGGCAGCATTGAGGTTATCTACGTTCACTTGTAAAAAATCCGCGCCCGTTTGGTTAGGGCATTTAAAAAGCACGTGGATTTTGTATTCCGCGCTCCACGTAGTTAAGCTGGCAACAGTGAGGTTATGCCCTGTCATGTTGGCAGCGGTGAAAATAGCGATGTTCAATTGTCTAAAAAAGTGAGGTTAGAGTCCGTCAAGATGACAGCTATCAAAAAGCACGTGGCCAAGCACGTTACTTTACTTACAAACAATAGCACGTGGTCGTGAAGTCATGGGGTCAGTGACCGTGGCCGGGGCCAATGTCCTCTGGTGTTGACTCAACAGCTAAAATGCTGACGCTATGGCTGTCAAACACCACTGCTCTACTACAGATTACGTTACTGACGAACCAATTTCAGAAGTAATGTCCTTATGTCATTATTGAAAGTAAAATACGTCCTACTTATTTTTTAGATTCTACTATCAAAATATGGATAAGTTCGGCGCTAAAATGCAGATCACCGATACGTCTTTTATCATTCAAAGGCAGATCTTGTCGTGGAGTAGCCTTCGACCACTTGGAGAACAGATTGGGATCCTTTGGGGTGAAAACAAAACATTTTTTATTTGCCTGTTGATTGCAACCTGACTTGTAACTCGGGGCATAGCGAGTTGTTGGCATATTGTCGTGCGGTACTAGTAAATTGAACCATGTGCCGAGTTATGCGCCCTACTTCTCAAATAATTCATATTTTACAATTTTCATTTCACGAAAAGTTATCACCAGGTATTTTCCACGTTTAAAAATAACGTTAAAGACCAGAAACTTTTTTAAGCCGACAAAAAGCGCGCCCACTTGGCCATTATCGCCGCAGGCGGCGGAGAACATGGACAGCGTGTCTGTTAACATGCGATGTGATTCAAAAGTTAGTCATCACGCTATTCATTTCTATTTTATATACGTCATGGTCTGCGCTGATCAGAGTGAGTTTTGCAGTTGGTCTTTCCAGAATTTCAATTTATGAATATCAAATCGAATTTTAGCTAGAACGAGTCATAGTGTTTATGTTGGTACCCGTATTCGCTTTAAACTCTATGAAATTTGAGTGCATGAGGGAGTGGTTGGCTGATTGAAACGGCGGGAGATGTGTTAAATTGGCTTTTATAAACAGCTTTCAGTTTATTTTGACTGCAAGTGTATTGAGTTGTCGACGCTCCAGTTTCTCTTTTTGGTTCCGGAATACGGTTGTTCGTAAGGCAATTAAGTCTTAAAGTGCGTACTCGCAGTATTTACGTTGTCTTATTGTAATTTTGTTTACATACTGTGGAGCTGTCAAAAATTTGATGTTCAGTTCCCTTGTGCCACTTTTATAAACAACATTGAGTATTCTAGGAAGAATCGTGTATCTTTCATGTGGGTAATTATAAAATATGCTACAGTTTGTACTTGTGACGTCTCGGAAGACCAGGTGACCAAGAGTAGATGAAGATTCAACAAGGCCTCGCTATTATCAGAAATTTATATCATTTCTGTGTTAATGTATCTTTCTTTGTTAAGCCTTCAAGAGTCTAACTTTTCAGGTGAAGGATACGTATATGTTTTATGCTGTATTTTTCAATCTCTGCTAGTTACGATATCCGTGAGTGAATATATGACACGTGAGATAAGTTTATAATTTGGGTTGTAGCAGTTCAGTTGTCCGACAGACCAGTTATTTTCACTAACTACATGGATTACTGTACTATCAGTCGACGAGTACAGGCCCTGCAAACCACGAGTTGGTTCCATACCTCTCTGCTTTATGCTTGTTTCCTCCAGGTGGTGCCAAGGCCGAGTTTTGTCTTGTCCTTTGCCAGGTCGTCCATCTAACATAGTATTCTTCAGGGCGGGCGGCCAAATTTAGGTACTGGTAATGGGTAAATTAAATTCAGTGATCTACATTGAGGGCTGTCACCCAGGTATTCTGTTTCCCGTCAAATGTCTTCTTCACTAATCTCTCTTAGGATGTGCAGGCTAGTCGGTCTTCTTATTGGATTGTTACATTTCTGCAGGATGGTGGTTACTGTTTCAGGAGATGGATTTCTTTACTCTTACTACTTCATGCATCTCGAATCCATTGCTGTGCTCTGTGATGTCCATTGAGAAGTTGTTGTCTCTGCTAAACCAAGATCCCAAGTATTTAAATTGCCCTCTTGAACCTGAGATCATCTGACTCAAAGGAATTCCTACTGCTTTCCACATTCGACAGTGCTCAACCTGTGTCCTATACAGATTCTGAAGTTGAGTGCCAAAACCATGACATGAATCAGAACATGGAATATTCGAATACTATGTATTAGTTATGATTCTAAGAAATTTTCAAAAGTGTTAAATGTATGGTAATGGCCTTAACTACGCCAATAAAGATATTTATTTATCTATAGTAGTTTTGATTTCACTCCACTTCTCTAGGGGTTCTAAGGCTTAAAACGTCGCAAAGATTCAGTTGCAGATAAGCAAAAGGTAGGTTAGAAATCCATCATGTGGTGGCTCAGATAATGTCAGAATTAACCGAATGTTTGTGCATTTAACTGTATAACTAACATTGAACATGTTTGACAGTGGAGAAAAGTTGAGTTACCTCTGGATGGGCAAGCAAGGGGGTGTTAGGAGCTTACACCACCACGAGATAGTGATTGTTGAAATTTGATATCCATGCCCTTAGAGCCAACTGTGTATCTTGCACCCTACCGATTATTGATTTCGCATATCCTATTTGGTGTACCCCTTCACCTACTAATTTGAATAACATTGACCGCATTCAGTCATTCTTCTGTGCCATTGTTAAAGCCAGAGTATCTGATTGTTGAAACTTGAGCAGCAACCAGGTACTGGATAAGTTAAACCTCCGCCTGTTATCTACTTGCAGGAAAGTAACCGACCTTAGATTCCTATATAACGCTGTTAACAGTTTATTTCGTGTATCCTCTTCCCTGCATGTTCCAACTCACAAACCAGAATAAATCCATGCCTTCATATTCTATATTCCCTCCTCTCTCTTGTTCAAAGAACTTTATTTATCTTCATTCCAACCGTCCTTAACTCTTCAGACGGACGCTTTTTCTTTGCATGCCTCCTTTAATTGAATCTTCCTTAACTTAACCTAGCTCCTTTCTGTCATTTATTTTTTCTCTTCTCATTGCTGTCCCCCTTTATTGTACATAATGTAGGCCTAATATTTATGTTTTACTTTACTTTTCGTATGCGTCATATCTGTATTTATTTTACTGTGTCCAACCAAAAGTTCTCTTCGTTTTAATTTCAATGTTTAATTTTCTCGTTCTTTTCATTTGCCAATATTTTTATTGATAATTGTTGTTTCCGTAAGTTGTTATGTTTTTAATTTTCTTCTGCTGCTCCACGAATCTACTACGCTGGCGTAGCAGGGGGAGAGGTGATACTCCCAGGTGGTGGATAGGGGGGTACTACCCGGCTTGCCGGCGAACTTGAGGGAAATAAAATACTTCTCGCAGACCAAACACACTACCCCCTGCAGGTGGGGGACGGGCATGTAAAATACACCTGCGGTATCCCCTGCCTGTTGTAAAAGGCGACTAAAAGGGGCCCAAGGGACTCTCACCATGGGAGCGTGGGGTGGCGACCACGGGGCCCTTAGCTGAGTCCTGGCATTGCTTCCACTTACTTGTGCAAGGATCCTCACTTTCGTCTATCCTGTCCGACCTCCCTTGGTCAACTCTTGTTCGTTTCCGATCCCGAAGGTATTGGAGCATTCGAGGCCTAGGCAGTCTTTCATTTTCACGCCTTTCGTGGCCCTTGCCTTTTTTCATCTGTTACTTCATTTTTTGAAGTGATGGATCCCTTCTTTCTTCTTCTTTCTCTCTCTCTACCCCCTGTGGGTGGGGGACGCAGACGGAAAATACACCCACGGTACCCCTTGCCTGTCGTGAGAGGCGACTAAAAGGGGCGACCAAGGGCTGATTGTCTTCGAACCATGAAACTACTTTTGATTAGTACCATCAAGTGGGGAACACCATGGGTTGCCTTTACTCGTGAGTAGTGCCACTATATTGGGTACACAATAGGTTTGTGATTCATAGCAGCAGTAGGTGTGGACTGTGGGTTTCCAGTACCCGTGAGTCGTACCCACGTAAGCAACACCACGGGTCTGGGCGTAACCTGTGAGTTGAACCACTATATGAGCAACACCGTGGGTCTGCGTTGCCTGTGATTGGTGCTCACTATGTGAGGAACACCACGGGAATACCGGCGCCCGTGATTAGTACACCTAGGTGAGGAACCTCATCAGTTTGCGTTGGCTGTGAGTGGCGCCATTGTGTGAGAAACACCATAGGTCTGCGTTACCTAGGTACAATACTTGTGATTAGTACCATAATGTTTGGAACACCGTGAGTTTACGCTACCTTTGATTAGTACCCCAACATGACAAATACCATGGTTCGACTTTACTAACGACATGTACCATAATGAGGGGCTGTCGACCTGGATTTTGGACCCCTTTAAAAAATGAGCATCATCATCAGGATTGTACTTTAGAAGTGGTCCCTTGGTCAGTAACGCTGTTTCTTTCTGGTAGTTTTTGGGTAGGATCCACTGATTATTTTGGGTTCATGTCCATCCGTTCATACTTTGTCATTTTTTTTTTCTTTTGGTCAGTGGATGATTTAGAACTTTTGTTTTGGCATTTCATTTCGTACCATCAGGGGCCGATGACCTAGACGTTAGGCCCCTTAAAACGACAAGCGTCATCATCATCATCTCTTCTGCTACTTTTGTTACTAGTTGATTTTTCTTCGTTGCTCTTCCATTTATTTTTTGAAAGTTTGCGTTGTGTTATTCCATTGTAAATGTATATTTCACTTCGGAACTCTGTAATTCGGCATCTCGCTGTGTTGGTTTCTCAAATAAATAAATAAATAAAATAATAATTAAAAATGTCCCCATTCTTTACACACAGTAGGGAGTCCCAGCTTGTTGAAATTACCTGAGGGCTTTAATGCTATTCACAACTTCGCTTTACTTTCATTTCTCCAAGTCCAATCACCCTACACAGCAACTGTGTTCAGACAGCTAGGTTTGAATGCAGGGATACTCATCACGCAACACACAATGACTGTTCTTTGGTTCGACTCCAAAGACTGTCCAGTAATTCACACAGTCACATGCAGTGAACAACTAAACAGCAGTAGGTCAACAGTGCTAAAAAGCAGGACAGTACTCCTCACAAAACTATTATTAAAGCAGTTCCAATTACTCACGATAGCTGCTTCCCTTGCTGACTCATGGCAATCATCAGTCCACTGTGACAAATCTTGGTTTAGGTCAACAGCTGAGAGCCCAGGGTTTATTTTTACTCTTCCTAATGTGTAAACTGTCTTCTTTTGGTGTAGTCTGCCGTGCGGTTAGGGGCGCGCAACTGTGAGCTTTCATCCGGGAGATAGTAGGTTTGAACCCCACTGCCGGCAGCCCTGAAAATGGTTTTCTGTAGTTTCCCATTTTCACACCGGGCAAATGGTGGACTTGGAGAAAAGAAAGCAAAGCGAGGTTGTGAATAGGATTAAAGCCCTCTCAGGTAATTTCAACAAGCTGGGACTCCCTGCTGTGTGTAAAGAATGGGGACATTTTTAATTATTATTTAATTAATTAATTAATTTATTTATTTATTGTTGCCATTGATGCTTTCACGACCCGTACTTATAGACATGATACTGCATAGGCTTTTGGGCTTATGCCGTGTCAAGAAAATAAGGTGAAATTCTTTACGTTTCGCAGAGAACTGTGCTCTGCGTCCTCAGAAGAAATCTCAACTGTCCACGAGAAAGGCTTCTTAAACAATTTATTTGGGAAACCAAAACAGTGAGATGCCGAATTACAGAGTTCCGAAGTTAAATATACATTTACAATAGAGTAACACAACGCAAACTTACAAACCTTCATTAAGGCCACGGCCGCTTCCTTCCCAATCCTAGTCCTATCCTGTCATCGCCATAAGACCTATCTATGTCGGTGCGACATAAAGGAAATAGCAAATAAAAAATAATAAATAGATCTAGTCTTGTGTTTTTGACATTTTCTTTCCGTTGGCGATTAAAAGGACCCGGTTCCTCGGAATCGCTTCAAAATTGATCTTACCGTACCCACACTAACACCACATTGTGGAGAAATTTGTTTTTGTAGTGACAGGTACAGAGGAGAGTAAAATTTAAGCCAGCAAAATGAAATACCTAAGAAGTATAAGCAAGACAAGGAAAGAGATCGAGGAACGAAAATGTGTGAAAGGAGGTCTGAGTGGAAAAGAAGAAACCTGGACAGGGACATAATGATGGAAGAGGAATGGTGGAAGGAGAGAGGAAGGTGGAGAAGTGCCATAAATGCCCAGATCCGGGAGGAGCTGGATAAGGAGAAAGGAGGAGGAGGAGGATGATGAAGATGATAGTTATAAATAGTTTTAAAAATGACTTATGTTTGGATTAATTTGCATGCTACTGTACAATGCTGTGAAGGCGCTGGTCAAGAACTCTCTCGAAGATCTTCAGGGCGTGACATAAAAGGCGTATTGGTGAATAGTTTGAACACAAAGGCAGGTCCCCCTTGTTTTTAAAAATGGGTACTGTTACGCTTTGTCCAATCAGTAGGAATTTAACCAGACTCAATTATGGCATTAAGGAAGTCTGTTTGCCAGGTTTCCCTCTTAGTTCCTTGAGCTTCCACAAATCAGTTGTCAGATCATTGGGATCTGGTACTTTTGGTACTTCTTTACTTCTCTGGTTGTGATTTGAGGAATGAGACCTGCAGTTTTCTGACCTTTGGCTATAAGCTGGTGAAGGAACTCAATGTTTGAAATCTTACTGAAGTGCTTTTGCCACCATTTCAAAATTGCACGTATGTCGTTTAGCCTATACATATCCTTGCCCTAAATACATTTGTAGTGTTTAGTGTCCAAACTGCTTTGCTTTGAGCTCTTGCCAGTGTGTAAATAACCTTCTCACCCTCCTTTGTGTCCAATTGCTCGTTAAGGTTGCGATAGTGTTTGCCACGTGCAGTCCTCTTAGCTTCCTTCTGGATATTCATGTACTTCTGCCAGTTCTCATCCGTCTTCTGTGCGCACCACTCCTTGAAGGTTGATTTCTCCTGCACCTTCTGCTTTACCTGGTCCATCCAAAACCCATGTCTGCTTCTTATCTACATGGCGGTGTCCTAACTTCTTGGTGCCAAGTGTTCCACTGCAGTGATGACGTGAGTCATGGAATGTTACCCACACCCTGTCTACTAAATTTTGGAGTGATCGTAGGGAGGGTAGTGGTGGTGTTGATTGGCCAAACATTCAGACGGAATTAATTTTACATTTGGCACAGCAGGAAAATTGCTTCTGCCACATAGCAAAGTCAGACTGGCTGCTGGCTTTGCCACAGGTATAGGTGATCAAGTGACTGGGTTGCTTCATGCAATAAATTTTAGTGATGAGCAGATTGGTTGCTTAGTCAAAATCAAGGATTCACCGATCATCATATTTCCTCAAGCCGTATCCTTTGTTCACAAGGCAGTCACGCCCATCATTGGCACTTCCAACATGGCCGTCAAGTTACCGCAGAGTACTACTAGGTCCTTGCCAGTCAGGATGAGATGTGGTTGTACAGGTCATTCTAGAAATGATCCTTTTCCTTATCGTCATGGCTTGTTTGGGGTCTGGCTCCATGGCTAAAGGGTTAGCGTGCTGGCTTTTGTCACAGGAGTCCAGGGTTCGATTCCCAGTAGGGTCGGGAATTTTAGCCATAATTGTTTTAATTCCGCTGGCACGGGGCTGGGTGTGTATGTAGTCTTCATCATCATTTCATCCTCATCACGACGCGCAGGTTGCGTACGGGCATCAATTCAAAAGTCCTGCACCTGGCAAGCCTAACTTATCCTCGGACACTCCCGGCACTAAAAAATAGCCATACGCCATTTCATTAAAAAACATTTTTTGGGGGATACATTGATATACTAGTGGATATACTAGGATATGCTAGTGGTGGTTGTTGGAATCAATGACAGTGAGCAAAATACCAGTTGTTAAGAAATTTGTGATAACTATAGAGGAGTCACACTTATATTGCAGGTGGTTAAAATACTGGAAAGGATATTAGAAAGAAGAATGAGAAGAAAGATTGAAGGAAAATTACAAGAGGAACAATCTGGCTTGAGGAGTGGAAGATCTACAGTACAGGGGACCCTATCTTTAGCATGAGACGGCTGATGGAAAAGAACTGGGAATATGGAAAGGATCTGGTTATGACTTTCATAGGCATAGAAACGGCATATGTTAGTGTCGCCAGAGAGAATTTGGGAAACCATGGTTAAAAAGAGACTTGGAAGAGAAATGTTAGAAATGGTGCAAGCAATGTACAAGTGTGTTATCAGGGTACTGACCCCAGTTGGAAAGACAGAATGGTTTAGGAGTAAGACTGGACTAAGACAGGGGAGTGTGGCGTCATCTATTTTGTTTATTATTGTCATGGACGAAATTGTAAAGGAAACAAAGGAAACCTATGGAGATAAAGAGATGAAGGTACTGCTATTTGCAGATGATGATGTGATCTGGGAAAAGAATGGCAAAAAAGTGCAACAACATCTGGATGTATTGAATGAAAAAATTTAGCAGTATGGCATAAAAATCAGTACAGATAAAAGCAAGACTATGGTGATGTTCAGAGGGGAAAGGCAAGGAAAGGGCACTGTGAAAATTGGAAGTCAGAGTCTGGAAATCAAATTAAAAAAAACAAAATCTCTTTATTTGCAAATGAGGTGTCTACCTCGGTGGCAAATGGTACCCTAAAATACATTATTGTCAAGCACTAAATATTAAATTAACAAGAGAAGAAAATTTTCCTATAATACAATATTATACAATTTACGCTAACAATGTTTTCTACTAAACACACAGCTCATCCTTAATAAATTTATATGGTTTACAAAATTCTACTTATAATATCTCCTGTACTACTTACAAATATAGTCAACTGATATACAGTATGTGGAATTACTTCAAATGATACTATACAACTGGTATAAGATTAATATTTACATTGCATTTATTTATTTACTTTTTTTTTTTAACCCATTCTGGATCCTAAGTAGCATAACGACCTGCTGCGTCTAACCAGAGCCCCTTTTGCCACCACTTTTCAGAGTTCCTGAAGGGCATTCACAGCTACCCTAGCGGTCCCAGGGCGCTCGAAGTCCCCACTGTACTTCACCCCTACAGGCAGTCCCCTACTTTGGCTGTCCAAACTCCTTAGACCAGGGGATGGAATTAATTTATTCACACACATTTTTTTAAATTTACAATAACCTGCACTGGTCGAATGCCCTCTAACACTTCATTTATTTTCTCTGTTGCTGTTTATTCTCTTCTTGAATATCTGTACAGATTTTGGAAAAGGATCAAACACTACCCCTGGTAAACTGTTCCACTCCTTCACACCCTTCCCAATGAATGAAAATTTACCCCAATCGCTTCTGCTAAAATTCCTTCTAATTTTATATTTGTGGTCAGTCCTGCAGATATAATTATTTTCCAACTGAAGCCTCTCACGGATATCTCCCCATGCTTCTTCTCCTGTATAGGCTCTATATAAACCTATAAGTCTAGTTTTCTCCCTTCTCTTACTTAAAGTTTCCCACCCAAGTTCCTTTAACATTTCTGATACACTGCTTTTTCTCCTGAAATCCCCTGTTACAAATCTTGCTGCTTTCCTTTGCACACTATCTATTTCTTTTATTAGATATTCTTGGTGAGGATCCCAAACACTGTTTGCATATTCCAATAATGGACGAACCATACTCAAGTAACTTTTTTCTTTTAATTCTTTGTTGCATCCTTTAAGTAGCCTCATTATGACATGTAACGATCTGTATGCTTTCCCAACAATGTCATCAATATGACCCTTCCAGTGCAAATTACTTTCAAATTTCACACCTAAGTATTTGCACTTGCCATCTTTTGGGATAACTACCTCATCCAAAGTATATTCAAATTCAGTTTTAAAGCTCCTGTTTGTAAAATTTGTAACAGTTGATTTGCCTCCATTAACCTTCATATTATTTTCTTCAACCCATTGTTGGATACTTTCAAGGTCCCTTTGTAATTCTGAACAATCCTCAATGTTGTTTATTTCCCTATAAACAATTATGTCATCTGCATACAATCTTATTTTTGATGTTATATTGTTCCATAAATCATTTGCGTATATTAAGAAAAGTAACGGACCGATTATACTACCCTGTGCAATTCCCTTCCAAACTTTCTCTTCCTGAGATACATTATTTCCTACTTTGACTTTCTGAACCCTTGAATTTAGAAATGTTTTTATCCAACGTGTAACCCTTACGTCCAGTCCTATTCCCTCCAATTTCTTTAATAATATTCCATGTTCCACTCTATCAAAAGCTTTGGAAAGATCTATGGCTATGCAATCTAACTGACCTCCTGAATCCAACTGATCTAATATGTCCTACTGAAATCCCACCAGTTGTGCCTCACAAGAAAATTTCTTTCTAAATCCATACTGGCTCCTCATGAACCAATTTTTATCATCACATATCCCTCTGATGTACTTTGATATTAAACTCTCCAGTATTTTACAAACTATACTGGTCAGGCTGATTGGTCTGTAGTTCTCTGGTTTCCTTTTATCACCCTTTCCTTTATAAATTGGTATTATTATAGATTCCTTCCATTCCTTTGGTATTACACTATTATTTATGACATAGTCAAAGAGAAATTTTAAATAAGGCACTATGTACCACCCCATTGTCTTTAATATCTCCCCAGTAATTTGATCACTTCCTGCTGCTTTTCCTTGCTGAAGCAGTTGGATTTCTCTGAAAATATCTTCGTTTGTGAATGAGAAGCTTCTTGTTTCCCTCTGTCTCTCTCCCTCTCTATCTTCTGTTTCGGTTTCCAACTCTTGACAATCATCTACTGAATCTCTAAATTCCCTACTAAATAGGTTTGCTTTCTCAGTATCTGTTAAATAGTGTTCACCCCCTTCTCCCACCATTGTAGGAATTTGGATTCCTTTTCCTTTTTGATTCCTGATATATGAATACAGCTTTTTCCAGTTCCCTTTGTGGTCATTACCCTCTTGAAGTATGCCATTCATATAATTCTCTTTTGCTTCCTTTTTCACTCTATTCAGTTCCTTCATTAGCTGTTTCCTAGTTTCTCTACTCTCCCTACCCTCTTTGATTTTCCTGTTTACTATTCTACATTTTCTTATTAATTTTCTTATTTCCCTTGTATAATAAACAGGGTCTGAGGTCATTTTACCCTTCTTAACAGGTACAAATCTCTTCTCTCCTTCCCAAATGATTCCTTTAAATTTAGTCCAAAGTGTATCCACGTTACTCCCTTCACTTATCCAACAACTGAATTGTGATTTAAGGTAAGTCCCAAACTCATCAACTTTAGTTTTTCTGTACAATTTCTTGTCTTGTGTAACCCTCTTATTAAGCCTTTTTGGTACGAGTCCTACATCCATTATTACAGCCTTATGGTCTCCTATTCCTTCAATTACCTCAGTTTTATCAACAATTTCCCATGGTTTAACCAAGAATACATCTAGTAAGTTATTGAGACGAGTCGGTTCTTGTACTACTTGTGTAAACCCTCCCTCCCAAATTAATTTATTTGCCAGTTTCTGTTCATGAGGTTCACTTGCAGCTCCATTCCATTCAACTTCAGGCAAATTTAGATCTCCCCCAATTATTACCATATCATTATTATTGTTTTTACGAGTATAATGTATTATTTTCTCAAAGATTTCCATGTCTCTTTCCTCTCTTCCAGGCCTGTATGTTCCTATAATTCCCACCTCCTTCATATTATCACAAACTAATTTTATCCCTAATATTTCATCCCTTTCATCGGTAAACCATTCATGTGAACAGTAAGTTTCCTTCACCAGAATAAACACCCCCCCTCCCTTTTTATCTCCTCGGTCTCTACGATAGACTGTGTACCCTTGTGGAAATACTTCTCTATTACCCACCCCTTCTTTCAACCACGATTCCACTCCTATCACCACATCAGTCTCATAAGATTCCATCAATGTACCTAATTTTAATTGTTTATTTACTACACTTTGACAGTTTACCAAGCGCAATCTCAGACCCCCTTCCTCCCTAAAACTTGACTGTTGCAATTGGGTAACTTGAAATTCCTTACTATCCTGAGTTTCTTTTTCTAGTTGACTGAGCCAGCTTGAAGTACAGCTGGCTCTTTCTACTAGTTTTCCTGGTCAGTATTATAACTCAAGGGAGTTGCCTGTTTTACAGTACATATCTTAAGATCAATAAAAACTAGAACAATATTTGCTATCACCGGGCGAGTTGGCCGTGCGCGTAGAGGCGCGCGGCTGTGAGCTTGCATCCGGGAGATAGTAGGTTCGAATCCCACTATCGGCAGCCCTGAAGATGGTTTTCCGTGGTTTCCCATTTTCACACCAGGCAAATGCTGGGGCTGTACCTTAATTAAGGCCACGGCCGCTTCCTTCCAACTCCTAGGCCTTTCCCATCCCATCGTCGCCATAAGACCTCTCTGTGTCGGTGCGACGTAAAGACCCTAGCAAAAAAAAAAAAAAAAAAAAAATTTGCTATCTTTTGTTTACCTGAATTGTTTATATGGAGGCCATGTTTTGTATAACAGTATCTCTCAAAACTGCTGCATTCAATAACCTGAGTATTCCGAAAATGTTTACAAATTTTAACAATATCTGTATTGACCTTGTCCACTTCAATGTTCACACACGAGTCTCTACTCAAATCATGCCTGTGGGGCACGTTCACTACAAAAACGTTAGTGTGGGTCAGCTTCCCTAGTGTATGTTTAAGTTGTGATCTTACATTCTTGGCGTCGTCGTGAGCTACGTCGTTCGTCCCACCGATAACAGCTTTAAATACCTAGGAAATGAATTAATGCAAAATGCTAGGGCAGATATGGAGATTACCAGGAGGGTACAGCAGGGCAATGCATTCAACCAAAGTGTAAGAAAACTTGTTTGGAGCAAAGAAGTACCAAAGAAAATAAAGATAGAATGTACAAAATGAAGTATGTACTTGTACTGACATATGCAGCTGAGACTTGGACTTGACTAGCAGGCAAGGGAGTAGAATTCAATCCAGTGAGATGAAATTTCTAAGAAGTGTGATAGGAAAGACAGAGTGAGAAATGAAGTTAAGGAAGGAAGTTGGGATAGGAAAGCTAAATGAGAGAATTGGAAAGAATAAACTAAGGTGGTTTGGACAGGTAAAGAGGATGGAGGAGAATAGAATTCCAAGACAGATGCTGGAGGCAAAATGAGAGGGCAAGAGAGCAAGAGGAAGAACTAGATTAAGGTGGATTGGATCAGTGAAAAGCAGCATAAGAAGACAAAATTTAAACTGGGACAAGATCGTGGAAGAGGAGTGGTTTAAGGAAAACGAAAGATAAAGTGCCATAAATACCCCGACCTGGCAGGAGCTGGATAAGGGGAAATGATGATGATGTTGCAACCCAAACATACGGTCATTCTCAGTCAAATATATTAGATAATCTAAAAACATTATACACGATTATATATAGTGCTTGTTAAAAAAAGTTTTTCATTAAAAATCATATGAGTTGATGGTCGTTATGAAATTTTTTTGCTGGAGGTCTTTTTGCTCCAACCTTCTCATTGCGCCTTGATGCAATTCAAATATATCTGTACACTGTTGACTCTCAGTTATTGTGTTTACACACAGTTACTTGAAATGTGCAGCTTTTTGCATTATAACTGTGTATTCGCAGGTAACTAATTACTCTTCTTCTGTGATACCGCCCTCTGCTTTTCTCGAAAATTCACATGGCTACTTTGACCAGTCAGATGCACAATTCTAGAAGTGACTACCTTGTGTATAGCTTAGTAATATTTCCTAAAAATTATTGGAAAAGTGGACTCGCCACTGTATAAATGGTACTGTATTTAAAAAGATGGACCTGACTGCCTTTTGTATAACTGACTGGGTTCTTTTGTTGACAATGTAGTATCATGTATAGTTATGTTTTGTTGAGAGAGTTATGACTTTACAGATATCACAAAGAGTAATATAATATACCTTTCATTTAATGTTGTATATGGTCTTGGTTTTTTTGTAATGATTTCTCTTTCATTCCAGGTTTGAAATGGTTTTAGATGTAATTACTTTTGAGAAGTCCTTAGATAAAAGGTTTGAAGAGAACTGGATTCTCTTTGGTAATGAAGAGAAACCTTTATGTGCTTCTGAAATTAAGAATGTCTGGTGTGACCTAGTTGAATTAATGTTGGAGCCATCTGGATGGCAAGCACTGTGGAAAGTGTCAAGACTGACTTGTGCGGAATATGGCATCCAGTTTCCATCTCTAATATTTGTTATGGTAAAGTAGCCTTTTTAAAATTAATTAATTAATTAATTCATTCATTAATTTATCATAAGACATTAATAACGTATAACATTGGGGGTAGGGAGAAGTAAGTATAAGAAGAAGGTTTAAGATTAATATCTAAATTATTTATAAATTGCACAGCCTCTGGAGTAGCATCTTAGAAATCCACAAAATTTCATGAGCAGGATGTAGTTTGTTAAGCTATATGTTATCTATTTAAAAATAGGTCTGTAATATACAGGATCTCTCTTATAAACCCAGACCAAACGTGTATGCAATCTTGTATGAAATCTTACCTTATAACCGATGCTGGAAGTGTCATCCTTCATGATGAGAAACTTCATAAACACCAGTAGGATTTTCTGCATCCCAACAGCGAGAGTTATGACTGTTCACATGACCATTAAGATGAAACCAGGCCTCATCCGAAAAGAACACAAGCTGTGGTTCAAATAAACTGTCATTCAAGGATGCAAGATACCACTTACAATATCTCACTTTTGTGCCTGGATCAGCAGGTTTTAAACAATGGGCCCGTGTAAACCTGTACAATTTGATGTGTAACAGCTTCGTAGCTCTGTGTACAGAAGAAAGCAAAACCCCTACTTGTGCTAATTTTATGAGTGATTTATTTGGTGACCGTTCAAGATTCGCACCAATGTCCTCTAGCTTTTTCTCTGTTAAAACTGTTTATGCACACGCTTTTTTATTGCGCACTGAGCCAGTAGTTTCAAATTTATTTACTATTACATGAATCTGTACTCATGAAGGTGGCACTTCACCAGGAAATTGCTGAAAAAATATATCGTGTACCATCGAGCAGTCTTGTAGGTAAAACAACTTTTACATATAAAAATACGGTGTTGCAATGATAAACTGTCTCAGCATTGTTACCAGCTGAGATTCACTCTGGGCATTGATGCTGTGTTGAACACGTGCACGCTCCTTGCAAGTTCAAGCACTATGCGTGTGCCTCCTCTATAATTGCTTACGTCTCAGAGAGTAGAAACGCCGCTGGACGGTCTGGGTTTATAAGAGAGACCCCGTATGTTGAGGTAATGTAATATGTTAAATATTTAACCTTTCAGTGCTGTGTTTACTGCATAACTGAGTGAGTAGCTGCGTGTTTTGGGTCACGTAGCTGTCAGCTTGCGTTTGGGAGATAGTTTAAACTCCACTGTATGCAGCCCTGGAGATAGTTTTCTGTGGTTTCCAATTTGTACACCAAGCAAATGCTAGGGTTGTACCTTAAGGCCATGGTTGCTTCTTTCCTGCTCTTAGCTCTTTCCTATCCTACTGTTGGCATAAGGCCTATCTCTGTTGGTGTGACATGAAACAAATTGTAAAAAATGTTTACTACATAAAATTATTTAGAATCAAGGACTGGAAAGGAACAAACACATGACAAATAGTCATTTCTAGAAAATAGAAACATGGGAGGGAACACATGATAGGTTGAACATAATGACGGGTCATAAGAAGATGGAGCATCAGAAATGGGAGAAAAAAAGCAAATATGAGAGTAGAAAAGGACTATCTTCACATAATCATACTGACCCATCACTGTGTTTATCCTTTTCGTGTTCCTGTCTTTCTATAGATGACTTTGTCACTTGTTAGTTGCTTTTGATTATTTATCCTACAGTATTTACCCACTAGGTTTCTTTTCTCCTATTATGTGTGTCATGTTGCTAGTCTTTTCTCACCTGTATTTGTCCTTTTGTCTCTTCCCTCTTCCTGGGTTTATGTGGCTTTTGTTGTGTCATACACTTCCTACATCAAGACTGGTGATCTGTCAAGATCTGCCCTGATGAAGCTGGGAAGCAGGAAAGAACTCTGAGGGATGAGAAAAACGGATGTGGAAGAACTGGGATTGATGAGGAGAGGACCTGTCCACTTTCAGATGGCTGTGTATAAAGATGTGAACATTGTCCTTTTTATTATTATTATTATTATTATTATTATTATTATTATTCCCAGTCTGTGTCATAGTTTTCACATTCAATGTGTTTATTTTTATACTATGCCTTTGCTGGCAGGACCTAGTGTTTACAGTGCACCATGTCTTCTGGTATAGGCTAGAGAGCAATTTTGTTACTTTCATTGATCTGTCTCTGTCTTATCCTTGACTTTGACAATATGAAAGTGACTGAGGTATGAGCGATGCTAGTAATGCCATTCCATGTGCAGCCAGTCCCTGCTATGAATGGTGTGAACATGTTGCTCATAGGGTCGGTTGGTGCATGCATTTCAGTGGGCTTGGCAGACTGATATGTAATAGCAACTTCTGGCTCGGTGAGGAAAGCAACGGGAAACTACCTCGCTCCTCATTTCCCTAGTACGCCTCTTCAGTGATGCCTAGGCCATCTATGACAGCTGATGGCAGAGCTGTTGAGGATCCAACCAGCCTTAGGGCTGAAGACTGAACATACATACACATTTTTATACTAGTTTTCATTGATAACCTTGCTAAAAAAATGTCCACCCTGGATATCGGGTTCTGGAACTTGAAACTCCAGAACATTTATTTTGAACAAAGCCGTGATGTGTTACTAGAGAATATCTGTTTGGATTTTGAATGCAGTAGTTTCTCATTGCTTTCTGCACTCTCATGCCATTGGCCAACTAGTGCCTCATCTATCTTTAGGGGTAATTTCTCACCCCTTGGATAAGAGTGTGCCCAACCTCCCACTTGCTCTTCCACCCTCCACAGAGGCTGTTAGCATCTGATGAAAGATGATTATCTTATCTCAGGAGATATTTGGTCTCTTATGTATATTAGCCCGAGCACTGGGTTGCTCCTTTCACCACCTACGCTGTTCCGAAGTCACATATGAAATCAGATGCCAGCAAAAAGAAGTCATGAATGACTGAATAGATCCTTGAAATGATTGATGAGAGGAGGAAAGCAAAAAGCAATCCTGATGAATATAGGAACATCAACAAGATCAGGAAAAAATACGAGCAGTTAAGGAAAGATAAATACAGGAAAAATGTAATGAAACAGAGACCTTACAATAGAAATATGACAGTTTCAGTGTTCATTTAAAAGTTAAGGAGGTACAGAATTAGGGTGGAACAAGTTTGTAGATAATGAAGGAAAAATAATTGTTGGATGATGCGAACTGAAAAATATATGAAAAAGATATATTACACAGCTGTTTTACGATGATCAGCCAGAACCTTCTTAAATAGAGGCAAGACAGGACAAGAATTGTGATGGAAGAATTAAAAGCAGCGATAAAAGCAGTGGAAGATGGTGAAGCCCCTGGCACCAACAGTGTGAATGCTGAATTTCTCTAAAGCTTCTCTGAAGATAATGTGAAATGGAACTCTGACAAGATTCCTCAGGAATTACTTTAATCTGAATTTATCACACTGCCTAAAAATCTGGAGCAAAGTCATGTGGTGAATACAGGACTATATGAGCCACATATTGAAGATTTTTCTGACAGTCATTCACCAAAGACTTTATAAGATCTGTGAAAAACAAATATCTTCTGCACAGTTTGGTTTCAGAAATGCAGTTGGCATACGTTAAGCTTTTTTTTTTTTTTTTTTTTAGCATTCAGGTATAGTTTCAAAGATGTAGAGCAGGCAAATGCTGGGGCTGTACCTTAATTAAGGCCACGGCCGCTTCCTTCCAACTCCTAGGCTTTTCCTATCCCATCGTCGCCATAAGACCTATCTATGTCGGTGCGACGTAAAGCCCCTAGCAAAAAAAAAGATGTAGAGATGTGAATTGCAACATCTGTGCAGTTTTCATTGATTACCAGAAAGCTTTCTTTTACAGAGTAAAATATCAGATGATGGTTGAAATTTTTAAAAACATTGGCTTGGATGATAAAGATCTAAGATTACTGTACTGCAATTGTAAACTTGTATTGGAACCAGTCTACTTCTGTAAGGTTGGTCAGAGAAAACAGGGAAGTAGTAGATATTTTGTGGGGTGTAAGACAGGGCTGTATATTGTCCCCACTGATTTTTAAAATCTATTCAGATACATCTTCAAGGAACCCCCTGTGGGTGGGGGATGCAGACGAAGAATACACCCACAGTATCCCCGGCCTGTCATAAGAGGCGGCTAAAAGGGGCGACCAAGGGTTGATTATATTAGAACCATGAAACTACTTGTGGTTAGTACCACCACGCGGGGAACACCATGGGTCTCTTTTACTTGCGCGTAGTACCACTATGCTAGGTACCAAATAGGTTTGTGATTAGTAGCAACAGAATGCGTTGCCAGCTTCTACAGTACCTGTGATTAGTACCACTTTAGGAGTGACACCATGGTTCTGGCTTGCCTTTGATTAATACCCACTATATGAGGAACACCATGGGATAGTGCGGGTCCCTGTGGTTAGTACACGTATGTGATGAACACCATAGGTTTGCGTTGCCTGTAAATGGCGCCACTATGTGCAAAACATCATAGGTCTGTGTTCCATGTGCAAATTTCATTACCTGTGAGTAGTACCTTACTGTATTGAATGCCATGAGTTTACGCTACTTTTGATTAGTACCGCAACATGACAAAATACCTTGATTCTACTTTCGTAGTGATAAGTACCCTTATGTGGGGCCGATAACCTGGATTTTGGACCCGTTTAGACTAAAAGCATCATCGATTCAGTTATGCTATAGACGCAGTCCCTTGGTCAATAATACTATTGACTCACGTCAGGTTTCTGTGAATGTGAGGTATTGCGGGTCAGATCCATTGATTGTTTAATATTCATCTCCATTCATTCTTCGGCCTCACGTTTTGAATTCTGGTCAGTGGAGGATTTTGGACTTTTAATTTGTCATTCCATTCCGTCTCATTTCGTACCATTAGGGGCCGATGACGTACGTAGATGTTAGGCCCCTTTAAACAACAAGCATCATCGTAATCAAGGAAGCTCTCGTGGATGTAGATATGGGAGTGCTCTTAAATGGCAACTGGATTAATAACATTTGATATGCTGACGACTCAGTAATTTATGCGGATAGTCGAGTTAGCTTACAGTATCTTATTGATACTTACACAAAAGCCATGAATATGGTCTAGATATAAATCCTCAGGAAACAAAAATGACCATAATTAGTAAAAACAGAGTTCCTGCATGTCATATTAAGATAGACCATAATCTCATTGAACAAGTACATAAGTACATATCTTGGGACCACCATAAATGACCAGGTGGATCCTTCTGTTGAGGTGAGTTCTCGAATTGGAAAAGCCAGGGTTATTTTCATTCTGTTTAAAAATCGTGGGTTAGCAGTTACTATGAAAGTCAGACTTTTGCACTTCTGTGTTTTCTCTACCCTCTTCTATGGCAATGAAAGACTGACAGTCATTAAGTAAATGGTTGGAGTTTTTTGAGATATGGTAGTACAGCAGGATATTGAGGGTGCCATGGACAAATCATGTTACAAATGCTGAGTTTCTCCAGAAAATGAAGAAAGACAAGGAAGAATTGCCCTCCGTGAAGACAAGAAAGATTCAGTACCTTGGACATGTCATGAGGAATGAAAGTAGATACCATCTTCTACAGTCTATTCTTCAAGGGAAAAGAAGTGTTAGTCAGAGAAGAATATTCTGGTTACCAAATATCAAAACTTGAACCTCCAAAATATGTACAGAGTCATTCCAAGCTGCAGGTGACAGAAAGAGCACAGCCAAGATGGTTGCTAACATCCGAAATGTTTAGGAACCAGAGGATTTCTTCTTGTAATGTTGGATGGTTTCCCTTCTCAATCCATGTGAATATTATTACTAAGAAAAGCAATAAACTATCTTGGGCATATTATGAGGAATTCATTAGAGGTTTAAAATCAATCCTTGGCCCAGTTAAGGAAAGTTGCTGAAATCACAGTGATTGTGATTTTCAGAAAAATTATGAAATGTACTATTGATCGCAGAGGTGTTTGTTCAGTATGACATCACATCTTTGTAACTGAACTAGATTTCTTGCTTTAATATTAACTTGTTGTCTTCTGACTTCCCCATCATTAACTTTGTAAAGGTTAAGGTATATCTTGGTTTCGTGCTGTTTGTACTTACTTTTTTTTTTTCCTATACTGTTCTTCCACAGTTTGTTTTCAGTAGGCTATATTGACATGACTCCTGTAAAATCAGGTTTCCTAAATCTGAATCTTCCACAAGCGTACTGTGCTGGCATAGCAGGGAGAGAGGTGATACTCCCAGGTGGTGGATAGTGGGTCCTACCCGGCTTGCCGGCGGACTTGTGCGAAATAAAATAGCTCTTGCTTACCAAATACACGACCCCCTGTGGGTGGGGGATGCAGACGAAGAATACACCCACGGTATCCCCTGCCTGTCGTTAGAGGAGATTAAAAGGGACGGCCAAGGGATGATCGGATTAGAACCATGAGACTACTTGTAATTGGTACCATCACACAGGGAACACCATGGGTCGCTTTTACTTGCGCGTAGTACCACTATGTTAGGTACCGGGTACACATTAGGTTTGTGATTAGTAGCAACAGTGTGTGAATTTGGGTGGGTTTTACAATACCTGTGCTTAGTACCACTATATGAGCGACAGACACCATAGATCTGCCTTGCCTATGATTAGTACCCACTATGTGAGGAACACCACGGGATAGTACGAGTACCTGTGATTAGTATACCTATGTGAGGAACACTATAGGTTTGAGTTGCTGGTAAATGGTGCCGCAATGTGAGAAACACCATAGGTCTGTGTTACATGTGTGCATTACATTACCTGTGAGTAGTACCATAATGTATGGAATATCGCAAGTCTACGCTACTTTTGATTAGTATCGCAGTGTGACAAATACCATGGTTCTGCTTTCCTAGTGATAACATTATGAGGGGCCGATGACCTGGATTTTGGACCCCTTTAGACTACAAGAATCATCGATTCAGTATTGTGCTTTAAAAGCAGTCCCTTGGTCAGTATTACTTTTGTTTAACACTAGTTTCTGGGAATGTGAGGCATTGCAGGTCGGATCCACTGATTGTTTTAAATTCATATCCATCCATTCCTTCTTTGTCATCACGTTTTGAATTCTGGCCAGTGGATGATTTTGGACATTTAAATTGTCATTACATTTCATACCATTAAGGGCCGATGACCTAGATTTTAGGCCCCTTTAAACAACAAGCATCATCATCGGATTTGAATGTTTTGTGTAATGAAATCATATGCTCACATTTGGGCTTTTAAACTCCAGAACCAAAGATCTGACCCAAGTGGAGAGGTACTGTTGATTCAAAATGTGGGACTTGAGAGAAAATACTACACTAAATGGACCTCAGCTAAATTTGCAAAGGTGGGGAAGTCTGAAAAAGGTTACTCCATGACAAAAAGACATACATACGTGGTTATGTTGTCTAAGGATAGAGCACTTTTTGCTTTACATTATTATAGGTTAATGATTCAGACCCCAAAAGAAAACACAGCAGGGAAGAGGCCCAAATACGGAAGTTGGATTTTTTGAAATCAGTGATTTGACCATCTAAATATAAATTCCTGACTCCTCATATGTAACACTGTTGAAATGCTCTCTTGGGGCCAAAGATAATGGTACAACAGCAGCTGCTGTATGACCCTTGGGGTAAAAAATGTGAGAATTTGTTAATTTAGTTCTTATTTACTTCTGAATATAAATTCAGACCTATGATACATCATCGAGTAGAGAATATTATGCCGTACATAACAGTAGACTACTGGTGTAGTAGAGGTATCCGTAGAAACTCTTACTAAAATACTGTTGTTGTAATTAGAATAGGCTTAATTGCAGTTTGGAATTGTGTAGTTCTTGTGTAAGCTATTACTTTCGATATTCAGTAATTAACAGCAGTTTTGATCCTGTCAGGGGTTGTAGGATAAAAAAAATAGAGCACGACTAAGTAATATTGTAGTGTAGTCGTATATTAATTACCTTGTTGTGTACTATCCCAGACAATATATCCCTCTGTTCATTTATTTTTTGCAAATAAGTTATTTTATTTTTAATTTCATTTTTCCCCCGTAAAGAATGGCTAAGGAGCGCGAGTGTACTTACTGTGGGTGCAGCGAGGCATTGAGGGGTATGAGGGAGGAGTTGGAAAGTTTGAGGGAGATAATTAGGATTCTCACAGAAGACAGGAAGGAAGATAGGACTCCCTCAAACAATGTACAGGTTACAGTAGGTGTACAAGACGGAGGGGAAGGAAAGGGAGGAGTTGTAGAAGACAGGTGGTCTAATGTTCTAAGGGGAAGGAGATTGCAGGCTAAGGGCTCTATTCAGGATCAGAATTCAGGACAGGTGTCTGTGCGAAATCGGTACGAGTCACTCCAGGTAGAACAACAGAGGGAAGATGAGGGACAGGGAACTGTTGGTGAGATGTGTGGAAGTAGGAGGAAGGGAAAAGGTAGGAAAGGAAAACGTAGAGTAGAGGATAGGAAAAGACAGGTGGAACAGGGTCATGGGAAGGAGAAAAGGGAGGAGCAAGTAGCTTCTGCAGCTATCAGGAAAGATAGGGCTGACCAGGAGGGGAGGGGATCAAATGAGTTGGGTAGGGTTGAGGCTCTGGTCATGGGGGATTCCATCGTTAGACACATGGGGAAAGTGTGTGGAGGAAATGGTACCAGGGTAGAGTGTTATCCAGGAATTAGGTTGAGGCAGATGTTGAGGAAAGTAGAAGAGTGGGAGGAGGGGAAGGAGAAGGTGGTAGTGTTTCACATTGGTACTAACAACGTAAGGCAAGCTGATGTAAGTACCAACATAGTTGGAGATGTGTGGGATCTGGTAAATGCAGCACGGGTGAAGTTTAAGAAAGCGGAGATTGTTATTAGTGGAATACTGTGTAGAAGGGATACTGACTGGAGGGTGATTGGGGATTTAAATGAGACTATGGAGGGAGTGGGTATGTGGGAAACTGCGAGTGAAATTTCTAGATCCTAATGGGTGGGTAGGAGATAGGGATCTGCGCTCAGATGGCCTTCATTTAAACCGCAGTGGTACATATAAATTAGGAAATTTGTTTGGAAGGGTAATAGGGAGGTACATTCAGGGAAACGGGATGGCCTAGGGAGCGGTGATAAGGGAACAGGGAACTGGAAATCAAGTAGGGATGACATCAAATTGTTAGTGTTCAACTGTAGAAGTATTGTAAGGAAAGGAATAGAATTAAGTAATTTAATAGATATATATTTACCAGATATTGTAATAGGAGTTGAATCATGGCTGAGAAATGATATAATGGATGCAGAAATTTTCTCACGGCACTGGAGTGTGTATCGTAGAGATAGGATAGGAAGGGTGGGAGGGGGAGTGTTCATTCTGGTGAAAGAAGCATTTGTAAGCTACGAAAAAGTTAAAGATGAGACACATGAAATTCTAGGTGTAAGGCTCATTTCTAAAGATAATAGGCAACTTGATATATTTGGAGTGTACAGATCGGGAAAGGGTAGCACTGACGCGGATTCGGAATTATTTGATAGGATAGTCAGCTATGTGGGAAACGACATGGAAAGAAATGTGATTGTAGCGGGAGATCTGAATTTGCTAGATGTCAGTTGGGAAGGTAATGCGAACGACAGGAAGCATGACCAACAAATGGCAAATAAGTTAATATGGGAAGGACAGCTGATTCAGAAAGTGATGGAACCAACCAGAGGGAAAAATATCCTGGATGTGGTGCTGATAAAACCAGATGAGCTCTATAGGGAAACTGAAGTAATAGATGGTATTAGTGATCATGAAGCTGTTTTTGTGGTAGTTAAAAATAAATGTGATAGAAAGGAAGGTCTTAAAAGTAGGACTGTTAGGCAGTACCATATGGCTGATAAAGCAGGCATGAGGCAGTTTCTAAAAAGTAATTATGATCGGTGGAAAACGGTAAATGAAAATGTAAACAGACTCTGGGATGGGTTTAAAGAAATTGTTGAGGAATGCGAAAACAGGTTTGTACCATTAAGGGTGGTAAGGAATGGTAAAGACCCACCTTATTATAATAGAGAAATAAAGAGACTAAGAAGGAGGTGCAGACTGGAAAGAAATAGAATTAGAAATTGCTGTGGAACTAAGGAGGAATTGAAGGAACTTACTAGAAAATTGAATCTAGCAAAGAAGGCAGCTAAGGATAACATGATGGCAAGCATAATTGGCAGTCATACGAATTTTAGTGAAAAAAGGAAGGGTATGTATAGGTATTTTAAGGCAGAAACAGGTTCCAAGAAGGACATTCCAGGAATAATTAATGAACAAGGGGAGTGTGTATGTGAGGATCTTCAAAAGGCAGAAGTATTCAGTCAGCAGTACGTAAAGATTGTTGGTTACAAGGAAAATGTCGAGATAAAGGAGGAGACTAGGGCCAAAGAAGTAATAAAATTTACATATGATAACAATGACATTTACAATAAGATTCAAAAGTTGAAAACTAAAAAAGCGGCTGGAATTGATCAGATTTCTGGGGATATACTAAGGACAATGGGTTGGGATATAGTACCATATCTGAAGTACTTATTTGATTATTGTTTGGTCGGAGGAGCTATACCAGATGAATGGAGAGTTGCTATAGTAGCCCCTGTGTATAAAGGAAGGGGTGATAGACATAAAGTTGAAAGTTACAGGCCAGTAAGTTTGACATGCATTGTATGTAAGCTTTGGGAAGGCATTCTTTCTGATTATATTAGACATGTTTGCGAAATTAATAACTAGTTCGATAGAAGGCAATTCGGTTTTAGGAAAGGTTATTCCACTGAAGCTCAACTTGTAGGATTCCAGCAAGATATGGCAGATATCTTGGATTCTGGAGGTCAAATGGACTGTATTGCGATTGACCTGTCCAAAGCATTTGATAGGGTGGATCATGGGAGACTACTGGCAAAAATGAGTGCAATTGGACTAGACAAAAGAGTGACTGAATGGGTTGCTATATTTCTAGAAAATGGATCTCAGAGAATTAGGGTAGGTGAAGCTTTATCTGACCCTGTAATAATTAAGAGGGGAATTCCTCAAGGCAGTATTTTCGGACCCCTATGTTTTCTTATATATATAAATGATATGAGTAAAGGAGTGGAATCGGAGGTAAGGCTTTTTGCGGATGATGTTATTCTCTATAGAGTGATAAATAAGTTACAAGATTGTGAGCAACATCAACGTGACCTCGAAAATGTTGTGAGATGGACAGCAGGCAATGGTATGATGATAAACGGGGTTAAAAGTCAGGTTGTGAGTTTCACAAATAGGAAAAGTCCTCTCAGTTTTAATTACTGCGTTGATGGTGTGAAAGTTCCTTTTGGGGATCATTGTAAGTATCTAGGTGTTAATATAAGGAAAGATCTTCATTGGGGTAATCACATAAATGGGATTGAAAATAAAGGGTACAGATCTCTACACATGGTTATGAGGGTGTTTAGGGGTTGTAGTAAGGATGTAAAGGAGAGGGCATATAAGTCTCTGCAACTAGAGTATGGTTCCAGTGTATGGGACCCTCACCAGGATTACCTGATTCAAGAACTGGAAAAAATCCAAAGAAAAGCAGCTCGATTTGTTCTGGGGGATTTCCGACAAAAGAGTAGCGTTACAAAAATGTTGCAATGTTTGGGTTGGGAAGAATTGAGAGAAAGAAGAGGAGCTGCTCGACTACTGTAAGTGGTATGTTCCGAGCTGTCAGCGGAGAGTTGGCGTGGAATGACATTAGTAGACGAATTAGTTTGAATGGCGTTTATAAAAGTAGGAAAGATCACAATATGAAGATAAAGTTGGAATTCAAGAGGACAAAGTGGGGCAAATATTCATTTATAGGAAGGGGAGTTAGGGATTGGAATAACTTACCAAGGGAGACGTTCAATAAATTTCCAATTTCTTTGAAATCATTTAGGAAAAGGCTAGGAAAGCAACAGATAGGGAATCTGCTACCTGGGCGACTGCCCTAAATGCAGATCAGTATTGATTGATTGATTGACAATTAAGGCAGAAGTTTTATCATCTGCTAAAGGCAAAGACGTTTTGCGGCAGGCATTCTTCTCTTTCCTATCCCTCTCTCTTCACCTCCTTGTAGTTTCTGTATTTCATGATGTTCTTCAGGTTTCAAAGTATGATTTTTTGGTTCTTCCTCTGCCTTTTTCCCAGCACTATCCTTTCAAAAAAAAATTGTTACGATATGTCTCAGCAGGTGTCCAACAAGATTTTATTTTCCTTCTTTCCATCTCTTTGTGTGTTTGGTTTTCATTGGCCTGTTGTAAAACTTGAAGGTTTGATTTCTAATCATACTACTATACGTTTTCATTCCTCCCCTGAAGGGGCAGGCGGGCCTCCTAGACGGTGACACAGTCTCTCAGGCCAGGAGATTTGTATCTGAGAAGGAGATGTGCGGAGAAGGTGAGAGGGTTGGTGGCTGTGGTGAATACTAGGAACTGTTCGCCTTAATGCACGAGAATGAAAAACCACTGAAAACCATTCTCACAGGTAATGTAATGCATACATGTAACACTGACCTATGGTGTTTCTCACATTGCGATGGTGGGGACCAGCACTTCTCCGTCTCTCGAATACTGAGGCGTAGAGCCTCGGTAAAGCCGTAGCCAGCCCTCCTCTGCTTGGTTGACCAATCTGTGTGCAGAGCTGTCTGACCATGGACCAGCCGTGGCCACTCTATATCCGCTGACCTAATCATTCCAGCTCATTCTGGTGATCCTCCTCCATATCCACTTCTTCATTGCCTCTAGCTGATTTCTCTCATTTTCCCCCCAACTTTCCTGCATTTTCACTCGCACAATAGTACAGTCCAAATAAAGGACTTTGCAAAAGTCTTGCTTGGGGAATAACACAGGGGGTTGTTGTTGGTCCACCCTGTCAATATTTAATATTTACAGTATAAGTTATAAATTTCATTTTTGTTCAGTGTTGAGGAGCAATTATAAGAACTAAACTGACCTTTTCAATACAATATATGTATAGGTATTTTAAGGCAGAAACAGGTTCCAAAAAGGACATTCCAGATATTACTAATGAATAAGGGGAATGTGTATGCGAGGTCCTACAGAAGGCAGAAGTATTCAGTCAGCTGTATGTAAATATTGTTGGTTACATAGAAAATATCCAGATAGAAGAAGTGTTATACCTGTACTAAATTTTACACTTACTCTTTCTTTCTCGTGTTGACCTTCTTGCTGGTGTCTTACAAGATGACTGACTGCTTTCTATTATGCGAGGCTTGTTTCTAATGTAGGTGGAATGGGCGGAGTCAAGAGGCAAAGTTGTGTTAGAATGCGATGATGGGAGTGAGGAGGCGCACATGTCAATTGATGCGGTTTTCAACTCTACTGCAGTATAAATGGTTTAATTAAATTGAACAATACATTGTTTTTCTGTGAGTTCATTCAAATTTAAATCCGGATTTAATTTACTATCTAGAAAAATAAAGAAATCCTTTGTGATACTGAGTAAGGAGCCTTTTTGTAGAACAGACAGTCTATTTTCCATTTTCATGCTAGTGCTTATGACTCATGAAACAAGAAATTTTCCAAGGACTTCTACCTTGGGCAACATTCAATTGGTACTATTCAAAACTAATATATCCAAATCAAAACAAGGATATTATGAATTTTTTTATTTTAGATAATTGTTTTTACACATTCACACTTCTCTGTCGGCATGCAACATACTTTCATTTGAAGATACAATTGAGTAGTGCACAACTTTAATAGTCATTATTAAAATTGGTGTAAAACATCGAGTGATAATAAGGTTTTAAATTGTATTTCAATGCGTTTTCACAAATTTGCAGCCTCCGTGGCTCAGATGGCAGCGCGTCAGCCTCTCACCGCTGGGTTCCATAGTTCAAATCCCAGTCACTCCATGTGAGATTTGTGCTGTACAGTGCGGATGTGGGACAAGTTTTTCTTCGGGTACTCCGGTTTTGTGATACAAATTTAAAAAAAAAATTATTGTAATTTTATTAAATACCACCTATTTAATACATAATAAATTAATGAGGACTTACATCCTTAGTAAATTGCTAACATGGTACATGTTTTGCTCCTTTTTGTGAGAATCATCAGCCAATTAACATTTACCCAAGGCAGGACCTAGTGTTTACAATGCACTATGTCTTTTGGTATAGGCTAGAGCAATTTTGTTACTTTCATAGATCTGTCTCTGTCTTATCCTTGGCTTTGACAATATGAAAGTGACTGAGGTATGAGCGATGCTAGTAATGCCAATCCTTATGCAGGCAGTCCCTGCTATGAATGGTGTGAAAATTTTTCTCATAGGGTCGGTTGGTGTATCCATTTCAGTGGGCTTCGCAGACTGATATGTAATAGCAACTCTGGCTTGGTGAGGAAAGCAACGGAAAACTACTTCACTCCTCATTTCCCTAGTACGCCTCTTCAGTGATGCCTAGGCCATCTATGACAGCTGATGGCAGAGCTGTTGAGGATCCCACCAGCGGCATCGCTGACGGACTGAACATACATACATACAAGGTTTAATAAGATCGTGAACATATTCTATTGAGCTAAAATATGCTTTGTAAGCATGAGTGACAAATAATATTTCACAGATCAAGTAACAATGAAAGTTATTTCTTTAAGTTAAAACACATTTGTCTAAAATCTTATATTAACATTGTCCTTTAAATTTATAGACGAAACTCATCTGTTGAACATAATTTTAAAACCATTTGAGATCTGGCTAATTGTAATTCAGTATTTCTTGACTTGTGTAATTGTCCTTGAACCTTCGTTGTATATATTAACGATTTTATGAAGTTAATAATTGCCTATTAAGAACCATTATCTTATTCTCGATGTTAATAGAGTAACACAAGTACAATGTGTTTTGGCATAAATCCAATATTGTCAATACAACGGTCTTGTTTTGAGAACTTGTTAGTAAAATGAATACGTTCTAATGTGAAGTAGAATTTTAATGAACATCGTAAGTTTCCATATCTGTAATAAAAAAAATAAAACACATGTTTAAGGCTTCGACTGTAATTCTGCATAAACTTCTTATTGAAAGAATTATCACTTACCCTTCCTTTTGCTGTGTAATTGTCTAGTGTTACAACATCGTGACAACTGCTTGCTGTTCCTTTTGCGCTCCTTATCTTATATGAGTGAGCGTGAATGAGCTTGCGTTTTGGCGGGGAGTGGGAAGGGGAAGTGAAGGTACGCGGTGTATTGATAGCTACAGTAGATAGTGGAGGAGGCTGTCTAGGAGTAGTAAGGGGAGGAGGTGAGTTTATTTTCATCGATAAGCGACTAACTTTTGTCGGATTAAAATGCTTATAGAATTTATTTATATCAGATTTAATCATTTGTATTAATTTTGGTAATTGTATTTGTTACGGAGATATCCGTGGTAGGTAGAGGTGAAAGAAGGTGCGGGTGTGAATGGGTTTCAAGCTACGAATTTAACGTGCAATGTAAAATTAATTTAAAATTTAACTAGGTTATATATTCTTTTCAAAAACAAGAGATAACAATCATAACAGGTACAGAGTAGCAAAAATGTAGGTACAATATTACTGGATTCGGGCTCAGTGCCCTTACTTCATAACTCTTGGGCCATCAGCCCCGCCTTACTCCAAAAAAATTTTAGCCAAGGGGCAGAAAGCCCCATTCATGCCCAGGAGCACTGGCTCCAAACATTACACATAAAGCCTGCACGAGGCATACAGAAACAAATTTCAAAGAGCGATCCGCTCTCAAAATTGTAAGCCTATCACAAGGCCACACCAAACTCTACCTTCAAGCTGTCCTCTAAGGACGTATTCACAGGGGTAAAATACCCAACCTACTGAGGTCTATTACATGAAAAGAAGGTTGATTACATGACCTCTAAAATGACAATTTGAGAGGAGGCAACTTGCACTCCTAATACACTTTGTTTTTAAAACCTAATCTGGCTCTGGGCCACTAACGCAAGGGCTAATCCCATACTACAGAGGTGACTTAGAGAAGAACACTTTACATTACATAAACGAAGAATAGTTTGAAAAAAATAAGTTCACCTCAAAACAAATGTGAGTGGGAGCTCGAGAGGGTTAGCACTCTCTATCCCAATATGTAGCTTTACAAGAAAAAGATGAAAAGAGTAATTACATATTAGGAAAAGGTTACATGATGGAAATGCTTCGAACCCGCCGCGAGTGTTAAACTGCCGACCTAGCAAGAAAAGAAGTTATTAATAGGCCATTACCTGGTGTTGAACGGCTGAAGAAGAAAGAGGCGCTTCCCGCCTCCTGCTATGTACTTAATACACTGAAAGATGGAACAGAAGTGGCCCGGAGACCCCAAAATCAGCAGTTTATATACTCTCGCGGAAGTTTCTAGGCGTTAGGGGAATGAAAACACCCGCCCACAATGTTTTTATTGGATAGGACCCCGCAATCGATTCAAGTTGGGGGAAGATACATCTGATTGGATAGAAATTAATTTAAGAAATTCGGGATTGGCTACATGCAAAACAAGGGGAAAGAGAGGGGTATACAGCCAACTTAAACAATAACAGAAAGAAATTTAGCAAAGAACAAACATTTGAAATAAAAATTTCTTCAACAAAATAGTTCTTTGACTCCGCACTAGGTTGCACTATTGTTGATCTTCAGTAGTGTCCTCTAGAAGAGAAAGTTCACACTTCTTACTTCAAGCTAAACAAAAACACATCAAAAGTGACACAGTTCAAAAACTCAAAATTTTCCACGTGGTGACATCTTCTGAGAAGGTAGAGAATTAATAGAATAGATAAAGTTCAACCTTCCTCCAGAAGAGGAGTTTCAACTGGCGCAACTTTTAAATAAACGGTGTAGAGGTGTACCGCCCGGTACAGACCTCACCCCCCAAAAGTTCCTCCAGGGGTGACACATGAAATCAGTTTGAAACAAAGTCCAAGTAATGATGTTGATACGAAGATAGATAGCAGAAGCATTTACAAGATTTCTTAATTCAGTTTCAAAATGTTGTTGTTGCAGGTGAATGAAAGTCTTTATGTTTGTAGAATTTGAATTTCTGAAGATAAACTTTTAATACTTAAAGGTGATGAAAAATTTTGCAATGTCCACCAAATATTGTTGTTGAATTCCCAAGTGTAGTTATTGCTTATGGTGACTGTCCATGTAGTTGATGTAGATTGAGTCGGATGGCCAGACCGGCCGTTGCAGCTTGCGTCCAACGGAGGCCGCTCGGACCCCTCAAGTACCCTGAGATACCGCTCGCCCGCACTATGAGGGGAGCAGAGGTGTTGAAGTACGCCGCGCCCGCGGTGAACAGATACAGGCTGCGGGCATGTAGCAGGTCGTGCGCCGCACATCAGCCTTGGCCGGGAGGAGAGCTCCGGCTCGCCGTGCACATGTCGTCCTCGCTGGAGAGGAGGGGGCCCATCCCCCTCCCCAGTCGCTGCACGGCGCTGCGCGGCTGCGGGGGCGCTGAAACATTAAAGCTAGGCGGCAGAATTGTGTTGGACTATCATCTTCTTTGAGGGTACAGGCTTGTGGAGAGGTTGAGGGGCCAGCGGCGTGTAGATATCCATGGCATTTACTATAATGAAGCCACAGTGTAAGGTGGAGCAGGAGACGGGAGCGTGGTAATGGCCGTGGCAAGAACAGGATGGCAGTTTAACGGGTCGGGGCAGGTTTTACACAAGGCTTACATCTAAAACCAAAATATTACAGAAGGGGCAGAATGCCTTAAAAGTGAAACTCAAAAAAATATAACCTTCATATCCTTTCAAAATAATATGAAGCAAGTTAACACAGAAATTACACCGGTTTCACCTGGGACAGGTGAACTCTAAATATCCTCTCGGTGGCTGGATTACTTAGCAATAAGGTAACCGGCGTAAGAAAATCGAGAATGATACAAGGCCCATGAAATCTGGGGGCAAGCTTGCCCGCGGGAACAAAATTTTTGACCATAACCTGGTCACCTACCTTCAAAGTGGTGGGTCTCCGTCCACGATCATACCTTTCCCTAACCTTTTCATGAGACACTTTAAGATTGGCTTTAGCCTTCTTCCAAAGATCTTTAATGTTATCCGGATCTATTGTCTCGGGTAGAATGTCATTCAAAGACCAGAGGTTAGAGAGCGGCGAGTTGGGAACAAACTTGAACATCAAAGAAGTTGGAGTAAACTTGTGAGATTCATGAACCGCCGAATTCAAAGCAAAAGCTATCCAATGCAGGGACGTGTCCCACCTGGAAGGATCTTCATGATGATAGGCAATGAGTGCGGACCTGAGATTACGGTTAACCCGTTCAGCCAGAGATGGTTGAGGGTAATAAGCAGAAGTAGTTACATGAGAGATGGACAAGTCAAAACAGAATTTACGAAATAAATTTGATGTGAACGCCTTAGCATTATCAGATACAATATATTGGCACGGACCAAAAGAAGCAAAAATAGAATTTAGGCAAGTAATGGTGGACTGAGCGGTAGCCAGCTTAGTCGGAAATAACCAAGAAAATCTAGTAAAGCCATCTACGCACACAAAGATGAACTTGTTAGCATTACCCTTTGACTGGGGGAAGGGTCCTACATAATCGATATACAGGCGTTCCATGGGGCGCGACGCTTGATGCGAAGACAAAAGGCCTACCTTGGTGGACATGGTGGGTTTACTAAGCAAACAAGATTTACAAGCTTTTACAAGTTCACGGATTTCACCGTCCATACCTTTCCAAATGAACATTTCACGAATTTTTTCACGAGTTTTAAAGATTCCAAGATGCCCCCCCAATGGGGTCTCATGATAGTATTTGAAGATCATAGGTACAAGAACCGCTGGAACAACAACTTTCATCAACTTATCATGCCTCGAAGGGCAACATAAAACACCATTCCTCAGAACATAAGGGACGACATGTTCCCCAGAAGAAAGGGTTTCCATTATCGGAGCCAGCGTCAGATCTTCACGTTGGTATTTCTCAATATCCCTAAAAAGCATGGGAGCATCTGTTAAGATGGCATTAACACCAGATAGTATGGACTCAGAAGGTGATGAACTGTCGACCGGTTCGTGGGTCTCTACGTCGTTATGAAACATACGGCTGAGTCCATCAGCAACAACATTTTCGGTACCTCTGATATGTCTAACATCAAACTGGAAGGCGGAAATACGAATAGCCCAGCGGGCTATACGACCAGTACGACGCGGCCTACCTAAGACCCAGCTTAAGGCTTGATTATCTGTCTCCAGGTCGAATTTAACGTGTTCCAGATAGAGACGGAACTTTTCTAAGGCAAATAAGACTGCCAAACCTTCGAGCTCATAGATGGAATACTTGGCTTCTTGAGCCGACAATGTCCTAGACGCATAGGCGATGGGTCGCCTCCCTAGTTCAGTCTCTTGAAGAAGGACTGCAGCTACAGCTGACGACGACGCATCCGTTTGGACGATGAATTTCTTCGAGAAATCAGGCATAGCAAGTACAGGGGCATTACAGAGAGCTAATTTAAGGTCTTCAAAAGCGGCTTGTTGAGACGGTCCCCACTCGAATTTGATGCCTTTCCTACGGAGAAGGTTTAAGGGCGCCGCTCTATTAGCAAAATTAGGAATGAACTTCCTGAAGAAATTCACCATGCCAATGAACCTGGCGATACCTTTAATGTCCTTGGGAGGTTTAAAATCACGGATGGCCTGTGTTCTAGAATGATCGACAGCTACCCCATCGGGTGACACAATATGCCCTAGGAATGACATAGAGGGCTTAGCAAAGGCAACCTTGGACAACTTGACAGTTAACCCAGCCTTACGAAGGCGATTCAGAACTTCTCGCAGATGATCTAGATGTTCTTCAAAAGTCTCGGAAAATACGACGACATCATCCAAGTAGTGATATAAGTACTCAAATTTGATGTCGGAAAAGACCCTATCTAGTAGCCTAGTGAGCACAGCTGCCCCCGTGGGGAGCCCGAAAGGCACGCGGTTGTATTCGTATAAGTTCCAGTCCGTGGCAAACGCTGTAAGATGTTTAGACTCTTCGGCAAGGGGAATTTGATTATAGGCCTGATTCAAGTCCAAGATGGTGAAGAACTTGGCCTTACGAAACCATGAAAAGCAAGAATGAAGGTCGGGAAGGGGCACAGATTGCAACACCACCTTCCGATTGAGAGCCCTGTAATCAATGACAGGCCTGAAGCCTCCTTGGGGTTTCGGGACTAGAAAAATAGGCGAAGAATACGCTGACTTAGAGGGCCTAATAATACCATCCTTCAACATCTGATCGATGATTTCTTTCAGAGCCTTCATTTTAGGTGGAGATAGCCTATACGGTGGAAAACGGACAGGAATCGAATCCGTGACCTCAATTTTGTATTCAATAAGGTCAGTAACACCAAGAGTATCAGAGAACACCTCGGGAAACGACTGACACAGTTTCCGAATACTATCAGCCTGCTCCTCAGGTAGATGTCTAAGGTCTAACAACATCTCATCCTGGGTAGGCGAAATAGATGAACATGATACAGAATTACACTTTAACAAGGGAATTCTACAATTGGACGCAAATTTGAATGTGCACGACCTACTCTGGAGATCGAGCACAAGACCAGTGTGAGAAATGAAGTCCGCTCCCAATATGATGGGGCAAGACAAACGCTTGGCCACAAACAATTTGATCTTCCATGTAAATTTAAAAACCCGAATTTTGACATGTAAGGAACCTAGAATTTCTAATGGAGATGAATTAGCCGAAACATATTTAACAGGAGATGAGTCATAGTCAGGGAGTTTACAAACAGATTTCAATTTAGAATACCAATCAGCCGAAATAATGGAACAAACACTGCCTGAATCTAAGAGAGCTGTTATAGGCTCGTTATTTAACTCAATCTTAAGAAAAGGAACAGGTGCGGGGGTATCCGCCGCAATCCTAAGACACTCTTTAGGGCATTCAAAAGATGAATTTGAAGGCTGGTCGTTCTCTGCATTTGCAACCTGTTTACTAGGGGCTAAGTCTCGGGAAGATGGATTAGTCGGCTCAGCCGACGCCACTAGTCACTTTTTATTATTGGCATAGCTGGAATTTGCACCAGAAGTTGAGCAGGAGGGGGTGCTATTTGAGTTTGGGCAATTCTTGGCGATATGTGAGAAGGCCCCACACTTAAAACAGCCTTGTGATGACCCTGCTCCATTCCTTGTCCCACTTGACTTGATCAGAGGACACTTATTCCGCAGATGGTCAGGCGACCCGCACGCATAACATTTACGGGGATTGACTGGTCGGCGAGGTGGAGGCCGAGTGTTACTAAAGGAAGGCGGGGGTTCTTTCGCGACACGCAAAGAATCGGCGTATCTAACTCCTTCCGCTGAGACGGCCAATGCTTCAAGTTCAGAGAAGGTTTGCGGACACGCCGCGAAACACAAATATGACCTGTAGGATGGCGAAATACCTTCTACAATAGCCTGCACAATCTGATCCTCAGGGAAGTGGAGAGCAAACACCCTAGTATAAAACTTAATATCTTGGATGAAGTCTGCCAGGTTTTCATCCAAGCGCTGTACCCAATAATAGTATTTCTGAATAAGAGATGACCTCGCGCGGGCAGGAATAAAATTTGCAAGCAGATGTGCATGGAAATCTTCGATAGATGACTGTTCAGCTATGGCTCTTACTATTTTATCTGAGAGAACCCCAATAGCATAAGGATAGATAATTTGCAAAATCTGACATGGGGAAAGAGAAAACACAAGGGCATGATCCTGAAATTCCACTAGAAATCTTAAAAATGAAATTACGTCACTGGTGGTATTAACGGAAAACTTGGATATACCTCTGAGCAACATTGCCAATGGATGAGGCAAGCTGCTAAACCCGGGCGACATAGTAGGTAAAGGTTTCAATGGCAAGGAAGTTAATTCAGCACGTACATTGTTCAACGATGTGCGGCGTTCAGACTCGTTGTCCAATGGGGCAGAGATAGTTTGAGCAGCAACGGTTATCCTATTGCCTTCTCCCTTAGCAGGTTCTTCCTCACTACTTACATTCACTATGGTGGGCTGATCAGATTTGGGAGGAACTTCCCCAGTTAACAATTGAGTGACTTTACTAGACAATTCAGAGATAGTTTCAAGGAGCGTATTAGCTTGCTTCCTCTGAACGTCATTCACCTTCAGAGACAACAGATCATTAACTCTATTTGAAAAGTGATATAATCTGCCTTGCACACGCTTAATTTGGTTAGGAGACGGATCATTTTCATCAAAAAAACTAACTACGGAAGCTAGCCCAGTAATATTCTCCGTGATCGTGGAAAGAGAGTCGTCAATTTCTTTCTCTCCCAAATTGGGGATGGAAATGGGCAAATCAAGGGACTCTCTAAGCTTGTTAGTGTCTATTGCAACCGTGCCTCCAGATTGAACGTTTCTGATAGTTAACTCGTATATCAACTCCTCTTTGCGCAAATAGTTAAGGAGGAGAACATCGCGAGGGCCGGACATGATGACAGAACAATTTAAAAAAAAACTCAAAAAATTCCAGCAACTGAGAAAATTGTTAGAGTTCGAATTAAAGCAATGTTTAGCCGTCAAAAGGGGCTAAATTGAGACCCATTCAACCACGCTCTGCTACCACTTGTTACGGAGATATCCGTGGTAGGTAGAGGTGAAAGAAGGTGCGGGTGTGAATGGGTTTCAAGCTACGAATTTAACGTGCAATGTAAAATTAATTTAAAATTTAACTAGGTTATATATTCTTTTCAAAAACAAGAGATAACAATCATAACAGGTACAGAGTAGCAAAAATGTAGGTACAATATTACTGGATTCGGGCTCAGTGCCCTTACTTCATAACTCTTGGGCCATCAGCCCCGCCTTACTCCAAAAAAATTTTAGCCAAGGGGCAGAAAGCCCCATTCATGCCCAGGAGCACTGGCTCCAAACATTACACATAAAGCCTGCACGAGGCATACAGAAACAAATTTCAAAGAGCGATCCGCTCTCAAAATTGTAAGCCTATCACAAGGCCACACCAAACTCTACCTTCAAGCTGTCCTCTAAGGACGTATTCACAGGGGTAAAATACCCAACCTACTGAGGTCTATTACATGAAAAGAAGGTTGATTACATGACCTCTAAAATGACAATTTGAGAGGAGGCAACTTGCACTCCTAATACACTTTGTTTTTAAAACCTAATCTGGCTCTGGGCCACTAACGCAAGGGCTAATCCCATACTACAGAGGTGACTTAGAGAAGAACACTTTACATTACATAAACGAAGAATAGTTTGAAAAAAATAAGTTCACCTCAAAACAAATGTGAGTGGGAGCTCGAGAGGGTTAGCACTCTCTATCCCAATATGTAGCTTTACAAGAAAAAGATGAAAAGAGTAATTACATATTAGGAAAAGGTTACATGATGGAAATGCTTCGAACCCGCCGCGAGTGTTAAACTGCCGACCTAGCAAGAAAAGAAGTTATTAATAGGCCATTACCTGGTGTTGAACGGCTGAAGAAGAAAGAGGCGCTTCCCGCCTCCTGCTATGTACTTAATACACTGAAAGATGGAACAGAAGTGGCCCGGAGACCCCAAAATCAGCAGTTTATATACTCTCGCGGAAGTTTCTAGGCGTTAGGGGAATGAAAACACCCGCCCACAATGTTTTTATTGGATAGGACCCCGCAATCGATTCAAGTTGGGGGAAGATACATCTGATTGGATAGAAATTAATTTAAGAAATTCGGGATTGGCTACATGCAAAACAAGGGGAAAGAGAGGGGTATACAGCCAACTTAAACAATAACAGAAAGAAATTTAGCAAAGAACAAACATTTGAAATAAAAATTTCTTCAACAAAATAGTTCTTTGACTCCGCACTAGGTTGCACTATTGTTGATCTTCAGTAGTGTCCTCTAGAAGAGAAAGTTCACACTTCTTACTTCAAGCTAAACAAAAACACATCAAAAGTGACACAGTTCAAAAACTCAAAATTTTCCACGTGGTGACATCTTCTGAGAAGGTAGAGAATTAATAGAATAGATAAAGTTCAACCTTCCTCCAGAAGAGGAGTTTCAACTGGCGCAACTTTTAAATAAACGGTGTAGAGGTGTACCGCCCGGTACAGTATTAAAAGGGGATTCTTTATTTCAATTTCATCATTTAGGTTTTTATTCTTGTTATATTGCTGATCTAAATGAATGTATGTATTTTTCAATTCCGTCATTACTTTTCCCTTTTCTACTCTTTTTAAAATTATTAAATCCCTTTCAATAGTTATAAAACAGTTTCTTGCATGTGAGCGCTCATTGCAGAATTTTTCTTGTTTTGCTGCATTTACATCTTATCAGAAGACTTTGGCCAGTTTTGCTAACATACAAATAATTGGACTTTGCACATGCAAGCCTATAAATTCCTGATCCTTGAAAAAAAATTATTTTCGTGTTTTGGGTTTTGAAGGCGATGTTAACATCCCATTTTTAACATCCCATTTTTTGATGGTATTAGTGACTTGGTATATGGCTGAGTTAGTAAATGTAAAAGTTGCAAACTTGAATTTCTTATTTTTATCTGGTATGAGATTTGTAGCCAGTTTTATTTTCACTTTGTTAATGATTTTGCTAATCATCTCTATTTTATAACCATTATTGAATGCTAGGTCCTTTTTAAAATTAAGTTCTTTCTTTAAACTCTTGTTTGCTAGTGGAATTTTTAGGACTCTGTAAACTAAACTTAAAAAAGCTGCTTGTTTGTGAGAATTGGGGTGGACTGCGTCGTTCTTGATCATTATTGGAGCAAACGTTGGTTTTCTATAAATTTGCAAGTCAAATTTATTTCCTGCTCTTTTTACATTGATATCTAGAAAATTTAATGATTTGTTGCTTTCTTCCTCTTTAGTGAATTTTATGTTATTGTCTAAATTATCTAAAAAATCCAAAATATTATCACTATTATTTAGTTTACTGTCTATTATGACAAACGTGTCATCCACGTATCTTAGCCAAAATCGTAGTCCATCTATGTTATTCAAAATTTTAACATGTTCCAAATGATCCATATAAATGTTAGCCAGTATACCTGATGCAGGGTCGCCCATTCCCAAGCACATTTGATGATATATCTTTTGATTAAGCGTAAAGTAATTATTGCTTAAAACGAATCTCAATACATTAATGAATTCTTCTATTTCACACCTACTTAATTTGCTGTGACAATAAATTAAGTTTGATTATATTAATGGTTTCATTAATCTGTATGCATGGGTGCATGTTAGTTAGTTAGTTAGTTAGTTAGTTAGTTAGTTAGTTAGTTATATCATATGAACACATTTTGTGATGCATTTGTAAGTCGAATTTATTAAGCTTATCACAGAACTCAATTGAATTATTGATTGCAAAATTATTGTTACAAAGAGAACAACAATACGACACTGAAGCATTATTGCATAAAACTATTTTCATGTTTTTTACCCGTATTGAACTACTACTAACAGTTACAATTCTTGTTTTATTTTCCACCTAATTGAATACTTAAAAATGTTTGTTTCTAGAAGGACATTTTATTACAATACAAACATTAACAGGGACATGTTTTGCTTGATATATTGAGCATCTTCAGCCTTTTTAAACGATTATCTTAAGGTTGAGTCTTTACATTGAATCTTCTTATAATTAATTTGTTCATTATGATTGTTTTACATCCATATAATATTATGACTACATAACACATAACAATTAAAATATATCTGTGATGGACTAGTCATTGATCACAAAATAGCAATGTCCAAGTCATAGTAATGTTCTAAACAACTGTAAGATTTGGCTAAAAAAAATTTTTTGCAATCGAACGAGACTGGCTGTGAAAAAGCATTTTAAAAAATGCCTTTGGCGAGGTTTCAATTGCAGAATGAAGTGGCCCCAAGCATTGGCTTCATCTGGAATAGCGGCGACTTTGTTAGACGTTCTGCCTTGAAATTGCAAGTGAACATGAAAATCGAGACACCAGCTTGCAACATCGTCAAAAACAGCGCAGTGGTGAAGATTCTGCAGATATGCAAGTTTATAGTTTGGGAGGAATACATGATAGTCCACAAGAGGTAACTGAAGGCGCTGGACAGAACATTGAAAGATCTTCATGACAATCAAAACATTTTTGGTGGAGCCATGAATCTGTTGTCTGGTGATTTTCGTCAGACTCTTCCCGTTATTCCAAGATCAACTGTAGCCGACGAACTAAACGCGTGCTTAAAATCATCAAATTTGTGGTGGCATGTGAAGACACTCCGGTTGGCGACTAACATGCAAGTGTTTTTGCAAAAAGATCAAAGCGCAGATGTGTTTGCAAAGCAATTGTTTTACTTTGGTAATGGGAAAATCGCAGTTGACATATCGACCGGATTCGTCACATTGCCTAGTGGTTTCTGTCAGTTGACCGAATCAAAGGAGCAAATCATTCGGTGTGTTTTTCCCAACGTAGCTCAGAACTACAAAAACTGTAATTGGCTGAGCGAACGAGCCATACTGGCAGCGAAAATCAAAGATATCAATGATCTCAACGTGTCCATTCAGAATTACATTCTGGGACAGTTGTTTTCCTTCAAATCGGTTGACTCATTTATCAGCCAGGATGAGGTAGTTAACTATCCCACAGAATTTTTGAATTTGCTGGAATTGCCTGGATTACCATCTCACAGTTGAAAGTAGGCTTAGTCATAGTCATGTTGTGTAACATCATTCAACTTCGACTCTGCAATGGAACGAGGCTGGCTGTGAAAAAGCTTATAAACGACGTCATCGAGGCGACGATTATCAAGGGAAAGTACATTTGTAGTTCTGAGTAGGCAGTTAAAGTATCTGTAATTTATATTTCACACCCTCAATCTTTCAGTAGTTATGAGCAGTTAGCTAATAATAATAATCAAGTTCCTATATCCCAACAATTGCAATTCAAGTCCCTGGTGGAGTTTTGACAGAAGTATTTTTGAGAAATCGTTGTAAACCAGCCTCCCATAAGTCCAACCCCTCGTCCATGTTGTGGGAGGTGGGCAACGGCACGAAGTAGGGGATTGCCTGTAGGGGTGATGTACAGAGGGGACTGCGTGTGCCCCAGGACCGCTACGGTAGCTGTGAAGGCCCTTCAGGAACCCTGAAAAGTGACGGCTAACGGGGCTCTGGTAAAGTCCTCAATGGCAGATGTGGCGGAGGAGGAGACCTTTGGAACGGCAAATATGGCAGACAAGGCAACCCTTTTCCCTCGGTGTTGAAGAAATGGGGGAAACCACTACCTTGTGGTGAAGAGGGATCTTCAAAGGCTAAGGGAGACAACCCCTACAGAAAACGGCAGGCTTGGAGGCTCAGGTGGCAGCCCCACCACCAAGCTCGGGTGCTGTGGGCTAATAACTCGCACATCTTAAATCCACGTATTAAAGAAACTGAAGTGAAACGAAACCGGTTGGATACCTCGATGACGAACTTTGGCCCAAAACGGAAAATGAGAATTGGTTGTTGGAATGTTAGAACTTTGACAGAAGAAGGTAAACTAAAGCAGATTGAGAAAGAGATGCAAAATTATGGCTTGGAAATTCTTGGTTTAAGTGAAGTGAGGTGGTGCGATTTTGGAGAGATCATGATGCAAAATGGGAATACATTTATTTATTCTGGACAGTCTGGGGAGGATGCTGAATCGAGAAATGGAGTAGGTATGTTGCTAAACAGGACATCCAAGAACAATTTAATTGAATGGAGTCCCATCTGACAGAATGATGACAGCTAGATTTCAAGGTAAAATTCGAAATGTAACAATAGTAGTTTGTTATGCATCAACAGAAGTATCTGATGCCAACATGAAGGATCAATTTTATCATCAGTTGAATGAAACTATGAAGAATATAAATAAAAGAGATATTGCTATTATTACGGGTGATATGAATGTGAAGATTGGATCAAATAATGAGGGACTAGAGCATGTGATAGGGAAACATGGATTAGATGAAATGAATGATAATGGAGAGAGATTTGTAAATTTGTGTGTCAGCCAGGAAATGGTGATTGAAGGGACAATCTTTCCTCACAAAAGGTGTCATAAGGTTACATGGGTATCGCCAGATCACAAAATAGAAAATCAGATCGATCATGTAGCTATTAGCAAGAAATTTAGAAGATCATTGACAGATGTGAGGAATAGAAGAGGAGCTGATGTTGGTAGTGATCATTGTCTAGTAGTAGCTGAGTTTAAATTGAAAATAAAGGCTGCATCAAAGAAGTGTGTAACAAGAAAAAAGAGGTTGAACATACAAAGGTTAAACAGTGAAAAGAAGAGGAAAGAATTTAGTCTGGAGTTGAAAAATGTTTGAAGTCCTTTCAAATCTCGAAAAAGAGGAAGAGTTGAGTGTGGAAAGAACTTGGGAAAATGTTAAGAACACTTATATACAAATGTGTGAAAAAGTAATTGGCTATAGGAGCTATCAACAGAAAGACTGGATGTCTGAAGAAACATGGGACTTAATTGAAAAATGAAAAGAGGCAAAAGCTGTAGTAAACCAATGCAGAACAAGACAGCAGAAGTCAGAAGCCCAAAGGAAATATTCGGAAATTGACAAAATGGTTAAAAGGAGTGTGAGAAGCGATAAAAGAAGATGGATTGACCAGCAGGCACAAATTGCAGAGGAAGCTGAGAAGAAGGGTGATATGAAACAACTCTATACTATTCCAAGGAAGTTGTCAAGAAGAGGTTATAGGAAGAGTAAAATGAGGGATAAGCAAGGAAATATTCAGTTATCACAAGAAGAACAATTGAGAAGATGGCAAGAGTATTTTTCAGAAATTTTAAACAAAGATGATGGAAATAAGCAGGAAATGCAAGTAGTAAATGAAGGCTTAGATAGTGAAGACTCAAGAATAAAGCTAGATCCTCCAACAAGGCATGAAGTTAGGTTAGCACTGAAACAATTAAAGAGTGGTAAAGCAGCAGGTATAGATAATATAGATCCAGAAATACTAAAAGTAGATGAGGAGGCCACAATTAATTTGCTGCTACCATTACTGGGGAAAATATGGAAAGAAGAGAAAATTCCATCTGATTGGAAAGAGGGCTTGATTGTGAAACTCCCCGAAAAAGGTGACACCACAGTGTGTAAGAATTGAAAGGAATAACACTACTGAGCAAACCAAGTAAAATTCTCTCTGGAATAATTCTAAACAGAGTAAAGGACTCATTTGAGCAGCGTCTTCGAAAAGAACAAGCTGGTTTCCGTAGACAACGCAGCTGCATTGATCTAATAAATATGCTAAGAATAATTCTAGAGCAAAGTAATGAATGGCAGGCCACATTGTATTTGACATTCATAGACTTCGAAAGATCATTTGATTCAGTAAATAGGACCGTAATGTGGAAGACCTTGGTGAAGTATGGAGTACCGGATAAGATCTTGAATCTCATGAAGGCAATGTATGAAGGGTATAAATGTAAAGTATTACATGAGGGAAAACTCTCAGATTATGTGAATGTCACAAGTGGAGTTCGCCAGGGATGCGTTCTTTCACCAACAATCTTTTTAGTGGTTCTCGTTAATGTTATGAGAAATATGTTGGGTGGAAAGAAAAGAGGAATACAATGGGGAATGGGGGAAAGTCTGGAAGATTTAGAATTTGCAGATGATATTTGTCTTTTGTCTTCAAGATTTAATGATGTGAAACACAAGTTAGAAGGATTACGGAAGGAAGCTGAGGCTGCAGGACTCAATATAAATGTTAAGACCAAGGAAATGAGAGTAAATGCTAAAATTGATGAGATTGTTTGTGGCAGGAGAAGAGATTGAAGAGGTTAAAACATTTACCTACTTGGGAAGTGTAGTGACAAGAGGAGGAGATGCGGAAGAGGATGTGAGAGCCAGAATAAGGAAAGCAAATGGAGCCTTCATGCAGCTGTATACAGTATGGAAGAATAACAACATTTCAAGGAAAACGAAAATAAAAATTTTCAATACAAACGTCAAATAAGTCCTTCTATATGCTTGTGAAACTTGGAAGGTTACACGAACTATCACTAATTTCTTGCAGACATTTATAAACCGCTGCTTTCAGCGCATCATAAACATCAGATGGCCTGAAATTATATACAATGACGAGCTATGGAGAACAACAAACCAAGTTCCAGTCGCAGTGGAAATCAAGAGGAGGAAATGGAAATGGATAGGTCATACTTTGAGAAAGCCAGTGGGATCTATAGAACGCACAGCATTGAAATGGAATTCGCAAGGGGCACGGAGGAGAGGTCGTCCTAGGAAGACCTGGAAGAGGACTGTAGAGGAGGCTCTTGAAGCAGGAAAGACCTGGAAGGAAGTTAAAGCATTGGCAAGTCGACAATCACAATGGAGACTTTTCATGGATGCCCTATGTTCCAGTGAGAATGAGAGGAATTAAGTCAAGTTGTAAACCACCTCATATTTTTCAGCATTTAAGGACACTTTTATAGTCCGTCCCGCGGAGTAGGGAAAATAATAGTAGTCCACCATGTGTAATAATCACATAGCCACATTTCAGTTGAGAATTGTAGTGTAAATACGGTATATTAGATAGTCTCTTGCTTGTTATATTCGTGTGTATCTTTGTGTACGATAACCCTTTCGATACTTTAGGATTTAACCAATTGGCAGGTTTTATTTCTATTACAGCATAGTAGGATAAAGTAGTACTAATGTTAATCTGTCTACGCATTTAACTTTGTTGGTAATCCTTGAGTAGTTCTTGCGAATTTCTAACTTTAGGCCTAATTAGAATTTTCATTTCTATTCGTGCTTAGTAATAAGTAATAACCTATTGTAATTAGGATATGTCTGAATGTAGTTTAAAAATTATTGTAGTTTATTGTAGTAATTCATTAGAAATTAGTGCGTTTATTCTATTACTGTGAAATATTTGTGTAGGATAGTATCTGTAGTAACTCTCTTATTAGAATTCTGTTGTAGTAATTAAGGTAGACTTAACTGCAGTGTAGAATTGTGTAATTCTTGTGTATTTTCTGTTTTCAATAATTAACAGCAATTTTCATCCTGTTAGGGTGTTGTAGGAAAAAAAAAAAATCGTACAACTAAGTAGTATTGTAGCGTAGTAGTAGCCTATATTAATTACGTTATTGTCATATGATCTTTGGGAACTATTCTTGACAATATTTCGTTCCTTTCATTTTTATTTTTGCTCAGAATAAGTTATTTTTCCTTTTCGTTCAGTGAAGAATGGCTAAGGAGTGCAAGTGTAGGAACTGTGGGTGTGGCCAGGCATTAAGGAGTATGAGGGAGGAGTTGGAAAGTTTGAGGGAGATAATTAGGATTCTCTCAGAGGACAGGAAGGAAAGTGGGCCTCCCTCAAACAATGTACAGGATACAGTAGGTGTAAAAGAGGGTTGGGAAGGAATAGGGGCAATTGTGGAAGGCAGGTGGTCTAATGTTTTGAGGGGAAGGAGGTTGCAGGCTAAGGGCTCTATTCTGGATCAGAATTCTGAACAGGTGTCTGTGAGAAATCAGAACAAGTAACTGCAGGTAGAATAACCGAGGGAAGATGAGGAACAGGGAACTGTTGCTGAGAAGTGTGGAAGTAGGAGGAAGGGAAAAGGTAGGAAAGGGAAATGTGAAGTAGTGGATGGGAAAAGACAGGTGGAACAGGGTCATGGGATGGAGACAAGGGAGGAGGAAGTAGCTTCTGCAGCTGTCAGGAAAGATGAAACTGACCAGGAGGGGAGGGGATCAAATGAGGTGGATAGGGTTGAGGCTCTAGTCATGGGGGATTAAATTGTTAGACTTGTGTGGAGGAAAGGGAACCAGGGTAGAGTGTTATCCGGGAATTAGGTTAAGGCAGATGATCAGGAAAGTAGAAGAGGAGGAGGAGGTAAAGGAGAAGGGGGTTGTGTTTCACATTGGTACTAACAACGTAGACAAGCAGGTGTAAGTACCAACATAGTTTGGGATGTGTGGGATCTGGTAAATGCTGCATGGGTGAAATTTAAGGAAGCGGAGATTATCAGTGGAATACTGTGTAGGAGGGATACTGACTGAGAGTGAGATTTTCTAGATCCTAATTTGTGGGTAGGAAATAGGGATCTGCGCTCAGATGGCCTTCACTTAAACTGCAGTGGTACCTAGGGTTATAGGGAGGTACATTCTGCGAAACTGGGTGGCCTAGGGAGCGGTGATGAGGGAACAGGGAGCTGGAAGTCAAGTAGGGTTGACATAAAAATATTAGTGCTGAACTGTAGGAGTATTGTAAAGAAAGGAATAGAATTAAGTAATTTAATAGATACTAGCTGATGCACCCGTGCTTCGCTACGGAATTCTACATTGTATACAGAATTCTAGGTTAGGTAGTGTACAGTTGTGAGTAAGATTGTATTAAATTCATAGCTCTTAACATTACACTAGAAACGCAACGGAGAAGTCACCAAACGTCTCTTCTCATATGAAGACTGGGTTAGGGAATATTCATTGTAATGGTAGGCCCGCCTGCCTACCATCAGTCACAATGAAGTTGGGGAGCATTATAATGGCAGACACGCACTCTCCGCCTGCCTTTTTACATCCTCAGAAAGACTGTCTTAGTTTTTTTCCAACTGAAATGAACATAGGTCATTACAATGACGTCAGTAGGAATGACACGATTAAAATAAGTGTTTTCATATGAAATATTCAATCAAATGAAAAGCCACGCATTTTCTCACATTTAACGAACAGTACTACGTTTCCGATCTAACAATCCAAATTTTCAGAGCTGGAATGACCAAGCCACAGACAGCCGTGATTACTCTTCGTCTTTTTTTTTTCGGCAAGGGGGTGGGGGGTCGTATGGTGGAATGTCCCAGGGCAAAAACTATGCCCGTTTACTAATCTGTTTTCTAGGAATACTCAATGAATCGGAAAATCTCAATTCGCTACACTGGCGGCGGAAGAACCATCTGAATTGGAGGCTAGTTCTTCTCCCAAGCCAGGGGAGCCATACTGCTAATTTGGAATAAAATGAATGTTGATTTAATAAAAGTGAAGCGGAAGAAATGGCTCTTCTCAGAGTTGAATTTTGATATTTTTTGGTGAATTGTAGTGCTATAATTTGGAATAGGCCTAAATTATAATTCTAGACCAGGTCATACTACTACTAATTGAGCCTCTGCCTTAAATGTGCACAACTCCCCAGCTATTTCCTGCCTATATTCAGTTAGGATGTTATACTCGGTACGCAGCAATAGTCCCATCTATCGGAGTTGAGTGGCAGCTTAAGACAAATAACATCACGACAAACAATGGTCAATATAATGTTATTGTTGATGAATGTTATGCGCTTTCGGTATTGTAGGCCTTCACATTTAGTTTTCTTCCGACTCTGAAATACCACTCTTATCGTAGTCGGTACGGTAAAACTGAATAAAACATAAATGTTCGGAAATTGTATTCTCTCTAACTTTTGTTATGCAGTACTTTTCGATAGCACCAATAACATACTCCACTTCACTTTCCTTTGTCATTTTTATTCAGATCCAAGAACATTAAAGTGCCAAGTGTTTCGCATTGGTGTATAAACTTTCAATCAATTAATTCCAACTGCTATAATGCATTAGTTTCCAGTAGATAGACGCAGGACCAGCAGTTATATTCTGTGTTCCACGAACACATGACAATTTTTGAAACCAACAACCAGAACTTTTAAAAGCTAAGCGGTTTGTCTATGTACATTCAATGTATATATGTTTCACTACTTTAGTCAGACGGAGGCAGGACAGTAAACTAATACATGTTCTTGTAATGCCAATATTTCATATGGTTATAAGGGTTTCATTCGTATATGAGTGTTTTTAAACAATACAAGTGTTCCCAGTGTTCCGTGTCCATGAACGTGCGGCAGTTTATGCTAGAACTATGTCTTTGTACATTTTGCTTCAATGTGTGTGTTTTTCATCCATTCTTTTTCAGATAGAAACAGGACTGTCAAATCCAAGAATGCGCTTAGAGAGCCAAGGTTCCATACCATTATAAGTGTCCATATTGTGTTTGTATATATTTTCAACCAGTACATGTAATTCCAGTGTTCCGTGTTCCATGAACACAAGACTGTTAGAGCCAGAACTGGGAACTTTCTAAGCTCTACGTTCTGCTTGCCAAGTGTACGTTGCATTTCAAGGTCATGTCTAGCAACTCATTGATGTGTTTCCATGCAATCACTTATAGGTACATGGTTTTTCGCTATGATGATTATCAGATACCCTTTGATTTAATTTTCACCAAGAACTGATGATGACTCCAAGGGAGTTGAAACCGGTCTTCTTATAATTTAATATATATTTGCAATGTGTTGAATGGTGGAACATCCCTCAAACTCTGTATTATTTGTTAAACGTCAACACGGAAATGAAGATCATAACTTACGATACAATCTATTGTTTGTGTGGGTCGAAGGCAAGTCCATGATAGTCGATAACTCATTCTTTGATATGATTAGTTTTTTAACCGTGTGATGTTTGTGTCATTATTGGAATTGAATTTAAAGCTGGGGTAACATTTCTTCCATGTGAATCTTTAGGTGTTGACAGGCTCTGCTCCATTCGCTTGCTGCGATTTAACCTATATTCTTTGACCACGTGAGTGTTCATTGTTCCCAAAGTTGACGTTCCTTGATTGGTTGGGCCTTTTAAGATTATGACATATTTTAATGAAGTGTTCGAGTTTTTGTGTTATAACTTTGTGCTTCGAAGTTTCCTGTATTTGTTGGACTAATTACATTCGTTCCAGTGACTGGGTATACCGCTATTAGCGTAGCGTATTAAGTTATAAAGAAGAATAAGAATAAAAAATATTACATTCGTTCCACGTGTGTGTATGTTTTACTATGTGCATATTTGTTATTCACGAGGTTGGCGTCGTGTTCATTTAATGGTGTAAGACTTTGTGTGCTTTGACATGTTTTAATGAAGTGTTTGACTGCCTTGAGTGTTTGTTATAATTTTATGTGATGTTCAGTGGTCCAAATTCCTTCCGATCATTCAGTGGATATCTAGACATTTGTTCTCGGACATTTTTATACGCTATATTCCTATTGTAGATTATCATGAATAACTCCAACAAGAAACAGTACTTGATTCAAAATCAAAGAAGTGATGGTTGGTTAGTTATTGTCATTCAGACTTCGAACATAGTGAGTGATTTCTTTTCATCAGTGAGAAACTACTTTAGTACTGCCTGTGACTATATCATGAATAAGTTTTCACTCAAAGATGATGTCTTAAAGCATACTCAAGTTGCTAGGTTAGACAAAATTGAAGATGTCCCGTTTTCTTCCATTCGTTTTGTCTTGGAAAGCTAGGATGTCTCTCAGAGAAGCAAAAGACTGATATACAGAACGTGCTGTGTACCTATTCTGATGTATGCACCAGAAACTTGGTTAATGAGGCAGAAAGCCATAACTAGTGTTAACGTGCTCCCTAAAACATCTCCTACTTCTGTGTTTTTGTCTTACCATCTGTCAACTTCGCCGGTTTACTGCTGCTACATCTGATTCATACTGCTCCGTCTGCTCGTCCAGCCGACTGCACACTGTACTGCTCCTCTCACTCCTTACTCTTCCCTCTTCCACCCTTGAACTGGCAGTCGGGCATTAAGTGACTATCTGCAGTGGAGGGAGTAGTTTTATTTCGCAAGCGGCTGGTCCGTTGTGACCTTTTATTAACAACTTGCAACGTCACTTCAGCAACTTCATCGCTATGCTGGGTGAGCAAAAATTCATCATGTAGTACTTTCAGTGTTTTGGCTTAAGACTTGCTACAATTTTGCCCTTCAGGCATCAACTGCTACTTGGACTTTATGTAGTGTGGCAAATTTGAGCACATATTATTTTCACTTTCTTTTGAAACTTTACTCATAATTTTCATGGATGTGCCACAAGACTCTCTCAGTGTACAAATGCTTGAAGTTTATTTAAAAGAATAACTATCAGCTCAGGAAAACATTTTATACACCTAGTGTCTACGTGTCGTAATTAACCCTGTAAAAATCAAAGCAGCCTGAATTTTTCCTTGTACCTCCCTTGCCAGTCTTTCGATTTTTCCTCTTACCTATCTTCAGTTTGTTTTATGATCCCATCTTTTTCTTTGTAAGTCATTTATATTAAATCTGTAACCCTGGTGGTCTTTAAATTGTAATTGTGGCCTTTGCGTTCCTTGTTTGTAAAATAGTAGAGTTTTTTAAAAGGGTATACTTTCTTGGCACAAAATTGTTATCTTTAATGATTTTTCCTTCAAGTTGAATGCCATTTGTAAAAAATGAACATTTCCGTTGATAATTATTCCAGTCATTCCTCATCCTATAAGTGACTATTTGCCCCAATTTGTCCTCTTGAATTTCAGTTTTGTCTTCATATTATGATCTTTCCTAATTTTGAAAGCTCTGCTCAAGCTTATTCATCTACTAATGGCATTCCATGCCATATTTCCACTAACAGCTCAAAACTTACCACATAGATGAGCATCGTGTCTCCTTACTTCCAAGTCTTCCCTGCTCAAAGTTTGCAACAATTTCGTAACACTACTCCGTTATCAGAAATCGCTCAGAACAAATCTTGCTTCTTTCCTTTGGATCTTTTCCAGGTCTCATTTCAATTAGTTCTGGTGTGGGTTCAATACACTGGAACCATATTTTAATTGGGGTTTTACCAGAGACTTAGATGCCCTATTCTTTACATCCTTACTACAACCCCTAAATACTCTCGTAACCGCGTGAAGAGATCGGTAACGTTTCTTAACAACTTCATTCCATATTATTACCCCAATGAAAATCATTCCTTATATTAACACCTAGGTACTTAGTATCCCCCATTAGGTATCTCATTACCGGGCGAGTTGACCGTGCGCGTAGAGGCGCGCGGCTGTGAGCTTGCATCCGGGAGATAGTAGGTTCGAATCCCACTTTCGGCAGCCCTGAAGATGGTTTTCCGTGGTTTCCCATTTTCACACCAGGCAAATGCTGCGGCTGTACCTTAATTAAGGCCACGGCCGCTTCCTTCCAACTCCTAGGCCTTTCCTATCCCATCGTCGCCATAAGACGTATCTGTGTCGGTGCGACGTAAAGCCCCTAGCAAAAAAAGGTATCTCATTGATACAGGATTTAAAACAGACAACTCTTCTTCTTGGTGAAAGTTACAACTTAACCTTTCATCCCATTTACCATCATATTGTTGTCTGCTGTCTAACTTACATCATACCTGCCAACTTTCAGAAATTAAAAATAGGAAGATATTTTAATTCTTGGATTTCATCACATACTGTATATTGCACCATGGTCTAGATGAAAAAAAAGAACAGGAGAAAAAGGCATACATATCTACAGTTACAATGCGAATTGACCATAAATTTAAAATCTTAAACTAAGAAAACATAAAAATGGTTACAAGACACATATGAATATTAATATTTATATCACACTGACAAATGCAACATGCATAATAGTTTCCTTTATTAGACGGCAAAATGAATGGAAATTTATAGGTATCTCTGAATGCTTGGAGATAACGTTTGTTATATTTTTTGGCCATAACGTGAAGAGAAAATACCAGAAACTGTCACCGACACAACTCCTTGAAATACATTCAACTCATTAAAATAATGGAAGCAAGAATGAACACAAATGTACTGAAATATGCAAAACTACCACATACAAAACAATTCAATATGTCTCGTACATTATTAACATAAGACTTTGACAGGGGGGAAAGCACAGGAATGCAAGAAAAATCACGTGGCCTACAGTTCCAACGAAACTACGCACAGAAACAATGTTCACAGTGCGCGAACCATACAGTTACACTCTTATTTTTTCGTCCCGATTAACTGAGTTGCTAGCAAGCGCTAACCTCTCTTGCAGAATAATTGCCGTCCCGAATCCCCAGCTGTAAAACACACACGCTGCTGTGGTGAACGGGAAACATGATACATGAAGACAACGGACAATACACTTGTGAAATAAAGCATCAAATACATTCAGTTGAACATAAGGTTGCATAAATTACACAAGCACATAAGAATTTATCCTTTATCCTAGGGGAAGAGTATTGTCCGTACTGGAAGTTATATTGGTAAAAAGTAGGACAAGGTAAAAATAAATCGGAAAATCAGTACACTAGTTAAAAACCAGAAACGTTCCGGACAAATCGGAATGGTTGGCAGGTATGCAACATTTTGTAGGTCTCCCTGCAGTCGGTCACAATCCTGCAACTGATTTACTCCTCTGTACAGTATTACATAAGTTATTCCTCAAGTACCATTATCTGTGATTCCAGTTCTTTACTCATATCATTTATATAGCCTACACTATATAAGAAAATATAAAGGTCCAATTCCCCTGATATTTATTTTATGAAATACTTCCTCTCGTGCAGAGGCTGCCTTGCGACAAAGTATACTTTTACATTTATTTTTAGAAGAGAAATAGATATACTGTACTTGAGAAATGTTGAAGGTAACTTAATTGTAACAGTGATTTCTTAGAATTATCAGTGAGGCCCTTAAGGCTATGATGGTTATCTCCCGTAACATTGTAACTGGCAGAGACATCTGTTTCCAGAAATTAGCGGCAAAAGCGGGAATCGTTCCCCGTGCTCCAATCATCAGACCTAGTATGTCGATTTCCTCTATCTGATTTTTCTCCCTGTAGTAAGGAATTGTTGGTAAGTAAATATTCCTCTTCTCTAGGTTAACATCTGAGGGCTGCGACTTATGGCTTTCAAAGCGAATTGTGGGGGTCGATGATGTAACCTCTTTTCTTATTCTGGAAAGCAATGATGTCAATCCTTCTGTGGCTTCCGTTGTTCTCTAAGCCATGAACCTCTTCAAATACCTGGAAACCATGGTCTTTCAGCGTTGTCGCAATTAACGAGCAGATGTTATGATGACGCGTATTCCTTAAAAGTTCATCATGAGGACAAGATCCCAGAACATGCGCAAGAGTTTCAATCTCCTTGAGGCAGCGCCTACAAAGGGAATCGTTCTGAGATCTCCCTGGTACCGATCTAACTGGATCAGATAATGCTACACCTACTCTAATTCTCTGAGTTCTGTTTTCTAGAAATTTAGCCACCAATTTAACCACTCTTTTTTCTAGTCCAATAGCCCTCATTTTTGTCAGTAATCTCCCATGATCTACCCTATGAAAAGCCTGAATCTAAAATATGTGCTATATATTGCTGGAATCCTACCAGTTGAGCTTGACTGGAATAACCTTTCCTAAACCCAAACTGCCTTGTATCAAACCAGTTAGTAATTTTGCAAATATGTCTAATATAATCAGATAGAATGCTTTTCCAAAACTTATAAACAACACATATCAAGCTGACTGGCCTGTAATTATCCACTTTATGTTCGTCACTCTTTCCCAAGTACACTGGGGTTACTATTGCAACTCTCCATTCGTTTAGTATCGCTTCTTCATGCAAACGGTTATCAAACGAGTATTTCAGATATGGCACTATATCCCAACCCATAGCCTTTAACATATCCTCAAATATTTCTTCAATCTCAGCTGTCTTTCTAGCTTTCAACTTTTGTATTTTTTTGTAAATACCTTTGTTCATAGGTAAATGTCAGTAACTCACCTATATTATATGCCTTCTCTCTCTGGACATCATTTTTATATCCAACTACAGAACTGTATCTTTAAATACTGCTGACTGAATACTTCTGCCTTTTGTAAATCCTCACACATACACTCCCCTTTTTCATTAATGATCCTTGGAACGTGGTTCCTGGAACCTGTTTCTGCCTTTATATACGTAATATCCTTCCATTGCTCCCTAAAATTTCTGCCAATTATGTTTGCCATCATGTTACCCTTAGCTGATATTTTTGTTAAATGAAATTTCCTAGTAGGCTCCTTCAGTCTCTCCTTACTCCCATAACCATTCCTAATTCTCTTTCTTTCTTATCTGCACCCAGTAGCGGTTGCCCCCCCACTTTTTGGAGAAAAACATTTCATTGGTATTCCATTTTAGCTGTCTGAAACAATGAATTGTGGGGATTATTAAAACAAGCAACTTGTAAAACCCCTGTCGTCTTAACAGGTAAATATTTCCTTTATTTTCTTTAATTATTATTAAAAAATTATCAGTGGAAGTACGCATGAAATGTCATTCATCGCGGACAACCAATTTATATAGTGTCACAGCAAATAGTGGACACTTTACATATCCTGTGAGGAAGGGTAGGAGGGGTATATTTTTTTTGCCAAGGTCATGGACACTGAGATACGATTCATCCACTTGCCATGCACATTCGTCGGTTTGGCAGTCTCTTTAGAGTCTGTTAGTTTCTTAGTGTGTGGTCAAATACTAAATGATTTTAATTGTATAATCACGCTGTACTTCTATCTTATTGTAATACATGTGTAATTATTCTTTCTTTGGTGAAAGGTCTACTGTATAGTCATCATCATCATCATCATCATTTCCCTTTATCCAGCTGTAGCCGGGTAGGGGCAAATATGGTTCCTCTCCACTTTCTTCGGTCTTTCCACCACTCCTCCTCCAACACTGTGTCCCAGTCCAGGTTTCTTTCTATAATGCTGCGTTGGATGGTATCCTTCCATCTCAATCGTGGTCGTCCACGGCCTCTCCTTCCTTGGATTTGCATTTCCATCACCTTTTTTGGCATTCTTTCATCGTTCATTCGCTTTGTGCCCAAACCATCTTAGTCGGCTTTTCTCTATTCTATCATTCATTTTTTCCACTCCAATTTCTTCCCAGATTTTCTCATTCCTTATTTTGTCTCTTCTACTCTTCTGTATCATACTCCTCAAGAACTTCATTTCGGCTGCCTGTATTCGACTCATCCTTACTTGTCATTGTCTAAGTTTCTGCTCCGTAAGTTGTTATGGGTACGTAATAGGCCTACATCTTGTACATAGTATCCTTTGCTTCCATTGGCACATCTTTGTCCCATAACATGTTTCTTACACTATGATAGAAACAACTTCCAGCTTGAATCCTTTTACTAATCTCAGCATCCAGTCGAACATTCTCCATTAATTCACTCCCCAGGTATTTAAACGTTTCCACTACTTCCAGGGGCTTGTCTGCAAGTCTAATCTGACCTTTCCCTTCAAAATCTCACAATACTATTATTACTGCACTTAAGTTGGTAGGCTGGCAACCTTTATCACTGTATCGAAATTCACTCACCATATTTGTAGATTTATATTTTTTATGTATATATACCCCCCCCCCCCCCCGGCCAGCTATTTCCCATGAACCTGGGTACTTTTTGTTGTCTGTACATTTTTTGCCCCCCTACTTCTAATTCCCAGTAGCTGCTACTGCCTGCACCTCCTTTTAATCTCCTCTTATAATGGGTCCTTACCATACGTTACCACTTTTAAAGGAACATATGTGTTTTCATACTCAACGATTGCTTTTAAACCCATTTACATTTTTATGAACCATTTTCCTTTGATCGTAATTGCTTTTTTAAAATGTCCCCTTTCTTTTTACGACATCTCTACGACATGCTTTCTATGCTTCATGATCACTGATACCATCTATCACTTCTGTTTCTCTATAGACCTCATCTGGTTATATCAGCACCACGTCTAGAATATTTTCCCTCTAGTTGGCTCCGTACCGGGCGAGTTGGCCATACGGTTTGGGTCGCACAGATGTGAGCTTGCATCCGGGAGATAGTGGGTTCGAACCCCAATGTCGGCAGGCCTGAAGATGATTTTCCATGGTTTTTCATTTTCACACCAGGCAAATGCTGTGGCTGTACCTTAAGGCCACAGCCGCTTCCTTCCCACACCTAGGCCTTTTCTATTTCATCGTCGCCATAAGACCTATCTGTGTCGTTGCAACGTAAAGCAAATTTGCAGAAAAAAAAAAGTTGGCGCCATCACTTTCTGATTCAGCTGTCCTTCCCATATTAACTTATTCACAATTTGTTGGTGATGCTTAATTTCATTCTCATTCCCTTCCCAGTTATAATTTTGTAAGTTCAAATCATCTGCTACAATAACGTTCCTTTCTGGGTCTTTTCCCACATAGGTGATTATCTTATCAAATAATTCCGTGTCAGTGCCAGTCTTGCCAGGTCTGTACACTCCAAGAACATCAGCGCTAGGTACTGCATTGCTCACGGAGAGCAAGCCAGATACACTTGTGACATTTGGTCTGAGGCCTTTTCCAGGTCAAGGAAAACACGGTGTAAATACTTCGACTTCTCACTACGTTTATTAGTAAGCAAGCAAATGCATGTCTTTCTGCATCCTTTCAAGAATCTGCATTCTGTAGGTGAGGCTTTTAGTTTGTCAGATCCTTTTATTGCTGATATGTTTGAAGATCTTTATTATCATATGTGATCGGAGGCATACTGGGCGATAGTTGCAACATTCAGCTGGACTTTCTTTCTGCTACCAAATATGAAGTGTGGTACTGCACGCTTGCTCAATTGGAATCTGCTGGTAGATCGCCTAATCCAGTTTCTTTCACCTTACCACAGCCTTGATAATGGACATTTGGGATCTCTGTACAGGTGTGGACTCTTGAGGTGGAGCATATAATAACTCTTCATTGTTAATTTCCTCAAAGTATCACCACCATCTCTCAGTTACTTACTTACTTTCTTTCTACTAGTGATAAGTTTCCCTTCTTTGTCAATGATGCCATAAAAAGTTTCTTTGTCAATCAACTGTCTGGCTTTGATGCTGTTTAGCAAGGTGATAGATTTCTCGCTTGTCAGTTGGTGCTTAGAGTTCATCATAAACTCCAGTGAAGTGGGCTGATTTTATGGCTACAAATGCCTTAATATCCTCATAGATCAGTTTTTACCAATATGCCTCAAAATACGAGGCTCATATATTTAAATTTACTGAATGATAATATTGTAGATTGTATTTTATTACATATAAAGTAAGTTTATTCTCAACTTGTCACTATTAACCCTTTTCTGCCCATATTGAAATGCATGTTTTCCCCAGAATTAAAGGAATTCTTACCATTCTGAAAATACAGACATTAATAAAAATATATATTATACAAAAACTAACAAACATAGAAATATGATTTAGCTTTCATATTTTTAACCACTTAAAAAAATAGGGGGTAAATAACTGATGGGGAATCTGCCACCTGGGAGATAGTCCTAAAGCAGTTCAATGATTGATTGATTGATTGATTGATTGATTGATTGATTGATTGATTGATTGATTGATTGATTGATTGATTGATTGATTGATTGATACTCCGCACTAGGCTTTGACAAGTCATTAAAAATTGGGAACGAACTATGCTCGCCATTAGAGCATTTAGTTAGGGTTGTAGCCTATGTCATCAGATGGCAGCACTCCTGTCCAAGTTAATGTTACTTTCCATCGTCACGTTCATTTTCACTTTCCACTTCACTCACTTAAGCCACTACTAACGGTTTCACAGTCATAATTATCGTTCACCAAACTTTCAAGGTCGTTATCTTATAAAACATTTTCACGCGAAAGCACCCGATATGTTTGTTTACAATATGTCACTGCTTTCCGTATTTCATGTTCTAATATGCCTGCTAAGATTTTAAAAGAAGAAAACCAGTATCGTTAGTCTCTAGGAAGTGCACATGCTAGTAACAGTTATATTTGTCTATCTGCCAATAGATGGCTCATAAATGCGACTAGAGTTAAAAGTACGCTTTACTACGCTGTGGGCGGGAGGCCCTCAGCTTTCGCGCTACACATTACTATGCTATGGGCTGGAGAAGGTTAAGTACATGAATGAAAGATGAAATCTCAAATATAAAAGTAAACATTTTGCTTGACACAGTCTGTGTAAAAATTTTTTTTGAAAATAGCTCTTCATACTGTAAAGGGTTGCCTACCCCTGTAATATAGCATCCAGAACATTAATATACATTCTTATATCATTTAAGCATTTACTATGGAAGTATGGAACTTAGAATAAACTGCTTCCCATTTGGAAACTTCTGTATTTAATTTGTGACCTTCTACGCTTCTTAGGTAAACAAAGTGATTCCTAGCTCCTTGAGTGCTGTGGTGAATATTTTGGCTGTACAGGATGATATCCATCTTCCTGAAGTACATGTAGTACCTTTGATTCACCTGCTTCCTACAGTTCAACAGGAAGATAATTCACTGCTGTTGACCCATACTGCTGATTGTTTGGACCAAATGAGGTAAGATGTATTCATCTAAGCACTTCTGATTGGGGGAAGGGGTTATTTGCATTTTCTGTTTGTGCCGTTGGGGACTGATTTTCTAATTACTACACACTTTGCTAGGATGTATTTTTGCTGCCTGAAATTTGAGCTGATGCAAATGCTATTACTTACATGAAGGGCATCGGTATTCATTGAAAATGGCTAGTGTAAGCCTAGCAATATACACACATTTCAAAATCTTGTTTACCAAAGAAGAAAATGTAAATACAGTAGTATCAAATTTTATTAGTCTATTCTTCAGTTCGACAGAGACTTTGAAGTACACAGGGCGAGTTGGCTGTGCGGTTAGGGGTGCGCAGCTGTGAGCTTGTATCTGGGATATAGTGGGTTCGAACCCCACTGTCAGTAGCACTGAAGATGGTTTTCTGTGGTTTCCCATTTTTGCACCAGGCAAATGCTGGGTCTGTACCTTAAGGCCTTGGCTGCTTCCTTCCCGTTCCTAGGCTTCCTATCCCATCGTCGCCATAAGTCTTCTGTGCTGGTGCGATGTAAAGCGAATTCATAGGTAATAAATTTCATATTATTCCGTATTAAAGAGCAATGTAATGTAAAACAAAAGCTGAAGGTTTCCACCCATTCATTACTATTTATTGTAACCTTTAAAAAGTTACATATATTTGATGAAACTAGTTTCGGTCTTCGTATAGACCATCCGTCGAGATCAATAAAGTTAAGGCAAGACATGGATTATAGATAAAATTTATGAAACAAGCATGTATTGATGATATCCAGTGCAAGACAAAGATTTGAATGTTAAACACACATCACAATCGCACATCTTGTGCAAGTTCTCAGTTTTCTTCCAATAATGCACTTCATAGAAGACCAGGTGAAACACTTAAAATACTTGAAGAATCTTCTTGAATTCAGTTCAGCTGAAACAAGTGTGAACAGAATTATGTTGATGGAAAAGTGTTGAGATGTTCATTTGCTTCCAATATGGATCATTCAAAAAGTTGAAAGAGTGAAAGCAAAGAAATAGAATAGAACCTGTTTTTTTTACATTATATTGTAAAGCAAATTGTAAAAATTAAAAAAACTTAGATGTACAATTATTCAAGGAATCATGTGAAAACTGTGTTAGACTGGAGATGACCATATAGAACAGACAAACCCTAACTATTAAATATAATTTTAAAATGACACCATGGCTAATGTTATTTAATTGTGAAATTTTTTTCATATTTATTTTATTTAGTGTATAGTATCACAAATATTACTAACATGTTACAAATTAATTTATAAATAATTGTAGAACCTCTGGAATAACATCCAAGAAATGCAGAGAATTTCCTGAGTAGGAAGACTGAAGACATTCCTTGACAATATTTGTTTGTTTATCAGAGAAATCCAAATTTCCATGTTCGACTCAGGAATTTTCCCTACTTGCAGGAGGCCCATCCGATAAATAAGTTTCCCCGTTTTACAAAAAAATACAAGCCGATAATTTCCACTTGTGAAATATTTTATTTTCATTCTATAACTCGTACAATACTTCTCCACAAGTCACCTTTTCTGTCCAAACAATTTTGGTATCTTGGCAGCAATTTTTTGATACCTTCATCATACTAGGTCGGGTCCTGCCTCTGTAGCAGCGGTTCACCTTCGCTTCCATCTCTTCATCAGTCGCAAACCACTTGCCTCCAAGTTGCAACTTGAGTTGTGGAAAGAGATGGAAATCACAAAATCACTCGGGGCAAGATCCGGAAATAAGGTAGATGGAGGAAAAGGTCCCATTTGAAGTTCTGCAGCAAATCCTGGGTCCTTTCATGTTATCATGAAAGACCAACACTTCCTGAGACACAGCTCCAGCTCCATGGCTAAATGGTTAGCGTGCTGGCCTTTGGTCACAGGGGACCCGGGTTCGATTCCCGGCAGGGTCGGGAATTTTAACCTTAATTGGTTAATTTTGCTGGCACGGGGGCTGGGTGTATGTGTCGTCTTCATCATTTCATCCTCATCACGACGCGCAGGTCACCTACGGGTGTCAAATCAAAAGACCTGCATCTGGCGAGCTGAACATGTCCTCGGACACTCCCGGCAATAAAAGCCATACGCCATTTCATTTTTCCTAAGACACAAGACTAGGACATATTCGTTTGACTACAGCTCTGAGCTTTGTAAGGACCGTGCAGTACCTCTCAGCTGTGACCGTAGTGCATCAGGGCAGGTAGTCAACCTGTAGAACACTGTTACAGTCTCAAAAGACACTAGCTATAACTTTGCCCGCAGAGGCTGAGGTCTTGGCCTTTTTTTTGCTGCACGTTCACCAATTTTCTTCCATACCATGCTGTGTCATTTAGTTTCTGGAGTTGATTGATGCACCCAGCTTTCATCTCCAGTGACAGTGCAGGCAAACAGTTTATCTCCCTCTCTTTGAAGCACTTATAGGAAACCGCCTCGATCCATTACTGCTTGTGAGCATCAGTAAGCAAACGTGGGACCCATCTTGCATAGACTTTTCGATACTGCAAGACATCTGACAGGATCGTCGCAATAGAGGAGCATCCAGTTTCCATACGAGGAGGCAGGCGATTCATTATGTCAATGCTGATGCGTTGATCTTCATTCACCACATTTCAAACTGCATTGGAGGCTTCATTGTTTATTTATTTATTTATTATTATTTTCTGAGATCTACAGTAAGAATACCTATTTGATCCGTTAAAGAGAAAATAACAATGTCCAGCCTAAGCCAAAATTCACACTCTATGAACTGTAAAAAGAAAATACATATCACACTCTATGTGCTGTACAGAAAAAGAAAAGAAAATAATGTACGGAATGAACAAAAATGAATAAAACAATATTTCTATTGTTTTCCCAGAATATGCAATTTAAGCTGTATTATGTATGTCACAGACCTTCGTGCCCCTGCTGAGTAAACACGCGAACCTTTGCACATTCCATTCCTCCTACATTTCCTCTACTTGACTCCCTCTGAGTTGCTGATTCCATACTTCCGTTGCACACACATTCTGCTACAACGTACTCTGCACACGTTGCAAATTTATCACTGCACTACTTATCTGTTCCTGCTCGTCTTATACAACCATTCTTAATCTAATTTAAATAATCATATACAACCAACTTTGCTTACCGATCTACCATTAATTAATGAATCACTTATCAATACCATTTAAACTGTGCTGTCTCTCTTATCATCCATCCATCATCACCTTTCATACTTAACACTTCAATTAGAGTCCTCCATCTAAACTTCACTACCTTTCTTATCATCCATCTATCGAACTCCACAAACCATACACATACAGACACCATCACTTGAATAAATACCATCTCAACTTCGTTCCCTCTCCTCACTTCCATCCATCATCTAAACTTCACTACCTCTCCTATCATTCATCTATCGAACTCTACAATTCATCCATCTTATACCTAAAAACACTTGAATAAATACCATACCATTAGAATACACTTAAAGACACCTTATCACCTCGTTACCTCTCTTATCCTTCGTCCACATATACAGACACCATCACTTGGATAAATACCATCTAAACTTCACTACCTCTCTTATCATCGATACCATTTAAACTTCGCTACCTCTCTTATCATCATCCCTCTTAACACTCCCAATCCAGTCATCATATCATCACTTGAATAAATACCGTACAATTAATCCATCCATCTTTTACCTAAAAACACCATCACTTCAATAACAATTATACTACACATCATCCATCTATCGAACTCCACAACCATCCATCATTTTCCAGGCCACATTTACTTCAACAATTAGAATACACATACTGACACCATCACTTGAATAATACCATCTAAACTTCTTTACCTCTCCTCATTTCCATCCCTCTTCTAAACTTCGCTACCTCTCTTATCATCCATCTATCGAACTCCACAATTCATCCATCTTGTACCTAAAGACACTTGAATAAATACCATACAATTACAATACACTTAAAAACACCTTATCACCTCGTTACCTCTCTTATCTTTCATCCATATATACAGACACCATCATATGAATAAATACCATCTAAACTACGCTACCTCTCTTATCATCAATACCATTTAAGCTTCGCTACCTCTTATCATCCATCCCTCATCATCACCTTCCATTCTCAACACTTCAAATCCAGTCGTCATATCATCACTTGAATGAATACCATACAATTAATCCATCCATCTTTTACCTAAAGACACCATCACTTCAATTACAATTATACTATACATACAGGCACCATTACTTGGGTAAGTACACACATACAGACACCACCATAAACTACACTTCCTCTCTTATTATCCATCCATAGGCAAACTATGTTACTTACTACTGTTACTTGACTTTTTACTTCTCGTAATTATTCCTTCCATTTTTCCCTTTTTGTCCCATAGCTCCTTCAAACTCAAGCTTCTCCCTTTAATCACGGCACTTCTTACTTCTGCTTCCTCCCTCAAACCATTATTCTCGCTCCGATTCTGTCCACTTGTCTTCCCCTGCGATTCTTTTTCTTCCCTCGCGCAGACCTCCGACACTAGTTCGTCCATTAATTTCCTGGCTACTTCCATTCTCCTTGCATTTCCTTTTTCTTCAGCTCTTTTTATGATCTCTTCCCAGGAACCCCATCTACTCAGTGTTCTTTCCTTTGCAGTATGTACATCAGCCCTGGTAGTTTCTTCTTGCCTCGAACTGTCAGCCCTGCTTTTTTCTTGCCTCACGTCATTCCTGGTAGTTTTTTCTTGCCTCAATCTCTCAGCCCTGCTTATTTCTTCTTGCCTCGAACTCTCAGCCCTGCTAGTTTCTTCTTGCCTCAAACTCTCATCCATTAATTTCAGTTTCGATATTGTCCACTTTCGGGTCCAATTCCTGTCGCTCACCACAAGTATCTGACCACTAATATACGCTTTCAATCCCTGAATTTTTGCTTTCACAAAATGTTTCTTGAGAATTTTAAAATTCCTACTCTCTTCTCTTCCGAAATCTCTCTTAATTCTAATGTTCTCACACTGTAGATTACCAGCGTTCCTTATCACTATATCTGCCATCAATGATAGCAGCGACACTTCAAATCAAATCAAAATCTCTTTATTTGCAAATGAGGTGTCTACCTCGGTGGCAAATGGTACACTAAAATACATTATTGTCAAGCACTAAATATTAAATTAACAAGAGAAGAAAATTTTTCCTATAATACAATATTATACAATTTATGCTAACAATGTTTTCTATTAAACACACAGCTCATCCTTAAAAAATTTATATTGTTTACAAAATTCTAATTATAATATCTCCTGTACTACTTACAAAATATAGTCAACTGATATACAGTATGTGGAATTGCTTCAAATGATACTATAAAACTGGTATAACATTAATATTTACATTGCATTTATTTATTTACTATGTTTTTTTTACCCGTTCTGGATCCTAAGTAGCATAACGACCTGCTGCGTCTTAACCAGAGCCCCTTTTGCCACCACTTTTCAGAGTTCCTGAAGGGCCTTCACAGCTACCGTAGCGGTCCCAGGGCCCTCGAAGTCCCCACTGTACTTCACCCCTACAGGCAGTCCCCTACTTTGGCTGTCCAAACTCCTTAGACCAGGGGATGGAATTAATTTATTCACACACATTTTTTTTTTAATTTACAATAACCTGCACCGGTCGAATGCCCTCTAACACTTCATTTATTTTCTCTGTTGCTGTTCATTCTCTTCTTGAATATCTGTACAGATTTTGGAAAAGGATCAAACACTACCCCTGGTAAACTGTTCCACTCCTTCACACCCTTCCCAATGAATGAAAATTTACCCCAATCGCTTCTGCTAAAATTCCTTCTAATTTTATATTTGTGGTCAGTCCTGCCGATATAATTATTTTCCAACTGAAGCCTCTCACGGATATCTCCCCATGCTGCTTCTCCTGTATAGGCTCTATATAATCCTGTAAGTCTAGTTTTCTCCCTTCTCTTACTTAAAGTTTCCCACCCAAGTTCCTTTAACATTTCTGATACACTACTCTTTCTCCTGAAATCCCCTGTTACAAATCTTGCTGCTTTCCTCTGCACACTATCTATTTCTTTTATTAGGTATTCTTGGTGAGGATCCCAAACACTGTTTGCATATTCCAACAATGGACGAACCATACTCAAGTAACTTTTTTCTTTTAATTCTTTGTTGCATCCTTTAAGTAGCCTCATTATGACATGTAATGATCTGTATGCTTTCCCAACAATGTCATCAATATGACCCTTCCAGTGCAAATTACTTTCAAATCTCACACCTAAGTATTTGCACTTGCCATCTTTTGGGATAACTACCTCATCCAAAGTATATTCAAATTCAGTTTTAAAGCTCCTGTTTGTAAAAGTTGTAACAGTTGATTTGCCTCCATTAACCTTCATATTATTTTCTTCAACCCATTGTTGGATACTTTCAAGGTCCCTTTGTAATTCTGAACAATCCTCAATGTTGTTTATTTCTCTATAAACAATTATGTCATCTGCATACAATCTTATTTTTGATGTTATATTGTTCCCTAAATCATTTGCGTATATTAAGAAAAGTAACGGACCGATTATACTACCCTGTGCAATTCCCTTCCAAACTTTCTCTTCCTGCGATACATTATTTCCTACTTTGACTTTCTGAACCCTTGTATTTAGAAATGCTTTTATCCAACGTGTAACCCTTACGTCCAATCCTATTCCCTCCAATTTCTTTAATAATATTCCATGTTCCACTCTATCAAAGGCTTTGGAAAGATCTATGGCTATGCAATCTAACTGACCTCCTGAATCCAACTGATCTGATATGTCCTGCTGAAATCCCACCAGTTGTGCCTCACAAGAAAATTTCTTTCTAAATCCATACTGGCTCCTCATGAACCAATTTTTATCATCACATATCCCTCTGATGTACTTCGATATTAAACTCTCCAGAATTTTACAAACTATACTGGTCAGGCTGATTGGTCTATAGTTCTCTGGTTTCCTTTTATCACCCTTTCCTTTATAAATTGGTATTATTATAGATTCCTTCCATTCCTTTGGTATTACACTATTATTTATGACATAGTCAAAGAGAAATTTTAAATAAGGCACTATGTACCACCCCATTGTCTTTAATACCTCCCCAGTAATTTGATCACTTCCTGCAGCTTTTCCTTGCTGAAGCAGTTGGATTTCTCTGAAAATATCTTCGTTTGTGAATGAGAAGCTTCTTGTTTCCCTCTGTCTCTCTCCCTCTCTATCTTCTGTTTCAGTTTCCAACTCTTGACAATCATCTACTGAAACTCTAAATTCCCTACTAAATAGGTTTGCTTTCTCAGTATCTGTTAAATAGTGTTCACCCCCTTCTCCCACCATTGTAGGAATTTGGACTCCTTTTCCTTTTTGATTCCTGATATATGAATACAGCTTTTTCCATTTCCCTTTGTGGTCATTACCCTCTTGAAGTATGCCATTCATATAATTCTCTTTTGCTTCCTTTTTCACTCTATTCAGTTCCCTCATTAGCTGTTTTCTAGTTTCTCTACTCTCCCTACCCTCTTTGATTTTCCTGTTTACTATTCTACATTTTCTTATTAATTTTCTTATTTCCCTTGTATAATAAACAGGATCTGAGGTCATTTTACCCTTCTTAACAGGTACAAATCTCTTCTCTCCTTCCCAAATGATTCCTTTAAATTTAGCCCAAAGTGTATCCACGTTACTCCCTTCACTTATCCAACAACTGAATTGTGATTTAAGGTAAGTCCCAAATTCATCAACTTTAGTATTTCTGTACAATTTCTTGTCTTGTGTAACCCTCTTATTAAGCCTTTTTGGTACGAGTCCTACATCCATTATTACAGCCTTATGGTCTCCTATTCCTTCAATTACCTCAGTTTTATCAACAATTTCCCATGGTTTAACCAAGAATACATCTAGTAAGTTATTGAGACGAGTCGGTTCTTGTACTACTTGTGTAAATCCTCCCTCCCAAATTAACTTTTATGGGCCTGTGCCCTCCCACCTTGCCAACTCTCTCCACATTGTCTATATCTACCTCACTGAAATTTATTTTCATTTTTTTTTGTATAACATCTACCACTTTGTAAATAATGTCCACTTTAGATTCTGCCTTTTCTTCCTCCACACCATAAATAAATATGGATTTCTTCTTACGCTCCTGTCTGCAGACTTCAATTTCTTTCTTTAGGTTTACCATCTCTTCTTCCATATTTTTTATTTTCCCTCTTAGTGACACCCATTCTTTCTCGCTGCCTTCTATCATCGCCTTCGTATTTTTCATATAATCCTGGATCCACTGTCTCGTCTTTTCTTGCTCCTGGACTTGTTCTTGAAGCATCATCTTTAATTGCTCAAACGGACATACCTCCTGTATTACTTCTTTTACTACTTTCCTCATAGCCTCTACGTCTACCCAATTCATCGTATCTATCTCCTTGCCGACCTCTTGAACCTACCGCTTCCTCACTCCTACTCCACTCCACTCAGCAGGCGCACGCCACACGATACGTCCGTCCTCCTCACTGGCTTAAGCTAGACTGGAGGCTTCATTGCCTGTAGCGGTAACGGTCCTGCCGTTGTGTTTGTCACCAGCATATTTTGCTGTCCTTCCAGGAACCCTGAATGCCAGTGGCGAACCATTTAGATGCTCGTGCATCCTTCACCATAAACATGCACTAAATTGCGATGAATATGGATAGCCGTTTCTTTTTTTTCCGTGAAAAAACGAATAACAGAATGGAGTTCACAAGCAGACACGCTTTCAAATGGTAGCTTCATGGTAGCTGGCGCCATACTGGTGAACGCGGAGTGAACACATGCTGTAGGAGATCAAGCGCAGCTACCGTACCCCAGTGAAAGTTCTTGCAGTACCAACTTAATTTTAAAACATGTGCTTTGCAGAGAAGAAAATAGGAAGAATTATTTATCGGATGACCTTTGTACAAGAAGTCAGCACATCTACCATGATTTGTTCTGATCCTGTTTAGTGTTGATCACTGTTAGGCCCCTTTAAACAACAAGCATCATCGTCATAAAGTGTTGATCACGTTCTGCGAGGTAAATTCATAGCATGAGGTTTAACACTGCCTCTGAGAAAACTATGCAGTTGTGGTGGAGCTCTGTTAATCTAATCTTGCTTCCAGGCTAAGCTGATGTGGAAGTTAGTGTCTACCAGGTCCTTACCTGTCGTCTTTGGAGGATGTGTAGAATGGAGCCCGTTTACTTTATTGCCTACAATGTCTTTATGGATAAGCAGAATTGGTTTGGGGACGACGACTGTTTGCATTTGTGACATACCTTCACGTGTCCCATAGGTGGAGTTAAAAAAAAAAAAAAACATTTTGAAGCAAACATCCAAAGGTAGTCAAGTATTTTATGTAATCTGGCTTAGTTACATTACTCTTAATCTCCTCAACCCATAGGTTGATGACCCTGCAAATTCTTCTGTTCAGAAACCTGTCTCTTTACATGTTTGTATCCTTTTCCGGCCTTGATCTCGCTGTAAACTCTTGTCTTGGTGCTTCCCTTACACCATGTCCTTCAATCCTTCCCTCAAGTAACATGGTAAACATTACTGTAGATAACCAACTGTACCGTGCATTCTTTTTGCACCTGTTTTCAACAATTTCCTCCTTTCACCTATTTGTGTGAGTACTGATTTGCCACTCTCTTATGTCCAGGATATCTCATTATCCTGCTCCATCACTACATCTCAAACACCTGCATTTTTTTTCCTCTATCTGTTGCTCTTAGGCTCAAGAGGTCCCTGTGGTTTAAGTTCCTATGCTTCAGATGAAAGGTTTTGCAAATGTTTCCCTTGTTCTAAGAGACATTTTTGGAAGTTAAGAGGCTTCTTTTCTTGAAAAAAAAAAAAGCCTCCTTTGCTTCATTTGTCAGACATTTTATTTCAAGTGCACTTCTGCAATCTGATGTTATACAGCTCCCCAGATACTTGAAAGTAGTGACCTGCGATAGTTCCAAGCCATACCTCAGCCTTCTGTTTCCCATTTCTGGTACAGTAAAACCTGCCTTTAGCGGAACCTTTGAGATGCAAAACTGTATACATCGGAAAATGTTCCTGGTCTCGTAAATTATGGTTTAATGTTCATGTAAGTTTACCTGTATTTAGCAGAACCTGTCTGACTCAGAAACTGCAGGAAATTTTGCAGCTATAATGGAAAAAAATTGTGTATTTGCTACCTAACCCTTTGCAATACATATGTGTTCCAAATGGATCCAAATAGCAGAGAGAGAGAGCATTCGGCCAGGAAAAGAACTTGGACCTTCTGGTTGTAAGGTGGCAACTCTATCTGTAGACCATGACAGGGATATTCAGTGTTGTTTGGAGATCTTTTACTGTAGGAATGCAGAAAGACAGAAATTTGAGGCAGGAAACTTACGGGCCTCCTTCATCCCTTTTATAATTCCATCATCATGCGAGTCGTTGACTAACGGAACGCAGGAAATTGGGAGGGTGGGGACCCTACCTATTTAACAACGTAGTGCAGTTTTCCTAGGAAGATCAGATTTTTAATGTGATGACAGTTAGCAATCACGGAAGTTTGCGCTGTAGTTAAGTGTAATTTTGAAAGTGTTGAAAGGAAAGAAACGTGTGGTTTTATATTTGAACACAAAAGTAAGGTTTTAGAAGCTGGTGAGAAAGCCAAATTGTCTGTTAAGCAGATTGGAAAAACGCAAGTCTACGACATTCTTAAAAAAATCCAGAATTAAATGATGAGTGGTTGTGGGGAAAACGGAGCAGTGAAACGAAAGCTCAGGGTAACTGGGAATGCGGAAGTAAATAAAATTAATTGGGAATGGTTTGTTAGTAAAAAGAGAAAGAAATTTGTCCATGTCAGGAACAATACTACAACACCAAGAAAGAGAAATTGTAGATAAGCTTGGAAAAGAAGATATTACTGCTTCCAGTGGGTGGTCGGAAAGTAACATACATTTACATTATACATCATTATAGACTGTTATGCCTTTCAGCGTTCAGTCTGCAAGCCTCTGAGAATTTACTAACGTCGCCACAATCCTCGATTTGCAACTAGTGTTGTGGCCTCATTTAGTTCTATACCTCTTATCTTTAAATCGCTAGAAACCGAGTCTAACCATCGTCGTATTGGTCTCCCTCTACTTCTCTTACCCTCCATAACAGAGTCCATTATTCTCCTAGGTAACCTATCCTCCTCCATTCGCCTCACATGACCCACCACCAAAGCCGGTTTATGCGTACAGCTTCATCCATCGAGTTCATTCCTAAATTAGCCTTTATCTCCTCATTCCGAGCACCCTCCTGCCATTGTTCCCACCTGTTTGTACCAACAATCATTCTTGCTACTTTCATGTCTGTTACTTCTAACTTATGAATAAGATATCCTGAGTCCACCCAGCTTTCGCTCCCGTAAAGCAAAGTTGGTCTGAAAACAGACCGATGTAAAGATAGTTCCTTCTGGGAGCTGACTTCCTTCTTACAGAATACTGCTGATCGCAACTGCGAGCTCACTGCATTAGCTTTACTACACCTTGATTCAATCTCGCTTACTATATTACCATCCTGGGAGAACACACAACCTAAATACTTGATATTATCGACCTGTTCTAGCTTTGTATCACCAATCTGACATTCAATTCTGTTGAATTTCTTACGTACTGACATCAATTTAGACTTCAAGAGGCTAATTTTCATACCATACTCATTGCACCTATTTTCAAGTTCCAAGATATTAGACTGCAGGCTTTCGGCACAGTCTGCCATTAAAACCAAGTCGTCAGCATAGGCCAAACTGCTTACTACATTTCCACCTAACTGAATCCCTCCCTGCCATTTTATACCTTTCAGCAGATGATCCATGTAAACTACGAACAGCAAAGGTGAAAGATTACAGCCTTGTCTAACTCCTGTAAGTACCCTGAACCAAGAACTCATTCTACCATCAATTCTCACTGAAGCCCAATTGTCAACTAAATGCCTTTGATTGATTTTAATAATCTACCTTTAATTCCATAGTCCCCCAGTATGGCGAACATCTTTTCCCTCGGTACCCTGTCATATGCTTTCTCTAGAACTACGAAACATAAACACAACTGCCTATTCCTCTCGTAGCATTTTTCAATTACGTGGCGCATACTGAAAATCTGAACCTGACAGCCTCTCTGTGGTCTGAAACCACACTGGTTTTCATCCAACTTCCTCTCAACGACTGATCGCACCCTCCCTTTCAAGATGCCAGTGAATACTTTGCCTGGTATACTAATCAATGAGATACCTCGATAGTTGTTGCAATCCTTCCTGTTCCCTTGCTTATAGATAGGTGCAATTACTGCTTTTGTACAATCTGAAGGTACCTTACCAACACTGAACGCTAATTTAACTACTCTGTGAAGCTATTTCATCCCTGCATTCCCACTATATTTCACCATTTCAGGTCTAATTTCATCTATTCCTGCTGCCTTATGACAATGGAGTTTATTTACTATCCTTTCCACTTCCTCAAGCATAATTTCACCAACATTTTCCTCCTCCTCATGAGCTTGGCTGTTTGCAACACCACCACGATGATTTCCTTTAACATTGAGAAGATGTTCAAAATATTCCCTCCACCTCTCCAGTGATTCCCTGGGATCTATTATGAGTTCACCTGAATTACTCAAAACACTGTTCATTTCCTTTTTCTCACCCTTCCTAAGATTCTTTATTACTGTCCAGAAAGGTTTCCCTGCTGCTTGACGTAGCCTTTCCAGGTTATTACCAAAATCTTCCCATGCCTTCTTTTTTGGATTCAACAACTATTTGTTTCGCTCTGTTTCTTTCATTACGTACAAATCCCTGTCTGCCTCGGCCCTTGTTTGGAGCCATTTCTGATAAGCCTTCTTTTTACGTTTACAGGCTGCTCTCACTTCATCATTCCACCAAGATGTTCGCCTTTTCCCATCTTTACACACAGTTGTTCCTAGGCATTCCCTTGCTGTTTCTACTACAGCATCCCTGTATGCCACCCGTTCACTTTCTATATCCTGAACCTGCTTACTGTCTACTGTTCGAAACTTCTCACTAATCATATCCATGTGCTTCTGTCTAATTTCCTCATCCTGGAGATTTTCTACCCTTATTCGTTTGCGGACAGATTTCACTTTCTCTACCCTAGGCCTTGAAATACTTAGTTCACTACAGATCAGATAGTGGTCTGTATCATCGAAAAATCCGTGAAAAACTCGTACATTCCTAACAGATTTCCTGAATTCAGTCTGTTAAGATGTAGTCTATTATGGATCTGGTACCCCTAGCCTCCCATGTGTAGGGGTGAATAACCTTATGCTTGAAGAATGTATTCGTAACAGCTAAACCCATACTAGCACAGAGGTCCAGCAAACGCTTCCCATTCCCATTAGCTTCCATATCTTCCCCACATTTACCAATCACCCTTTCGTATCCTTCAGTTCTATTCCCAACTCTCGCACTTAAATCGCCCATTAGCACTATTCTATCCTTGCTGTTGACCCTGACCACGATGTCACTCAATGCTTCATAAAACTTGTCAACTTCATCCTCATCTGCACCCTCACATGGTGAATACACGGACACAATTCTTGTCCTAATTCCTCCCACTGACAAATCTACCCGCATCATTCGCTCATTTACGTGCCTAACAGAAACTATGTTGTGTGCAATGGTATTCCTGATAAAGAGCCCTACCCCAGACTCTGCCCTTCCCTTTCTAACACCCGTCAAGTACACTTTATAATCTCCTATCTCTTCCTCATTATCTCCTCTTAACTGAATATCACTTACTCCTAGCACATCCAGATGCATCCTCTTTGCTGACAGCCAGTTCGACCTTCAAGTAAAAAAAAAATAAAAAAGCCATCATATAGTGATGAATGAGGTCTGTGGAGAGGCTGGAGACTTAGCTGAGGAAACATTGGCAGATTGGACTTCAAAATTTGGCTCTCTAATTAAAGGCTATGTGTCACAGGTGAACAATATAGTGGAAGTGGAAAGTGTTTTTGAAGACTTTATTTGTAAAGTATGATATAACGTTTTATTTGTAATGACCTAACCTGTACTGTGTAATATTTGTAACATATGTATTTGTAAATAGTAGATTTCTATTCTGTACTTACTGGAAGTATCTAGAAAATTGTTGAACAGGGTGTGTGCCTTTTGTGGGTTATGTTTTCTAGAAGGAATTTTCTAACTATTCTGGAAATGGAAGATTTGCGAACGTGTGTATTCGAGAATGTTAGTTAAAGTTCGCGAAGGAAGTAGGAATTGTGATTGGTGAACCTAGGAGGGGATGGGCGGACTCATGCATTCTGATTGGCTACTCCAAGGCCAGAGTTTTCCTATATATGGTGAGCGAGGCTGCGTTCGCAATAATTCGGTCTTGTCTTGGCCTGATCTGCCTTTAGTCTGTGTTGGTCTGTGTCGTGTGCTACGCCTCGCTTCCGGGATGGGGCACCCTCGAGTAAGCACTCTTACTTTCTGTTCCGGTTAAAATTTCCGTGATGTTCGGTTGCTATTTCGTATAGGAGTCTGCCCTAGCCTAATCTAGATTCGCCAAATTAATTATTTATGACGCCTTAGCTTTTCTGCTGGGGTTCCCTGTTTGTTTTCGAGGCATTCTCATTTCTTATTTCACTAAATATGTACTGTAGATTGTATTTGTAAAATTTCACTTGTAAATAATATTTGTCAAATTTAAGGATCACGGAATCTGCAATCTAAGCCATGTCCATGCCCTCGGTAGGTCCTGCCTGTTCCCACTTTTCCTGGTTTATTATCCACTAGTTGGCCCTACTGATATTTCGTATTATGTTTTTGTTGGCTGAGATCCGCGTACGCCAGCTGATATTTCTCTGAGTGTATAGTGTTTTCTGATAGTGTGTAGTTGCTCTTACTTCCCTCCTTTATTGTGTTTGTGTAACCATCGTAGTAAAGGTTACACTATGAACTCCAGAACATGCCTTATGGTGATGAAATTGGACTATTTTTCAGAGGACTACCTAGCAAAACATCTCCAAAAGGGCTAAGTTGTACAGAAGGTCATTTTTTTAACGTGGTTTTCTTTGTGAGGAACCTGAAAGGCCATTAGTTATGGGAAAAGCAACAAAACCCAGGTGCTTCAAAAACATTGATTTAAGGAGTCTGTCGATTGGAGATCCAGTAAGAGGGCATGAATGTCACACCTAATGGAAGAATGGTTGGTGTCGTTCAATTTGAGAATCAAGCAACAAAATAGGAATGTCATTCTATTCCTCGACAATGCTACATGTCAGATTCACAACTATTTTTTATTTTCCACCTTGTCGATACATTCATTCATGGATTCATTAGTATCGACAAGGTGGAAAATAAAAAATACTTAGTTGTGAATCTGTTAAAGTGTGATATGGACCATGAAGCTGATTTTATGTAATGCCACATGCTATCGAGCAATACAGATTTCTTATGTGAAGCTCTCATGGTTCCTTCTGAATATTTCTAGTGTAACTCAGCCATGGACCAGGGCGTCATTAATTGTATTAAGATTAATTACTGAAAATGCAAGACCGTAACGGGTCACATGGCCCAATACTTGGAAGGAAGATGATGATGATGATTACTGAAAACTGATAATGGCGTCGGTGTTTACAAACGTGGAATCAGCGGTCTCTATCACCAAACTAAGCAAGTCTGTTTCTGTGCTGGATGCTGTAATTTGGATCACAGAAGCAGTGAAAAGGATGTTGCCAAGTACGCTACATCAATGCTTTCACAAAGCCAAGTTTTGTTTCGGACCCTGATGAAGGAACCATAACAAACAAAAATACAGATATGCTACAACAAACCCTCGAACAGTGTAATTATTGTAATGTCAGTGCGGAATATTATGTGACCATTGATTAGAAGTTGAGATTGAAGAGGTGTTGGAAAACATCGAAGAGTTTGTCACCTATCACGTCTGTTATGTTCTGAACACGCTACTAAATATACTTATCCAGTACTTAACATTACTTTATTAGGAAAAATGCATTTGTCACAGCATTGCGTAACTATTCACTACAAAGAATGTTCCAATGAGAAGAACAGCTGTTCTCTCCAGAGAGTATACATCTCTGTGTTGTTACGCTGTTGTTACTAGCGCACTCACTGTATTATTTTTAAATACACTATAGTCTCCCCCACTTAGAAATGTGTTATACACTGAATTTTAAATAAACACTTTGAAGCTGTGAACTTATCAGATAAGGAATATAGACGAATTAAAAAAAAGGGAAAACCAGATAATCTATTGAATTTTGAAAAAGGTACTTCACTTCTCACAGAACAGTTAAGCTGAGTTGGTTCACAAAACAAAATCACGGAACCGCACAGGCAGTCGAGTATGTCTTGATGATCTACGGACACGTACATTTGTTGGAACATCGGTATTCTGTCGTAGTGTCTCTGTCGTATCTGGGGTTGATGGATTTTCTACTGGAACAGCTGGATCTTGGCGTGGTGATACTGTTAAATCAGGATTAACCGAGACATGGTATTCTGGAGCTCTAGGTACGTTGTATGACTGGGCTGGTTCAAATGTAACTGATTTAGGTTGAATGAGTGTCCCACGCATTTGGTCAATATGGCGTTTCAGTGTCCTTCCTGATTCGTCCAAAATAACTAGGTAGTGTCGCTGACCATACTTCTTTACAACCTTTCCAAATTTCCAAGTGTACTTGTTATTGCAAAAGAAGCGCACCTGGACTCTCTCCCCCACATGAAACGATCGTCCTGGTTTGGCTACCGATAATGAAGGTTGAGGTCGGGTAGGGAAGAAAGCATCAAGGCGAATTCTCATTTTTCGGTTCAGGTATAGCTCTGCTGGTGACTTTCCACATGCAAGGGGTGTAGCACGGTATCGAAACAGAATCTTTTGTATTTTCTCGTATATTGGGACATTATCATCAGAGGCAGTACGGAGACGATTCTTCAATATTTGAACATGTCGTTCTGCTAAGCCGTTAGTGGCTGGGTGACCAGGTGCAATGAATTTTTGAAAAATTCCATTTGTTGAACAATAGGTGCGAAATTCATTGCTTTGAAAAATGGCTGCATTATCTGAGACAATGCTTGCTGGAAATCCATGAGAAGCAAATATACGGTTTAGCAACATGATTGTGGAGGTACTTGTTGGCGAATCTCGTAAAATTTGCACTTCTGCCCATTTCGATTTGGCGTCCACACAAATCAGAAAGTTGCAGTTCTCAAAAGGTCCTGCATAATCAATATGCACTCTTTCCCAGTTCTCTTTTGGTTCGTCCCATGGATGCACTGGTGATTTTGGTGGATTTGCTCTTGTCAATGCACATGTTTGACATCCTTTTACTAGGCGTTCAATGTCTCGATCAATTCCAGGCCAATAGACGTAGCGACGGGCCAGCTGTTTCATCTTCATGATGCCCAAATGAGTTTCGTGAAGTTCATTTAAAACCTGATCTCTTAGTCTGGAAGGGATAACAACTCTATCTTGTCTAAACAGCACACCATCATTCAGAGTATATTCTGAAACCATCCGTTCATTCTGTAAATCAAAAACAAGTTTACTCAGTTCATGATCTTTACGTGTTTCGTCCTGGATGGTGCGAAATGTGATTCGTTCGCTTGAAATTTGAAAAATTAGGTGCGTAAATAACTGGTTAACTTCATCCCCAATGGAGATATCTGTTGAAGAATGGACTTGCTGTAGGGAAGCCCGCGATAAACAGTCAACATTTTGGTTCTCTGCACCCTTCTTAAATTGAACTGTGTAATCGAATCCTGACAAGAACGAAGCATATCGTAGTAGACGAGCAGATGTCATCTGTGGTAGAGCTTTGTTTTGCTGAAAAATACGAGTTAGCGGTTCATTGTCTGTCACTAGTGTAAAGTGCCTGCCAAAAACATAGGCGTAAAAGTGGTTGACAGCAAACATTATTGCCAAAGCCTCCCTATCTAGTTGGCTATAGTTCTGTTCTGATACAGTCAGTGATCGTGATGCATACGCAATCGGCCTTTCTTCTCCATCAATTAGATGGCTAAGGACAGCGGCAACACCTGTTGGACTTGCATCTGACGTCAGAACTATTGGTAATTTTGGATCATAGGGCGTTAAGACCCTATCGCTACACAACTCTGCTTTTAACTTGAGGAATGCGGTTTCACATTCCGAAGTCCATATGTAACGTTGGCCTTTGCGGAGCAGGAGCCGTAATGGATATGACATGGTGGAGAAATCTGGTATAAACCTGGAGTAGTAGGTGATTAGTCCCAAAAATCTGCGTAGTTCATCAACGCTTGTAGGATGAGGCATGTCATTAACAGCTCTAACTTTTTCTGGGGACTTACTAATGGTATTATGCTGGATAACATGGCCCAAATATTCAATTCTCTCTTCAAAGAAAGAACACTTAGCTCGGTTGATATGCAGATCAAAATCAGATAATCTCTTCAGACATAACCGTAAATTGTGTGTGCACTCCTCCAGAGTTGATCCATGTACGATTAAGTCGTCAAAATAGGCTTCTGTTTTTGGAAGTCCCCTGAGGATTTGTGAAATGATTCGGTTAAATTCGGATGGCGCTGTTTTAATTCCGAAACTTAGACGATTCATTCTATATGTTCCACGATGTGTAGATATAGTCTGGATTGTAGCACTTTCATCATCAACTACCAAGTGTAGAAATGCTTTGAACAAGTCCAGTTTACAAAAATATTTGGAATCACGTAGGCTGTTCAACACATTATCAATTCGCCTTATGGGGTAATTTGCAGCAACAAGTTTCTCATTTACACCACATTTGTAATCAACACATAATCTAACTCCTCCATCTGGCTTGGGAATGACGACCAACGGTGACCCCCAATCACTTGATGATACAGGAGATATGACACCAGCTGCTTCTAGTGAGTCCAGCTCCCTTTCAACTCGTTCACGAAGTGCATAGGGAACATCCCGTTCTCGTGTAAATACTGGTTTAGCTCCTTCACGTAACTGTAACTTTACTTCAAATTTTGGAACACGTCCAATTCTCTCTTCAAAAACATCAGGAAATTCATTAATTATGTCATCAACTGAAAAAATAGCGTTAACTGGATATGACATGTGTGGAGTTTCCTTGCTAGCATCTATTTCCTTTAATTCAATACCAAGTCTCCTAATCCACAATCTTCCAAGTAATGCCGAGTAGCCCTTAGGGACAATATATATATCATCTTGGATTTCCTTGTCTTTATATACAGCTGAGACTGTAACCTTTCCCATAGGTGTGATAATATTGCCTGAATATGAACGAAAGGCAATTACAGATCGTTGTAAGGGTAAACCTAGATCCAATTCATTAAATGCATCTTCAGGAAGCAAAGTAAAACATGCACCAGAGTCTACTTCAAAACACTGTGTCTTATTGTTTAGTGATATTGTAACCATATATTTTTCAGAGTCGGGATTAACTTCAAATAATTCTACATGTGACGGAGAGAAAGTAGGTTCTGCTTTACTCACACCGTATGAATGATCCTGGGCATCACATGGGATAACTGAAATTGACTTAGTTGAGCTGGAACTATCTGCTTTTGATTTTGAATTTCGCATTAGGCTGGTGATACACACCTTGGCGAGATGACCTTCTCTTCCACAAGAATCACATCTAATATCATACCTACTAACTCGGCATTCTGACACACGATGATTCGGCTTAGCACATCGGAAACAGAGGTTATCAATTCCTAATCTTCTGAAATCAGGTCTGATTCTTCTACTAGAGAGAGAACGTTGTCCATATCGGATACTTTGATTCGGTGAACGTGTGTTGCATGAATGGTCAGGGCTCAACGAATGGTTACTCTTGCTATAACTGGGGCTCGGTGAACGATAACGAAAACTGTGATCCCGTCGAGATCGGTGATCTGAGCCAGCAGAAACCTTATATGTATCGCTGTTGTCGAATTCAGATGCCGATGAAAAGGCTTGTCTGGTAAATTCCCTACTTTCTATTCTAGACGTTTCCAATAATGTTGCCTTAGCTAGGATTTCATCAAAAGTGGTTATATTAGATTGAAGTAGCTGTTCGCGTAACCAATTGTCTCGTAAACCTCTTATGAACTGGGCTCTTAGAAATACATCCGAAATTGAAACTGTACGTTGACATTGGCATTTGACTGTGAATTCGCACTCAGCTAAATTACGTTGAAGAGTTGCGACAAAATCGGCGATAGACTGTCCCTCTTTCTGATAGACATTTAAAAAATAATGCTGAGAAATAATGGCACTTTTCTTGGGAACAAGCATTTGGCTGAACAGTTTAACCAGATCTGTAAATGACTGAGTTCTGATCGATTTTTCTGGGCCTAGAAATGCAGATAGACTGTTGTAATGCACAGAACCTATAGAGACGCATAGTAGCTGTGCTTTCTTTTCATCATCTGTGATATTTTTCATTGCTACGTAATTCTCAAACCTCTCCATATAGCATGCAAATTTTTCCTTCCGAGAATCAAAATTTTCAAATGGTTGTATGCTTGAACAGTTACCTGAATGCGAGATTTCTCTTCCTGATTCTCTTTGGAATGTTGTTATAAACTGAGTAAGCAGGGTTTGTTGTTGTCGGTTGAAAGCATCTAATAGTTTAGCAAATTGTTCTGAATCCATTCTTCTGAGTGTAACCTAATTGTGTCAAAACAGCGGTAAATATTTTCGGTGGTCGATTGATAGTACTGTGCAGGGTATTAGCAATACTTATTTATACTTTCACCTCGTCGCCAACTGTTATGTTCTGAACACGCTACTAAATATACTTATCCAGTACTTAACATTACTTTATTAGGAAAAATGCATTTGTCACAGCATTGCGTAACTATTCACTACAAAGAATGTTCCAATGAGAAGAACAGCTGTTCTCTCCAGAGAGTATACATCTCTGTGTTGTTACGCTGTTGTTACTAGCGCACTCACTGTATTATTTTTAAATACACTATAACGTCCAAGAAAATAAAACAGAAATTGATGTGATGATGACTAGATCGAAGACGATGAAGAGGGTGTTTTATGTAACTAGAAGTCCTACCAACATGCCCTATTAGCCATAAAGGATATTCAGTCGTTTTTGCTATTGAAAAATGATTGGGAATTGTTTGACATAATTTGCTGTGCCGCATTTTAATTAAGATCCGTGCTATCAGGGATGGTTGTATCCAGCATATACACTTAAGAAAATGGAAATTGCAACACAATGAAGGCATTGGTCATTTGTGTTGATTTTCAAGATATGGAACGATGGCATGTAGGTATGTAAACGATCAAAATTTCAGACCTATTGGATTGTTGCTACAGGTCTCCCCACGTAATTGGTCGCGGAGGAATCAACTCCAGTATACGGACTCTGGTGTAGCGTAGTTGACTTGCAATCTGTGCAGTGAAGTGTTCCCCGTCAAACTAGCCTCGACAACAGAGAAGAGCACGCTATCAACACCTGTCGCCGTTTGAGAGGGCTCGGATAATTGGGCTGTGTGAGGCTGGATTATTGCTCAGGACTGTCGCTGCACATGTTGGCCGACAGGCATCTACTGTACAACGTGTATGGCAGCAGTGGTCAAATGAAGGTACCTACACTCGTAGACCTGGCACAGGCCCAGCGCGACAGACAACTGTGAGAGAGGATCGCCGCATCATTCGGATGGCCCAGATGGAACCCCATGCAACAGCAGCGCAAATTCCAGCAACTGTGGTACCCCACATTACACAACAAACAGTTGGTAATCGCCTGCGTGCAGCTGGCTTACGAGCCCTTGTCCCTGCAGAAGGTGTTCTATTGACCCCACAACAGCGACGTGCAAGGCTGGCCTGGTGTCGAGAAAGATCGACGTGGTCGACGAATGGCATAGGGTCGTCTTTAGTGATGAATCGCGCTTCTGCCTTGCCCGCAGTGATCGCCGGATTTGTGTGCGCCGACGTACCGGAGTGAGGGGCCGCCCAGATCTTATTGTCGAGAGGCACACAGGGCCAACACCAAGCATTATGGTCTTGGGAGCTATTGGCTTTAATGTGAAATCACAATTAGTGCTTGTTGAGGGCACTATGACTGCTCGACAGTACGTTGATAGGGTACTACATCCATTGGTTGTCCCTATGATGGCGAACATTGCTAATGGGATGTTTCAGCAGGACAATGCATGGGTTCACACTGCACGCATCTCCAGAGAAGCTCTCCACGACATCAAACCTTAAAATGGCTTGCTAGATTCCCGGACCTCAGTCCTATTGAGCATGTGTGGGACATGATGAGTCGACAACTGGCCAACCGTCCTCGGCCACCCACAACTCTGGAACAACTGACCTGTGCAGTGCAGCAAGCATGGGTCACAATTCCTCAGGAAGCGATGCAGGGCCTTATTGACTCCATGCCTCGTCGAATTCATCAATGTATTGCAGCTCGTGGTGGGCACATCCTGTATTGATTGTTTTCCAAACTTGCCGTCAGAGGGACCTGAAAGTATAATCATCGAATCACAACTGAACACTCGTCCTGCATGTTCAATTGTAGCAATGTAACACCACTCCTTCTGGGTGTTGCAATTTCCATTTTCTTCAGTGTAATTCTGGCTTACTGGAAAAATTAAATGACATACTCTACAGTATTACTATTGGTGTTATTTCTATAAAACATGTAATGTGTGAATTAAATTAGTGTATGTATTGTACTACTGTGCACTGTGAGGAAGTTTTGAACAAGAACAGATTTGTGTTAATGCTGATGAACTAGTGTATATAAGTGTGTGATTGAAGTCATTATTATATTTACAACTGCACACAATCATATAAACCTATTGTTGGATTGTTTAATGGAGGTATGCACTTAAGATTTTAATTTTTTTAACTATCTTTATGAACCAGAATCCTCCATACAGTGGAAAATATTCTGGTCCCTTGGGTTTCTGCTGAAGACTGGTTTCACTGTACAATTCATTACTTTGGTCTTCTGTTTATTTTCAGGTCCTTAAGAACATTACTATTTTTACATTACTATTTTATCATAATTTCGTAAATAATATAAGAGGAAGCAATAATAACCACCGTAACATCAAAAATGGCATTTTGTCGTATACCATTACACAAATTAAACATCTAAATAGAACAGTATAAAAAATCATGTATTAAACATGTTGTGCATATCAAGAGAACAAAATTCAACTGTGAGCAAAATTTAAATGGAAATTTATCATGGGAACTAGAACCATTCACCCATCTGAATTTGCAAGATTAGGAAATATGAAATTACATTACAGGTCAAGTCAGGTACATCCTGCTACCATATGAGACAGTGGACAGTACTACCTGCGACTATCTGGCTGAGGTTGGGCGGCCGTTAACACACCTGACAAACTAAGGGGGAACCAATGGCTGTGGGAAGAGGAGTTCACCCTTAGGGGGCTTGTTGAAGCCTTTGTGTAGGAAATGACACATAAATTCAACAGGAAGCTGCTGCCTGGCAGATGTGGCAGGGGACTGTTAAAGGCTAAAGGAGATAACCTTGACAGAAAATCTTCTCTAACGTTAGGCCTAGCAAGTCAGTTGGAGAGTAATTGTAATCGCTTTCAAGACAAATACGAGCTTCGGATCAAAGAACTCAAGACCACGACAACAGCTAGATGCGTATGATGGCTTACAGCCTGAAGCTTCATTAGCTACGAAACCCAAATCAAGACCCTGTTGCGGGATTGGAACATTGAATATTCTAACACTGACAAATAAAACTGAAGAAATAGTTGATATGATGGAAAGAAGGAAAATTCTTATCACGGAGATGAGTGAAACCAAATGGACCTCTTCCTAGACTATAAACTGTACTGGTCTGGAAATAACTTGGAGTCGAGAAACGGAGTGGGCTTTATACTTCATAAAGATGTTGATGTTTGTAGCCAGATTGAATTTGTCACTCAGAATAATTAAAGTGTCGGTAAATTGGAATGGAGACAAGTATATAATCCAAGCTCCACAATCAGGATGTTCAAATGAACAACTGTCCGACTTGGAAGAACATGTGGATTGTGAAAATTTGGTAATACTGGGAGATTTTAATGCTCAGATTGGATCAGACAGACTAGGCTATGAATCCTTCCTGGGTCCTCCTGATATGGGGAATAGGACGACAGAGGGCGAACATCGTCTAGATCGTTGTATGAGGAACAATATGGTTGTAAGTAACACTTGGTTCAAGAAAAGGGACACTCATAAGATCACAAAATATAGTTGGGACAATCAATATGGAACTGTGATTGATTATATACTCGCCGACCAAGAAGTTTGGAAGATTGTAAATGATGTCAAAGTAATTCTTGGTGAAAATTTGGATGGAGACCACAGGCTGTTGGTTGCAGATACCACAAGAAGACCTCCTAAAGTCTACAACAAAAGAATGCCAAAAATAAAAACTTGAAGATTTTCTGAACCAAGGGTGAAGGAAATGTTTCGAGAAAATGTTTGGAAGATGTCACCAAAAGAAGATCTGAGATCAGCATATGAGGAATGGAATAACCTGAAGAGAGTATTGGTGAAGACAGCTGAGAGAGTATGTAGAAGGCAGAGCCAAATGAGAAAATCCAAAGAAACAGCATGGTGGAATGAGGATGTAAAAGCAGTCGTCAAAGCTAGAAATGGCACAAGAAGAGCTTTGTACCATGCCAGAGTTGGAGGAAATCCAAGTGGCACAAGAAGAGCTTTGAACCATGCCAGAGTTGGAGGAAATCCAAGTGAAATCTGGGATAAACTATCATTTTACAGAGAAAAAAAGATTACAGGTCAAAAGAATAGTTGACAATGAGAAAAGGAAATGCAAAGGTGATCTTGCCAATAGAATAGGCAAGACAAACACAAGAAGCTCCTGTATAGCATTGTTTAAAAAAAAGAAATGATAATAGTACTATTGACACAGTAAAGGTCCCAAATGGAGAGTTAACTAGAAATGAAAATGAAATATTACAGGAGTTTAGTAAATATTTCAATCACTTACTGAACTGTAATACAACTGATGACACACAAAATGACCCTCTAAACCCTATAAATTATAATGTAGAAAGTTTGACCTGGCTGGAAGTGGAGACAGCAATATGTAAAATGAAAAAAAACTAGTCTGCAGGATTGGATGAGTTCAATGTGGACTTGATCAAAGCATTTGGAGAACCTGGAATACAATGGTTGTACAGAGTACTAAATAAAATTTGGGAAAGAAATTAAATCTCCAGTGACAGGAGGCAAGGGGTGATTATTCCACTATTTAAGAAAGGTGACCGAAAGAATTGTAACAACTATAGAGGTATAACCCTTCTCTCTCATGGGTTAAAAATATAAGACCATCCTGGAGAGAAAAATCAGAAAATTTGTTGAACTTGAGGAAGAACAACATGGATTTAGAGCGAACAGATAAACGCTAGACCTCAGTTTTTCGACAAAAATGCTCTTTGATTAATACTGGTATAAGAATAGAACGGTTATAGTTGTATTCTTGGATATTGAGAAGGCATATGATCATGTACCACGTAAGCACATACGGGAATGTCTGAGATGTAAAGAAGTGCCAGATGAGATTATAAAAAGCAAAGCAAAGTCACCTCCGTACAGGCCATGAAGGCCCTTGGAGGAGTGGAAGGTAAAGGCTTCCACCATTAACCTCGGCACGTGAAGGGGTAGAGTGGTTAGCTCTACGCCCGGCCGCCTTTGCCTCCAGGAATTAACCTGGTACTCATTTTTGGTGTAGGCTGAGTGAACCTCAGGGTCATATGCACCTCCGAAAGTGGAAATCTTGTTTCTTAAATTTTACGACTTCCTGACGGGAATTCGAACCCAAGTCCTTCCGGGCGAACCGAGCACGCCTTTACCGCCTCGGCCAAGCAGCCCCTAGATGAGATTATAGCTCGAATAAAACAGCTATATCGAGAGACAAAGAGCTGTGTGCAGATTCAAGGAGGGAGGTCAAACTGTTTTGAAACCAAGAGCGGAGTCCAACGAGGAAGTTGTCTATCACCACTTCTCTTCATTACTATAATGGATGAGGTTATAAAAGCAGTGAAAATGGAGGTTCAGACAACAAATGCACTTGTTCAGAAGTTCAAGGTAAACTAAATCTTTGGCAAGAAGAATTTGAAAGAATGGGAATGATCATCAGCCGAACTAAAACAGTCTGTTTAGTGATGAGTCGAAATCCTGAAGCAGTCCACCTGCGAGTGCAAAATGAAGAAGTAGACATTATCAATAACTTCAAATACTTAGGGAGCTTCGTTTCTTTTGACAATACCATAAACCAAGAAATAGGCAATAGAATACAAGCTGCATCAAAATTCTACCACTCCGTTCGTCAATTACTTTAGGATGACTCATTTTCCCAAGCTTACAAGCTCACGCAGTACTAAACATATCTTGTACCAATTCTAACATATGGACTGGAAGCAGTAATGTTGACTAGATCTGCACAAAGTTGTCTACAGGCCACTGAAATGAAGTTCCTTCGGTCATGTCTCCAAAAGACAAGGAGAGACAAAATAAGGAACGAAAGTATTCAGCAACAACTTGGGATTAAACAGGAGCCTGTTGGAAACCTTAGAATTAGGCAGATTGCGATGGTATGGACATATGAGAAGGATGGCACCAATTGCGACCTCAGGGGCATACTATGGAAGAAATGTTGTTGGTAAGAGGCCCAGAGGGAGGCCTCGTGATAGTTGGGAAAAGCAAATTTTCAAAGACTTTGCAAAGGTGATGTAAATTGGCAGCAAAAGGTAGAACATCAGTCGTAAACACCCGCACCCGGCTTGCTGGAGCGGAAAATCGATGATAACAGAAAATTGGTACCCAATCTAGGCCACTTCAGTTGAAAACAGGTTAGATTTTATTCAAGAAATAACTCAGTATGGCAAAAAAAAAAATCAGTATTGTAAAAAAGATAAGACAGTGTTGAGGTTGAGAAGTATAGAAATAAACAAAAGCTATAAAAATCTGAAACAAAGATCTTGAAGTGGAGAACTTTAAACACTTGGGAAGTAAATTATGAAAATCATCTGGAAGTTCAGTGGGATGTAGTTTTCTATTGCATTTCTATTTTTGTTGGTCTCTTTTTGAATACAGATACGTTATAATAAATAAATTATATTACAAAGCTGTAAACATTGTTCAGACTTGGCCAGATACCATGAAAGATGAAAGAATAGAAGCAGTGGAAATAACATTTCTAAGGGGTTTTATACAGTGAACAAGGAGAAATAGAGTAAGAAATACAGATAGTGGCATGGGTCTTCTACTTGTAACCTTGCAGATGGTAGTTCAGATCCTACTGTTGACAGTTCTGAAGATAGCTTTCCATAGTTCCTATTCACACCAGGTAAATGACAAGATATACCTTAATTAAGGCCATGGCTACTACTTATCCTGTTGTAGCCCTTTTCCATCCTAACGTCTGAAAATCTAGTATGTTATAGTGATCTAGCAAAAATGAAAATGGAAGAAAGATATGAAAGCATGGAGAGTTGTACAAAGATTATAAACCTGAATTATAATGTTATGGCAGATTATCATTGTCCTTAACACTGACACTACTGGTACTCAGAGAGGTAGCATGTTTTTACTGTTACTTACATTTATTAACACATTGTTAACATTGATGCTTTCATGGGCCATACCTGCAGACATTATATAGGGCATTTGGGCTTATGCAATGTCAAGTGTTCTTGATCAGTTTGGCCTTCACTTTTACAGGCGAATGTGTTTGTCTCCATTCCATGCTCTGTTGCTTCAATTTGGGCGTGATATGTGAAACCTATGTTTCGTCTCCCGTTACGATCTGATCCAACATGTTGTCACCTTTTTCGGCCTAACGAGTCAAAAACGTGATCGAACATTCAAATCTGTAGAAAAACAAAAGATTTGAGTGTTCGATGAGTGTTCAGTATCCCAGCGCAAGATCAAGAACTCTTGGTTATCGAAACAGGCGGCAAGCCTCTATAAAGAGGGTATTCAAAACTTAGTTGTAAGGTATGATAAGTGTTTAAACAAACTTGGCAGCTATGTTGAAAAATCGAGTTTGTAGAATCTGCAAATAAATGTGGTATTTGAAAATAGTGCTCCGTTGTGTAGTTATTTACAAATGACCCTCACTTTAAAACGCACCTCGTATCACTCTCGCGTCACTTTGTCTCGTTCTCAACCACCACAAATTCATGTTTTGAGGGCAGGGTATCATCTTCACTACCGACACTTTCTTCAGAAAAGCTTTCGGTACTATATTCACACTTTTCAGCATCACTTGGGCATTCTGAATACTTATCCGCATACAATTCATTAAATCTTTTTGAAAATTTATTTCTTAACATAATAACAGAGAGACAAAGAGAACAACATTCCATGGATAATACTACACAGTAGGTGTATACATAATTAGCAACATCTACATGAAGTTACAACATGTTACACATCTAAACATGTAAGTTAATCTGGAAAGAGCCATCTTACCCACCATAGGACTCTTTGAACAATGTAAACATGAAGTCTGAAAATGAAACAAAGAAAGTAATAAAACAGAAGAACAAAAAGAGATGGTAGCATGGAATAATCAAAACTTTCAACATAGATTGCCAGTTAGTTCTAGAAAATACAACAGATGGTACCGAATGTACAAGTCTCGTGAACACATGCACTCGGGTGCCATCAGCAGTGTGTTTAAAGTACTGTTTACAGTTGTTTACAGAATCACTTTGGTTTGAGTTTTCTGCTTCAGACATTTTCAGTCGCACACTTCACATACAAAGTCCTGTGACGCGTCAGAGTTCTGCTTTCCGATACAGCCTCACACAGCGCAGTGTTGGCCTGATAGTTGTTCATTTCATAACTTGCTGCACGTTGTGTAATTGAAACCACTGATGCATTCCTGAATGACTCCATCACACTTGCAACTGTTTTGTGACTCCTTGTCTTCACTCACAATTGATTCAAGACTAACCTGCTCTCTGTGGCTTTACTCTTTACACAGGCTAGAGGAAGCGAACAAGTATCTTGCAATTTCTGCTTCTAGATCACTCTGGGTGTCTTAACATTATTATTAAAGAACCTAATAATAAAATTTTTAAAAAATATTTCAAAGTTCGACTTATTCAATACTTAATCATGACGAATATAAGAACAAGTGTGAGGCCTCCTAGAGTTAAAGCGTGCTCCACCAGGCAGCGTTCGAGTGGGCAAGCTCCACAGTACCAATCAGCTGGTCTTAGGATTGATGCCAGTTGAAACGTATTACTCTGTAACTGGTAAGTATACTGTATATGCCTGTCTTTTAATAAACAGTGAGAGATTACAATTAAAATACCACGGCAGGATACAATGGAAAAAATTAAACGTGGAAATAAGAGCTACGGCCTTCACCACATGTTCCGGAGAGCACAGGTTACTGGAGCGTAAATATACAGATAAATGGCACATAACTCCCAACATATTAAAACAAACACCCATGAACTATTTAAAGGTAATACTCCACTTACTAACTCAATTTGTCGGTCACTGGACTTTTGAAAGCGTGCGCGATGATTTGGCGGATGTTCGAGATTGTGAATCTTGCCGGATTTCCTTTGTTCTGAAGAAAAATAGGCACTTCAGATAATGATAAACATTTTTAGGCACATTTTGAGTGATAATATTGTCTTTCTGGAATGAGAAAGTACTCTAGAATGACCCAAATTTTGTTCAACTGTATACTGACTTCTTAGTTCCGCATTCGCTGCTGCACTCCCGTCTTCTTCTTTTTGCGATGGTGTCGAAGTTCTTTTTCCTGTCGGGAGTATCATGGGATTTAATCTCACTTGAAAGAGATTTTGTCAAATTAGGGAAAATGTGAGGCACTGCTCCCGGATGTAATTTTCATCTCACACGAGAGATATCCACTTTTTCACCACTCACTATAAAATTATTGATTTTACTATCAAATTATCAAAAAAATGAATGTGACACATTTTGCTATTACGCGTTAACTCGGTATCCTTCCATGGAATAGCTCTGGCCCATTATTCAGATTTATTTCTATCCTTCAGAGGTGAAAAAATCACATATCAACTACTTTACCATTGATGCAAGTGTAATGGACTAGTATAACTTGGAAACAATTCTCTAACCCATAGGTAAATATGGAAATATCGAACTCTATTATTATTATTATTATTATTATTATTATTATTATTATTATTATTATTATTATTATTATTATTATTATTATTATTATTATATGCCTTTGCTGGCGAGATGTAGTGTTTACAGTGCACTATGTCTTCTGGTATGGGCTATATCAAATTTGTTACTTTCATTGACCTGTCACAGTCTCATCCTTGGCTTTGACAATATGAAAGTGACTGAGGTATGAGTGATGCTAGTAATACCATTCCTTATGCAGCCAGTCCCTGTTATGAATGGTGTGAAAATATCGCTCATAGGGTCAGTTGGTGCATACATTTCAGTGGGCTTGGCAGACTGATATGTAAGAGCAACTGCTGGCTCGGTGAGGAAAGCAACGGGAAACTACCTCACTCCTCGTTTCCCTAGTACGCCTCTTCAGTGACGCCTAGGCTATTTATGACAGCTGTTGGCGAAGCTGCAGAGGATCAAACCAGCCTTCGGGCTGATTACCCAACATACATACATTATTATTATTATTTACGTACTTATGTATGGATTTTATTTGGTATAAATCGTGATCGTATTATTTGTGAGGTTATGTCATAAGACATCTGCTGTATGTATATTAATATAAGTTTATTTAATGTAAGAACACATAATTAATAGTGTATAATTTATTATTACCTGTATATATGATATATAAATCCAATGCAATATTGTGCAACATACGGCAGTAGTCCAAAAAACATATCTTTGGCACTAGAGAGTTACAGAGAAAAATTCTTTCATTGTAAATAGGTTATTGGAGACTCTCGAAATATATTCAATAATAAAGTTTTATTATGAATCCACCTGTTCAATACAATATAATGTTGTTACATTTAAAATAACTTCATTAGTTAAAAAGTTATATATGGGACATGTTTCGCTCCCTTATAGAGCATCATCAGCCAAATCTGAATCTCAAATAATTGTTATTTACCTAAATAAAGACTTAAGAACTATTAGAACATTTTTGACAAACTTAAAACTTATTCTATTAGAAAATCATAAAATATAAAATCTTTGTATACATGGCTTAATTATATGTGCTTGATAGGAAGATACATTAAAATTATGGAAGAGAGAGTACTAAAATATAAAATAAATAATATATATATCATGTCCAAAATCCTAGAAAGACGTGAAGATCAATCTTAGGAGCTAAAATTTGAGGATTTTCTTAGCAATGAGATCTGGTAAAAAAGATATTTATCCCTTGTGGATAAGAGTCTATGAAGATTCAAATTTATCATCAATTTGATGATTGAACTTATAACAGGATAAATGTTGGTCTTCAAGAAATTTAAATGCTTGTTGTCATGTGACCTCGGCGAATGCTGTTAAAAAGATATGTTCTTATAGATGTCAATGACCGTTCGTTGAACTAATGGATTTGATAAGGTGATTGAAAGGGTCGTAAATCAACGTTATATTGAAAGCTGCTGCTTGGTTTATCTTGTTGAATGTCTGTAACAAGAAAAGGAATCTTGTAAGTAATCGGAATTTGTGTTGCTAGTTAAGAGTGTGCTTCTAGAAACTTCACTTACCCCTCCAATTGCTGTTTGTCGGTTTGGTGTTGTCCGAGGTTATGTGGTGACTGTCTGTTCTGTGTCTACTCCTTGTGTTGTAAGAGTGAGGTGGTGGGGGTTGAGGGGGGGGGGGGGAGTAGGGGTAGGAGGAGAAATGTTTGTGGGTGTGGTTTTGGAAGGGGAATATCTAGTAGGAGCGCAGGGAGGGGTTGAGTTCTTTAATGTTGGATGATTATTAGTTGTTTTGGGAATGAAAACTTTGGCAAAATTACTTTTTTCTAGATTAAGCGTCTTTAAGAGTTTCGGTAATTGTTCGTGTAACGGATTTCTTATTTCAATTTCGTCATTTAACTTTTTTTCTTATTGAAATACTTGTCTAAGTGGATATAAATATTTTCTAATTCTGTCATTAGTTTACCTTTTTCTATCTTCTTTATAATTTTTAGGTCTTTCTCTATGGTTGTAAATTGGTGGCCTGACTCTCTCATGTGAGCACTCATCGCAGAATGTTTGTTGTGCTTTGTAGCATTAACGTGTTCTAAGTATCTTGTGAGAAAGTTACGGCCAGTTTGGCCAACATATGAACATTTACATTCTACACATGTTAATCTATAGATGCCAGAACTTAGATAAGGGTTCTTGTAGGAATTTATACTATTGTGGTTGAAAAAAATGTTTCTGTTTGTATTTTGTGTTTTGAATGCTACATTCACATCTCGTTTTTTGATAGGATTAGTTATTTAAAAAATGGCTGGATTGGTGAATGTAAATGTTGCGAATTTGGACTGCTTAGTTTTTTCGGGAGTAAGATTAGTTACTAACTTTTGTTTTACTTTATTGATGATCCGATTGACTATATTTATTTTATGTCCATTAATTGAGGCCAAGTCTTTTATAAAATTGAGTTCCACTCTCATAACAGAAATAATGACACTAAGAACAAAACTAAACAAAAATAATGTAGTTGTTACCAAAGCAGACAAAGGTGAAACCACAGTCCTCTTAAATAAAAATGACTATATTGAAAAAACAGAAGAATTCTTTTCAGACAAAACCTACACTGTCGTAAACCAGGATCCCATAAATAAGATTCAACGGAATCTAAAAATCATCCTCAAGAATTCTACTTTTTTATTTAATGAACAAGAACACCAAAAAATGATAAATATGAATCCAAAGTTACCAACAGCTAGGGCATTACCCAAATTACATAAACCCAACGTACCCATACGTCCTATAATAAACAGTAGAAATAGTCCCACGTATAAAACATCCAAATTTATACACTATTTCCTCAAAAGACATTACAAATTTAACAACGAATCAACAATCAAAAATTCAATAGAATTTTGTAATAAACTAGGAAAATTCAATTTACAACCACAACATAAAATGGTTTCATTCGACGTAACCAACATGTATCCAAATATACCGGTTAAAGAAACCATCAATATCATCAAACACAATCTCCTTACATACAGTAAATTCAGTAGATGTGAAATAGATGAATTCGTAAACCTACTGAAATTTGTATTAAACAATAATTACTTCACATTTAATAAAAAGATTTACCATCAAACATGCCTAGCAATGGGAGACCCCACGTCGGGCATACTGGCAGACATATATATGGATCATTTGGAGCAAAACAAAATAAACACAAAAATAAATGGACTTTGCCTTTGGATCAGGTATGTAGACGACACCTTTGTCATAATAGATAGCCAAAAAAATGATAGTGAAAAAATCCTTAAGTTTCTTAAATAATATTGACCCAAATATAAAATTCACCAAAGAAGATGAAACTAACAACTCAATAAACTTCCTGGATATTAATGTAACACGAATAAGAGATAGTTTTGAATTTCAAATATTTAGAAAACCATCATACGCTCCTCTAACGATAAAAAATGATTCTCTTCACCCAAAATCACATAAACAGGCGGCCTTTTAGAGTTTAGTTTACAGAGCTTTCAAAATCCCCCTTTCAGAGAGTAACTTAAAAAAGGAACTCAATTTTATAAAAGACTTGGCCTCAATTAATGGATATAAAATAAATATAGTCAATCGGATCATCAATAAAGTAAAACAAAAGTTAGTAACTAATCTTACTCCCGAAAAAACTAAGCAGTCCAAATTCGCAACATTTACATTCACCAATCCAGCCATTTTTCAAATAACTAATCCTATCAAAAAACGAGATGTGAATGTAGCATTCAAAACACAAAATACAAACAGAAACATTTTTTCAACCACAATAGTATAAATTCCAACAAGAACCCTTATCTGAGTTCTGGCATCTATAGATTAACATGTGTAGAATGTAAATGTTCATATGTTGGCCAAACTGGCCGTAACTTTCTCACAAGATACTTAGAACACGTTAATGCTACAAAGCACAACAAACATTCTGCGATGAGTGCTCACATGAGAGAGTCAGGCCACCAATTTACAACCATAGAGAAAGACCTAAAAATTATAAAGAAGATAGAAAAAGGTAAACTAATGACAGAATTAGAAAATATTTATATCCACTTAGACAAGTATTTCAATAAGAAAAAAATTTAAATGACGAAATTGAAATAAGAAATCCGTTACACGAACAATTACCGAAACTCTTAAAGACGCTTAATCTAGAAAAAAGTAATTTTGCCAAAGTTTTCATTCCCAAAACAACTAATAATCATCCAACATTAAAGAACTCAACCCCTCGCTGCGCTCCTACTAGATATTCCCCTTCCAAAACCACACCCACAATAATTTCTCCTCCTACCCCTACTCCCCCCCCCCCCTCAACCCCCACCACCTCACTCTTACAACACAAGGAGTAGACACAGAACAGACAGTCACCACATAACCTCGGACAATACCAAACCGACAAACAGCAATTGGAGGGGTAAGTGAAGTTTCTAGAAGCACACTCTTAACTAGCAACACAAATTCCGATTACTTACAAGATTCCTTTTCTTGTTACAGACATTCAACAAGATAAACCAAGCAGCAGCTTTCAATATAACGTTGATGTACGTCCCTTTCAATCACCTTATCAAATCCATTAGTTCAACGAACGGTCATTGACATCTATAAGAACATATCTTTTTAACAGCATTCGCCGAGGTCACATGACAAGCATTTAAATTTCTTGAAGACCAACATTTATCCTGTTATAAGTTCAATCATCAAATTGATGATAAATTTGAATCTTTATATACTCTTATCCACAAGGGATAAATATCTTTTTTACCAGATCTCATTGCTAAGAAAATCCTCAAATTTTAGCTCCTAAGATTGATCTTCACGTCTTTCTAGGATTTTGGACATGATATATATATTATTTATTTTATATTTTAGTACTCTCTCTTCCATAATTTTAATGTATCTTCCTATCAAGCACATATAATTAAGCCATGTATACAAAGATTTTATATTTTATGATTTTCTAATAGAATAAGTTTTAAGTTTGTCAAAAATGTTCTAATAGTTCTTAAGTCTTTATTTACGTAAATAACAATTATTTGAGATTCAAATTTGGCTGATGATGCTCTATAAGGGAGCGAAACATGTCCCATATATAACTTTTTAACTAATGAAGTTATTTTAAATGTAACAACATTATATTGTATTGAACAGGTGGATTCATAATAAAACTTTATTATTGTATATCAACAGATTTCAATACGGATTAAAACATGAGATTAGTCACTTGCAATGACTCTCGAAATTGCGAGAAAACATGTTTTGTCATATTCTACTAGAAGCCTGGCCAGGCAATGTATATAAAGATGCAGTCCTGGGAGTTGAGTGGAGTTGTTTAGTGGGACTTGTAGTGGAAGTACTTAGTGAACTTTGTTGGGTTGGTAGATATGCAAGTGTTACAGTCTTCTTCTTCTTCTTCTCCTTATTATTATTATTATTATTATTATTATTATTATCAGTGTATTGTTCAAGAGGGCAGTTATTAGTGAGAGAGAGAGAGAGAGAGAGAGAGAGAGAGAGAGAGATATGTATTTGTAAATAAAACTGTACACAATTGACAGCACTTTGTGTGTGCGTCTTGGCAGTTACAACACCATATCCTGACTTAAAGCCAGGCACAAAATAGTACGGCATGCTGAAGTATTCAACACACAATAAACCGACTTCAAGAACTGAAAGCAAAGAAAATTCAACTTATTCACTGAAATATCTCCCCCATTTTTCTATACCTGGTTAGCCAGCTTGCCGGAGCTACTGGAGCACATGTTGGATATGATCACTTGTAGTGCTTGTAGTGGCGGGACCATAAACCACCATGCTATAATGCCTGAGTCCTCACCTTTGGTCTTATATTTGCCATGACTTAATTATATTATTCATGTTTAAATATTCATTCAGCCTTTCTGTGGCCATTTTCAGTTAGAATCAAAATTAACCACTTGAATCCACGTTGTTCCTCTTCAAGTGTAGGTTCAACATATTTTCTAATCCTGCTCTCAAGGATGGATTCGTAGATTTTGAGGCCAGCAGATTTATACCTCTGTAGTTGGTACATTTCTTTCTATCACCTTTTTTCAACAATGGGATGATGACTCTTTGCTTCCAGTCATTGGTTATTACATTCTCTATCCAGATTCTATTTAGTACCCTGTACATCCAGTGTTGTCCAACCTCTCCTAGTGCTTTGATCATCTTAACACTTAATTCATCTGATCCAGTTGATGTGTTGTTTTTCAACTTAGATATTGCTGTCTCTACTTCCAACCATGTCAGACTAGTGGTATTTGTGCTACCAAAATCATAAGGTTCGTTGTCTAATGGAGTGACATTTTCATTACAGTTCTTGGAACTCCTGTAATATTTTGGTCTTATCATTAGTCATCTCACCATTAGGAAGTTCTACAGATTGGGTAGATTCATTTTGAGTTCTTCTATTCTTAACAATACTGTATAACAGTTTATTTTCCAACCTGCATTATTTTGGTAGCCAGATCTTCCTTGCATTTCTGCTTTTCAGTTACAACCAACTGTTTGACCTGTAATTTTTTCTCTTTGTATAGTAACAGCTTGTCCTCTATTTCATGTTGATCTCCCCGTGTTCTTGCTTGATATAAGGATCTGCTTGCACGGTTTCTGTCATTGATAGCCTTTTTAATATCATCATTCCACCAGGCAGTTTCTTCAGGTTTTCTTATTTGACTCTGTCGTCCACATACTTTTTTCTGCTGAACCAACCACAACCTTCTTTAGAGTATCCCATTCTATATCTACCAATTCCAGTTCTTCTCTCGACAACAACCTGTGGACACCTTCCCTGAATTCTTCTTTTACACTTGGCTTGGTTAGTCGCCAAGTTTTTATTTTTGGGACTCTTTTGTTACAGACTTTGGGAGGTATTTTCTCTGCAATAACTGCTACCAACAGTCTATGGTCTCCACCAAGGTGTTCACTTGGAATGACCTTGACATCATTGACATTTTTCCATACATTTTGATCTATTAGAATGTAATCTATTACTGTAAATATTTTATCATCCCAGCTATATCTTATGATTTTATGGGAGTCCCTTTTCTTGAACGAAGTGTTACTCACTATCAGGTTGTTTCTCATGCATAGATCTAGCATATATTCTCCCCCTTCATTTCTGTTTCGCATTCCATGAGGGCCTTACTAAAACCCCGAAATACTCTCATAACCATGTGGAGAGATCTGTAACCTTTCTTAACAACATCTTTAACATGATTACCCCAATGAAGATCATTCCTTATATTAACACCTAGGTAGTTACATTGTTCCCCATGAGAAACTATCACCCCTTCAACACAAGAATTAAAACTGAGAAGACTGTTCCTCTTGGTGAAACTTACAGCTTTACTTTTCATCCCGTTTACATTCATACTATTGTCTGCTGTCCATCTCACTACATTGTTTAAGTCCCCCTGCAGTCGTTCACAATCCTGCAGCTCTTTTACTACTCTATACAGTATAACATCATCTGCAAATATCCTTATCTGTGATTCCAGATCCTTACTCATATCATTTATATATACAGTATAAGAAAACATAAAGGTCCAACAATGCTGCCCTGCGGGACACCCCTCTTAATCATTACAGGATCAGATAATGCTTCACCTACTCTATTCCAGCGAGTTCTATTTTCTAAAAATGTAGCCACCCATTCAACCACTCTTTTGTCTAGTCCAATTGCCCTCATTTTTGTCAGTAATCTCCCAATATATGCATCAAAAGCCTTGGAGAGGTCAATAGTGATACAGTCCATTTGACCTCGTGAATCTAAAATATCTGCCATATCTTGCTGGAATCCTGCAAGTTGAGCTTCAGTGAAGTAAACTTTCCTAAACCTGAACTGCCTTTTATCAAACCAGTTTATAATTTTGCAAGCGTGTCTAATGTAATCAGAAAGGATGCTTTCCCAGAGATTACAAACTGCACATGTCAAGCTGACTGATCTGTAATTTTCTGCTTTGTTTTTCACCCTTTCCCTTGTACAATGGGGTTACTATTGCAACTCTCCATTCATTTGGTATAGCTCCTTCATGCAAACAGTAATGAAATAAGTATTTCAGATATGGCAGTATATCCCAACTCATAGCCTTTAATATATCCCCAGAAATCTTAACCCCAGCTTCATTGTGACATTACACTGGAAAATGCCAATTCAAATGTTGGAATTGCTACTGATGGATACTCAAGAGACTGGAGAAGACTTGCAATGGTGGATAGACTTCGTTAAAAACTACATAAGCCAGTGGAACTTGGACACTAACATGATAAGAGAAGTACTAGAACTTCATTATCTGATGAGAAGTAATACCAATATAAATGGTCCTTTATTGGACATTATTATAAATTTACTCATTTGGGACAAATATTTCTGATTCCCTTTGGGAATCAACATCTATATTATCTGATCAGAAGTATTCGGACACCTATTTGGAACTGTCCTTCAAGTGTTCCTTGGTTAAACTGTCCAGTAGTAGGCATTGATACTTCTTGGCCATTGTTGCTGCTCAAACTCTGTACGGTAGACTGTCTATCAGATGCCAGAATATCTCCTGAGGAATGGCAGACCATTCTTCCTCAAGCGCTGTAGCAAGCGTAGTTAGTGAGTCATTAGGGTCTGGAGCAGAATTGCTGTTGTAGTTCATCTCAGAGGTGTTTGAAAGGATTGAAGTCGTGCTTTGGGCTGGCCAGTTCATTTCCAGTACCTTATTGTCTACAAACTACGAAGCGTGTTTTTTAAGTAAGGTCCGTTTTGTTGTAGACACTAGTAGTTCGCGCGCATATCGCAACGAGCACGTGCATCATGTACCGGCATGCCTCGGGAACAACTGTGCTCAGTTTTAGCTCTGTAGCTAACCTGTACGGTTCTGTTCTGTGCTTTCAAAATGTTTAAGACTGTCAACTCGCCCGCCGCTTGTGAGGTTCGGTCTGTGATACGGTTTTTGTTAGCAAGGAACCTGTCTGCTGCAGAAATTCATCGACAGATTTGCGAAGTGTATGGTGATACTGTTATAAGTGAAAGCAAAGTGCCTAAGTGGGTATGACAATTCAAATATGGCCGTGACAGCGTCCATGATGAGGACCGCTCCGGTCGCCCTTTTTTGATTACAGACGATTTGGTGGCTTCAGTTGAAGCGAAGATTCGTGAGAACAGGCGCTTCACAATAACAGGTCTCTCAAACGAATTTCCTGATGTGTCGAGATCAGTGCTTTACAACATTATTTCTGAACACCTAAAGTTTAGGAAACTGTGCTCCCATTGGGTCCCGAAACTCCTAACAGAGGATCACAAAAACCAAAGATTTGAGTGTGCTATGAAGTTCTTGACTCGTTATGACTAATATGGGGGCAGCTTCTTGAGTCAGATCGTAACTGGAGATGAAACATGGGTTTCGCATATCACGCCCGAATCGAAGCAACAGATTATGGAATGGAGACACACACACTCGCCTGTAAAGGTGAAGACCAAACAGACTCTGTCCCAGCACAAAATCATGGCATCGGTGTTTTGGGACAGGCATGGTGTTTTGTTGGTCGATGTCATGCAACGAGGAACCACTCTCAGCGCAGAAGCATACTGCCAAACCCTGAGAAAGCTACGCAGAGCAATACAAAACAAAAGACGCGGCATGCTGACAAAGGGAATTGCCCTTCTCCATGACAATGCAAGACCTCACACTGCAGGTCAGACCTGCGATTTATTGGACAGTTTTGGCTGGAAAGTTTTAGACCACCCACCCTACAGTCCTGATCTTGCGCCGAGCGATTACCATCTGTTCCTCCACCTCAGACATCACCTCGGTGGCAGCCATTACAATGACGACGATGACGTGAAATCAGCAGTGAACTCTTGGTTATCGGAGCAGGCGGCAAGTTTCTATGAAGAGGGTATTTTAAAATTGGTTGCGAGGTATGTTAAGGGTTTGAACAAACTTGGCAACTATGTCGAAAAATAGAGTGAAGTATGTACTTTCTGAAAATAAATGTACTTTTTTGAAATAACCTTTCGTTGTGTACTTATTTTTAAACGGACCTTACTTAAAAAACACGCCTCGCTCTTACAACCAACCTTGCACAATGGCACGGAACATTATCATGCTGAAGCACAGTGATCATCTTTGAATTAGTTTTCTACTCTAGCAACACACAACTGGTAATAATGTCCTTTTATCCTCCTGTCTTAACGTGTTCTGTAGTCTTACAAAGGGACCACGTCCTTCCCATGAAGGACTCCCCCACACTGTCTCCCCATCTCTGCCAAATTTCGCTGTGGGCCGCTGTACAATCACTGAGCTGCCTTGGTCCACCATTTCTGCAGGTATCTCGTAGCTTTGGAACATAGAGCTCTCAGCCACCTTTTATAGTAATAGCGATAGTAATTATATCTTAGCTATAGTTTACGTTTACGGAGGGGTGTCTAGATACTTTTGATCAAATGGTGCATATCAATCCCAACCCTGGTGATGACTGAATATATTTCCATTTAAAAAATATAACTCTTTAGTATTATTTGCTCAAAGTAGTACAATATTAATCTTTTTCTCACTTTTCAGATACTTCTACAATCATTTGTGGAGGCCATGGGATGAAGATGATCATGGTAATAACACAGACTTTAAGTTCCGTCTTGAACAGCGTTTTTGTATGTAAGTAAAACCCTCTTTAACTCGATTTACAAATTCATTGCCTGGTAAAAATTGAATGTATGATTGTTGCCAACTGTCTGTGAGGAGATGGCACCCAAAGAAACAGAAATGGAGTAGCATTCTATTAAATTGCATTTCTATTGCAAAACTCTTTCCTGTAGAGATTGCAACCCCGTTAAGGTGAACACAGACATAACAATGCAATGAACACACATGAAATTACAAAATGAGTACAAGACACAAAATACTTGCCATTGGGGGCAGCAGCATTAAATTTTTTGATGTGGAGGACCCAGAACATAAAGGATAAGAGGGCAGGATCTTAGATTACTACTTGAGGGGTTGCCAGGTCAATATCGCTAACTGCTAAATAAATGTGAAATTAAAATTCAGTAAATCAAACTTTACTTAAAAATTAGGAAAAGAAAAAAAAATTATGAATGATACTTAAATAAGATTTATAACTTTCTGCAATATATTGAAAAATAAACAAAATCAAGAACGAATAATTTAATGATAAAATTAATTCTTTGAATTATGCATTAAATACCTATTTTTAAAATAATTAAACTTACGAGTGCACACTCGGTTCTTACGATGTAATAAAATAAGCAAGTCAAAGGACTTATACCCCCCAAAAATATTTCTTATTAAATTAATTCATTCAAATAAGAGGCAAATGTCTATTTTTAAAATAATTAAAATTGTGTACACTCAGATTACAAACTAAAGTAACTTACAATACCTAGATATAAGCGAAGTCTGCTGCTCACATCAGAATTCATAAATGACAAATGTTAAAACGGATCCGTACGTTAAGAATTACTTATATCACTGGCCAGTTTTTTTAATTTTTTTTTTTTTTTAAGAAGACTGCAATTAATCTGACTAAACTGAAATTTGTTTCCAGTCCCTCTACATAAACATTTCAATCATTCCAGAAACATGGTAACACACTCAATTTTAAAGGCAACGATAGCAAGCCAAATTTTCCACACATAAATAATTAAATGAACAGACAAAAGAATTGCAGGAAACCAAATAAAAATATTTCCCAAATTAGTTACAAATTACGAAGGGAAACAATATTAAAATTCCACAGCTAACTGAACAATCATACACACGATGTAGCCTACAGCTTCCCAAGCCAAGCTAACATAAATCATAAAACAACAGGCAAGGCCCACCAGAAATATAGCATACAGGGAAATAAGATAAATGACACATAATAATGAAAGAAAAAAAAGAAAAGACGGACATGAATAGTCTGAGGAGCGTAAACATAAGTATCTTTAAGGTATGGGAGAAACAAATTTCAATTCCCTACCACCACGATATTACAATAATAATGTATAGTATTTTGAATTTGTCATTTCCTCCAACATCATATTAATGGAGGATTAAAATGCGGGTTATTAAATTTCAGTTTTAGGGGGCCCTGGAATACGGTAATGTGCGAATAAGACAGGAAATAAACCATCCCAGTAAGGAGTTAAAGAATGATCCCATCATGAAAATTATACTAGCACACAGCATCATCAAATACATAGATAACAGTGTAGTAGATACCACAAATGTGAACCAGGAAAAATAGAAATCCACCAACCAAAATTAATAATAATAATAATAATAATACTCACAATAACAATAAGAAACAGAAAATGGTATCACAATGATAATCTCAATTAAATAAAATGAATAGAATAATTTGCCTCTCATCCGCGCATATACCGAATTCCAGAATTACTCCATTATCAATTATAATATTGGAATATAGAACTTTACAAAAACCTTGTTACATTTTAATAGTTTGAGGATTCAAATTATATCATTAAAAATCTTGGATGCTGAAGAAATACCAATTTAAATTAATGAATAAATGGTGGCCGACATGTCCATAATAGATAGGCGTAATTTCAATTACGGTTACGAAGTTGGCTTGAAACAATTCTGACAGCGTTGCAGAAATTTCCCACATTAGTAATGTTAATGATAGCGTGTTACTCACATTCTTCTTCTCCAAATAATCTGGCAGTAGAACATTTTTGAAACAATTAAAAGGATACTTGTGCTTACATCCGTGGGTGTCCAATTTAATATAATCCGATAGCTTATGTTGTTAGGTCATTTTGCAATGAAGCACAATCACTCAGATATTCCGATCACTCTTATACTAAAGAACGGTAAATAGAAAAATATTAAAACACTAATTACACTGCAACTAATGCAAAAGCCTTAATTTACATGGCTATGAGCCAGGAGTATCACATTCCATTCCACCAACTCTCAATTGCATCTTCCACGGAACACCGCTAGTAATTGTGTCCATGATGGCGCTTGGCTACCAACTGATTGCTTGCAGTGGGCACAAAGCACACTGCACAGATCTGGGAGTAGTGTGCATGCGCGCTCAAATCAACTTGCTTATTGAGCGAATGAGGAAAATTGAAGCTATTGACGTAACAGTAGCAGATTATACATTTTAAATAGGCATAGTTCAGTCACGCAAATTAACAGCAATTCAAACAATGGGCGATAATTGTAGATAAATTTCCCATACACAAATACATATGTCCAATAAAAGAGGGTACCGTTAACTCATTTCACAGATTTATTGGACTTTCTGAAGTAACTTTGTACGTAAAATTTTAGCTTTTTAGTATTTAGGCCCTACTTGTTCCCTCTCCTCTTGGAAGAGGTTAATGCCAAGCGGACTGGCTATAAAGACGCAACTCAGATATTCTCGAGTCTACGGCAGTCTGTTCCAGTGTTTCTGTCTGATCCCACATTTCCTTCTGCCGGTGCCACGGTGTAAGGGTCCAAAATCACAGAGTGTGGGTCATTTTCTGGCAAGCTCAGGTCTACCTTAAACAAAGTCTTGCCCATGGCATTAAACGCTCCTGCCATTTCTTTTAAAAGTCCAAGAGTGAATCTTGTACAGTGTAACTTGACACTGGCAAGAGGCCTCGTGATGCTCCTCTGAAGCACTACAAAGCTCAGTTCAGGAAGATCATGATTAGCTCAGACTTAAACCTGAATACTTGGCATGCTTAAGCAGAAGACCACACTGACTGGCATACAAACATCTCGACTAGTATTGTACAATTTAAAGAAGCTCGGGAAAGATGGAAACTTCGCCCAATTGAGCCATGTCCTCCACCTTCCATTACATACAGTGTGGGTGACTGCATGTTTCTTGCAAGGATTAGTCTTGTAACTCGTCAGTAGCACCATTGTAGATCAACAAAAGGAAAAACAGGCGTGAAACGAACATTCTGATAAGAGTATTGGCTGCTGCCGTCAATTATTCTTGACTTGTTGTCATAGGTGCTCTTCTCTATGCCCTTTGGTTAGGGTATCAAAACCTAGTTCAGTCAACTATTATTAATATTGTTGTTATGTTAAAGTGTAAAAGGTCGCTTTTCAGATCATTATAAATATTATTATTCCGTAGGAATTCCCTCTCAATACCTACACATGTCCCCTGGGTGGTGCTAAGCAAGCAACAATAATTCACTGGTGGCCATAATGCACATGGATGAAAATGTTGATAAGGAAGCACAACATGTACATAGTACATACCTTGCATGTCGACTATTCGCAGTTTTTACTAGTAAGAACTATTCCCACACTCTTTGCTCCTTTCTTAAGTTAGTAATCTACATTGCTCCCTCTCAGGTTTTGCTTTCACCCTGTCTTTGGACTCCCTTTCCATTGTTTGCAATGAATGTCATAGTTATTGCAAATGTGAATCAGTCAGACCAAATGTGGTGTGTTCGGTCAGTCTGTCTAGCGGCAAACAGTCGGTAAGCAGGACTTTAACTACACAACTACTTTCGTTCAACCATAAACGTGGAATGCAAACATTTAGTTTGCATAGTTTGCATCACAAGAAGAGCTTTAATTTTTTAGTGTATGATGACAATTGTTCTGGAAGAACTTCGCCCAATCTGTGAAAGAAGATTTTGTGGTGCTCAAAGAACATACCAGTAAGATAACAGCTAGTCTCATCATAGCAATCAATTGAGGGATGTTCCACCATTCAACACTTTATATAATACATAACATTTATTAAGTGAAAACCGGTTTCAGTTCCCTAGGAGTCATCATCAGTTCACAATAAATAAATCGAAAGGATCTTAACAACAATCAATATGAAATCTGCCTTTAAATACATTTAAAATGGTTGACATGGGTTATATGATATAAAAACACATTAAAATTTAAAGTACGTCCTAGGATCCAGGTCACAGATAACTGTAGTGCATTTGTACAATGTTGAACAGAGTTTTAAGATAATATATAAAAATACTTGAAGTTGAGGAATACTGTGAAGTTCTTATTTGTTAGTGTGGATATAAAAGCATATGTTAAAAAAATGTTCAAATGTTCGTAGTTGAATGGTCGATAAAGGATACAAACATGTACAAACTTGACGATCTTGTAAAATGCCAATGTTAAGACAATTGGCAGTTAAAATGATTTGCTGGGGAGTTGGGGAAACATCCTTCGTTGTTTTATAACATCTGCTTTGTTGCTGAAAAAGTCACTTATTTAGTAGTAGTAGTAGTAGTGCACAGTCTAAAGTTAAAAACTTCATCATTGGTCCGTATTGAACTAATAGTTACAATGCTAAAAAGAGAAAGTTGTTCCACCTATTCAATACAATAATATTGTTGCACGAATTAATGTAGCAACATATTTAATTTAATTTTGAGGCAACAATATTATTATATTATTATATTGTATTGAATAGGTGGAACAACTTTCTCTTTTTAGCATTGTAACTATTAGTTCAATACGGACCAATGATGAAGTTTTTAACTTTAGATGATGATGCTTACCAGGCGAAATCTAAGGCCTGTCATTACATGAGCCTCAAAATTAAATAAAATATGTTGCTACATTAATTCGTGCAACAATATTATTGTATTGAATAGGTGGAATAACTTTCTCTTTTTAGCATTGTATGGCACAGTGTCGCGAAAGGTGGATGTTTTATTTCTCGCACTCCTACTTTTCTAGCGGCAGGTTATCGAGAGTGAGGAATAAGGGAACATCCACCTTTTACAACACTGTGCCATATAACCAATCTTGTTCACTTTAGAAGCCCCTGTATGAGTTTTTTTTTAAGGCATGAGGAGTCAAGCCACTTAATTCTAGGTTGTTCAGAAACTCTTATCGGAAATCGGAGAGTTTTATTTTCATCTTCAGTCATTTATTTATATTGAAGTACATTCTGCTTATTCCAGGTATGAGATTTATAACTTCAGAATTGATATGATCACAATGTTCAATTTTAGGGGCAAGAATGGGAATTTTGGACAAATTTATAGCATCTTCTAGTGACTCAAGACTTATTCCCATAAATTTCATTCTTGCTTATAGTGATAGAGGGTGGTAAATCAACAATAATTTACTTTGGAGATTCATGAATTTCATTACTGTGCATATTTTCAGCAAAATGCCATTACTCTGGCGATTCATGATTTCCATTACATATTTTCAGCAAAAAGTCAGTGAAGTCCATTTTTTCACGTCTTGCTTGCATATATTTAAACTCGTAAATTTTTTTTAATTCTGACAAAAAGAGGCAAAAATTGAATACAGTCCTGAATAACGGTTTGTTTGGAGGCATGTGGAACAGGCAAAACCTCTCTAAAACCTCTACCTTGATCAATTACTTTCTCTCCATAAATGATGGAATTACCCTTGATGTCTTTCAAAAGTCTGTTAATACAGATCAGTGCATGTGCATCAGATTAGGTGAAGCATTATCTGATCCTGTAATGATTAAGTTGGGGGTCCTGAAGGGCAGTATTGTTAGACCTTTGTTTTCTTGTATATATATATAAAATATGAGTAAAGGAATGGAATCACAGATAAGGCTTTTTGCGGATGACATTCTACTGCACAGAGTAGTAAACGAGTTGCAGGATTGTGAGCGACTGCAGTGGGATTTAAACAATATTGTGAGATGGACAGCAGACAATGGTATGAATGTATAAAAGATAAATACAACTTACACAAGTTGGCAGTACATGTAAGAGAGAATATACCAAAGTATAATAAACATATATGTTTCAGTTGGGTGCGAGGTCATTCCTCAATAAAAGGGAACGAAAGAGCTGACCAATTGGCCAAAGAAGCTTGTAATTCTAACTTGTCAGAGAGTTATACTAAATGCCAAATGAACTGGTTAGCAAGTAAGAATGGCTCAGTAACCAAAGACCTGTTTTTTCCAAATGTATATAGTAGGCTGGGATGTAAATATATAGTGTGAAACTTTCATTTAACTCAAGTGCTATCAGGTCATGGTAAATTTAATGCTTACTTCAAGCGATTCAAAATTCCAACACAAAATGGCTCACTGTGCTTCTGCACTGAAGACATTCAAACTGTAGAACACATTCTGTTCAACTGTCCTGCTTTTGAGAGAGCATGTTTTGAACTTAAGATGCATTTGTTAACTTGCAGTTGCTATTTTGAAAAACCACTAAATTTCATTTTTTTACAAAAAATGCTGCACTTCTCAGTTTTCAGAATTTATTGACTATGTTTTTAAACATATATAATTTGATACTGTCTGCTTATTAGCTGCTTACCATATGTATTGTATATATTGTATATATATTGTATGTCTGGTATTTTAAATATTAGTACGGTACTCTTAGTATTGAGGATTGTATATATCATATATCATACTTTTATTTTCCATTTCTGTTTATGTCTATTTTGCTGTTTATGTATTTTGAATTTTATCAGAGAAATTGCATATTTTGTATAAACTACAACCCTAACATACCTTATGGTAAAATAGGGTTCACAGCACTTTGGAGATTAAATAATAATAATAATGGTATGAATGTAAATGGGATGTGAAAAGCCCTTTCAGTTTTAATTATTGGGTTTATGGGGTGGTTGTACCTCATGGGCAACATTATAAGTACCTAGGTGTTAATATAAGGAAAGATATTCATTGGGGTAATCATGTCAACAAGGTTAAGAGAGGTTACAAATCTCTTCACATGGTTATGAGAGTATTTAGGGTTTGTAATAAAGATGTAAGGGTGGGCAAAATAAAACTGGGACCGGAAAATATTTACATTGGAACTGATGCGGTATTGACCCTTGTTAACGAACATCGCAGATTATGCTGGAAATGGTCTCATCTGAAGAAATGAAAAACTGAGGATACAAAAGTCCTGACTCCACTCCACTCAGAAACCCCTGGCAGAACTCAACACATAAAGTTTCATCTGGATGCTTTAATGCATGCACAACAGTAAATTTGTAAGGATACAGATGCAGGTCCTCTTTGATAACATATCAACATGACGATCTCTTAATTCCCACTTGCACAGGTAAATGACTTCAGATTTCCTTCATTCAAGCAGTGTTTTCCGGTGTTCAAATGTAAAGGAGAGAGCATATAAGTCTCCGGTAAGACTGCAGTTAAAGAGTATGGCTCCAGTGTATGGGACCCTCACCAGGACTACTTGATACAAGAACCGAAAAAAATTGAAAGAAAAGCAGCTACAGAATGAGCTACGGTATTGCTGTCTGTTGTCAGTTATTGAACTGATTGATGGCTATTGAAACTGCTTTATGAAGCCCGTAGAAAGCTTCGTCCAAAATCTGAAACGCTCCTTTAAAGTGATTACTATAAACAAAAGAAACTCAGTGATATGTATTTTTAATTTAAAGCAAGTACAGAAGAATACTTTGAATATCCTGGGTAGAAAAGAAGACCAGTGAGGAAGTCCTCAACTTGTTAAATAAGAGAAGAGCTTCTAACATCTGTCAAGGAACGAAAGCTCAGGTACATTGGGCACATCATGAGAGGTGAAAGATATGAACTTCTCAAACTCATCATTGAGGGGAAAATTGATGGCAAAGGATCTGTGCGGAGACAAAGGAATTCCTGGATTAAAGGCCTGTGCCATTTGTATGGATGAACTTCCATGGAAATCTTTCAAGCTGCTGTTTTGAGAATTATCATAATCAATTGGATCGCCAACCTTCGTAGGGGGACAGCGTCCGAAGAAGAAGAAGAAGAAGAAGAAGAAGAAGAAGATAAACATTGACAAGTAGATACCGGTGACGAAGTGTAGATAGAAAGTGCACTTGTTGTTTATGGACAAATAGAATTATGCTCAATTTAATATTATAAAATAAAACTAATTGTGGTTAAAATAAAGAAAAACATAGTTTTGGCACACATACATGTAAGTGCCTTTCATCTAAATAAAATTGTATCCACTTGGAGTGGGGAGTGGGGGGGGGAGGAGGATGCTGGCAGGTTGCAGAAAAATACGCCTTGCATTTTAAATTTGTAGATTGAGTTCAAGATAATAGACTCTTGCTCACTCTTTCCAAGTGTCCATGAAAAGGTTATCTGTAAGTGGAGGGCTACCCAATAATGGTATTAGCGCAATTGGTAGAGCAACCAGCATGAAATTAGGAGGTTGTGGGTTCGGATCCCACTGGTGTCTGGTTGGCCATTTTTGTTCTGTATTTAACATGTCTTCAACATGTACTATATGTATGGAACATGACCAGATGGGTTGAAAGTACATTTAGATTACAATGCGGTCGTGAAAATTCAATATTCACTTTTAGGTATGTTTCTGCACTTTTTAATTTTATGTTATGTTGCTCACTTCTTTGATTCCTGTGTACTGACAGATATTTTTGCATTTTATATTTGGAATTCTTGTTACAAGAGCATGCCATTTTCTCAGACACATTAATACATAGACTGACATAAGCATTTACGAAAATTATTTTCACATGAAAACTGAGGCTGATACAGAAATTCTGAAATTAAATCTGGATTCAAGGACGAATTATCTTCCAGAAACAGTCTGTTTTGTTCTTGTGATAGGAAAATAATTTTTTAGGCCAGTGTTATCTGGACTAATCGCAGGACAAATTTGCATGAACAGTATGATTTTATGCATTTTAATGCACAAGAAAACATTAATAATACTGACCATACATTAGTGTTCAAAAATGCAATTTCTCGTACTACATATCGCTTTTAAACCTGATGATGCACAAAATGAACCTTCCAAGCCTAAGGCCCAATGAAAAAAAATTTTGTTTTCAGCGCTGATAGCACCATTAGTATTCCTTCCAAACTTTTCCGATGAAATCATTCTGACAGTACTACATCAAAATTATCATAGTCAACTTCTTAATACATTTTCGTTTTGAGGGGCCTGCTTCACTACTGCAATTTCTAGTAGATTTTAAGGGTTTCTGTTTGCTATTTTTAAAGTCTCTCTCACTGTCTGAATACCAATCCCATAATTATTCGCTAATTTCTTTATTGATTGTCCTGTCTCAAACTTTTCTATTAATTCAAGCTTTTGTTTTAAAGTTAAAACCACTTTCTTTTACTTTGTAGTCATGACTGCCATCACAGAACACCAACAGAGAACTATTATACACTACATTGTTTAGTTCTCGAACAAAGCATGCCGCCAGCACACTTGCAGTTGAGAGCGCGCTCAAATTTTTCAGACATCATTCTCACATATTCAGTTTGTTGCGACAAAAATAAAGGAAGGAAGTAAAATTCTTTCAGAATAAAATTACTGTGTCCACCTATTCAATACAATTATATTTTGTAGTGATTAAATCCTACATGAAAGAATTTTACTTATTTTATCTTCAATACGGAACAAAATGAGGTTAATTACTTGTAAAAATAAAGGAAGTAAAATAATAATAATAATAATAATAATAATACAGTAAACTTGGATGGTGCACGGATAACCCACAAACTGGATAATTCCCACCTGGATAATCGGAAGTTTGCTGTAAATCATTCTTATATCGGATAATGTGCAATTGTATAGAAAATATCACTAATGACTCGTTGCTATGATGAATACCTCGTGGCATCTGATGACTATTTTGAGTCGTAGAATCTATGGAAGTGCCACATATACAAATAATGGTGTAGTGTATTGCAGACTGATATTAGGAGATAATGAATAGATTCTTTACCATGACTAAATAAATAACCACCTATAAACTGTATTTACTTCAGTCGGTGAGCAGTTGATGCAAAGAATAAGGCACTTCAGTTCAGTGTTTCATCTATCAGTCTTCTTGATATTGAAGGGCAAACTGTGGCACAAATACTCGATCATGATTTGTAACCACCATAGGAATTGTTTAATTTGTTTATCAGAATAGTTAAGGAAAAATAAATAAGCAATACACAACAGTACCAAACAGTACCTGTAGTCTCTCGAGGGTTAAATTGATTATGCTTACTGGTGTGGATTGCATGTTCCCATCGGTTTTCTTGCCTTGCTACCCAACATGGAAGGTTCATTCCTGGCTCAGACCAGTAGTAGTTAAAGGTACTCAAATATGTCAGCCTCGTGTCTGTAGATGTACTGGCACATTGTAACCACAAAGATGCACACATGAAATGCTGTGAATTGTGTACAGTTTTATTTGCAAATTATATACACATACACACGCACGCACACACACACTAATAAACTGCCATCTTGACAAAACACTCTACGAAGAAAAGGGAGAAGAAGAAGAAGAAGACTGCTCCATTAGCATGTCAACTGGTTACCGACACAACAGAATCACAACATGAGTACACAAGTTACACCAGGAACTCTCGCTAACAACTCAAATCCAACTCCCAAGACTGCCTCTTTATATACATTGCCTGGCCAGGCAGAACATGTTTTCTCGTAATTTGTAGTGTCTCCAATAACCTATTTACAGATAGATTGAATGTTCTGTAACTTTCTAGTGCCAAAGATATGTATGTTCTGGACTATTACCGTGTGTTGCACAACATTACACTGGATTTATTCATCATATTTACAGGTAATAATAAATTATATACTATTAATTATGTGTTCTTACTTTAAATAAACTCTTATTAATATACATACAGCAGATGTATCATGACATAACCTCACATTTTGCTACGACCACGATACCAAATAAAGTCGGTACATAACTACGTAAATAATAATAATAATAATAATAATAATAATAATAATAATAATAATAATAAGAGAGCTCGATATTTTCATTATTTACCTATGGTTTACAGAATTGTTTCCAAGTTGTACTAATCCATTACACCTGCATCAACATAAAAGAACTCCTGCAGGACAAAATTCCAGCCTCTCTGATAACTGCCAGAAAAGTAGTTAATGGGATGTAAAACCAATAATGTTGTTGTTACTTACCTTCCTGATATTATTGGTACTTTTTTATGTGGAGTTAATAAATAATATTTATGGAATGTACTGTAGATTCTGTGAATTTTGTTTATTATGTAAAGATTATTTTATGTTATTTGCTCCTTTATGTAGGTACAGAGACATGCAGAATGGTACTTTGAACCAGATGGAAGTAGAATACATTAAGATGTTGCTGAATAAGATCAATAACCTTACAGAAAAGATTAAAGCTTTGGAGGAAGGGACTTTCGCTAATGACTCTGTTTTCGTGGTTGATGAAGATGATTCACTTGAATGTGAGCTGATAGATCTCCATTTCTTACTTCATGAAGCTAAACTGGAAATGGAAGCATTAGAAAATCCCCAAACAAGGTTTGTTAAACATACATGCTCATTAATCATCTTTTTTTAAATATACTGTATTAGTAAATTATAAATTATAATTATGTTGTCTTTCTAATCACATCCTATGTTAAAAGTTTGTAAAAAAAATTTAAATGAATTACTAAACAAACAGCTAACCTCCCTTATGAGTGAAATCTACCTCCTTGGGGATATAGTTAGATGGGGGAAAGGCAGAATTTGGAATAAAACACTTTTATAGGGCAAAGTGGAGAACAGCAAAAAGATGGTGTGAACAAGCAAAGATCACTGGTCTACCGCTTCACCTTACACTACAAAGAACCGAGGACCACTCTGGTCTTGTCTGGAAAGTGCTAATAAGAAAACAGAGAAATGAGGTCACGATGCTAAGCATTGAATGGTATATGAAATGATGATGATGATGATGATGATGACGACAAAGGAATCTTTCTCTGTTGCTTTTCCGTTGCATCAAGATGAAAAACCTACTACATTTAACTTCATTTTAATTGCACAGAGTGTGGTTGTGAAAATGTGAACTCTGCAGGGAACTACAACTGTGGAAGTACGCGTAAATCGCACGTTGTTGGCCAGTTCAATGAATATTTAACCCTTCATTACACACGCTGAGTGAGAGTCTGCTTTTATTTATTGTTGGTATCACAGGTCCTTCTGCAACAATACAAAAGTCGTGATAGTGGCGAATGTCCCAATAAAGTTTTATATTGTCAACTGCGGACTTGTGGAGTCTCATTTTGCAGGCATGTATTGGTGACTTATTAATCGTACTCACTCTTTTCCATTATTTTTTATTATAAAATTATATATGTATTAGCTGCAAGTGTAGTAGTGGGCGCATTTTGACTTATTTTCTACTCACATTTATTAATAGTGGGATAAACACATTAATATGACATGAAGTCAGGCGTTGATTAGGTGGATGAAATGAAATCCACTTATTCTGTGGCAAAAACATCACAATGTTCGACTTTGGTTGTGTTCATTTCTTTCCTAAATATTGCTTGCATAAATGCAAAGACAATACCAACATCACTGAGCGAGTTTGCGATGCGGTTAGGGGCGCACAGCTGTGAGCTTGCATTCAGAAGATGGTAGGGTCAAACCCCATTGTCAGCAGCCTTGAAGATGGTTTCCCATGGTTTCCCGTTTTCACCAGTAACAGAATTGTAAGGAAAGCTGTTTTGAAGATAATAAAAGTATTTGAACTTGTTGTGTAAATATAATTGCCCTTTCTACTGTATAAATGTTATGTCATTTGTATATGGTGTTTAAAGTCAAAACAAGACTGTGGATAGCTGACGAGACTGACTTGACATTTCCCTGTTACTCATACTCTTCTCAGCTTTGCGCTAGAACAATGTCATGCCAAGTGTTTTTCACAATAAATTTTGTTTACTATTATTGCAGTTAGGGCTTATTAAATTTTGTACCTTAATAATAGAAATGCCTTGTTGATAGTTTAGATTAATTGTTAGGTTAATTTTCAATTGGTTTTGCTAAGTCCTGTGATTTGCACTAGATAATATTTCGAACGTATCCTAAAGGATAGAAATGTTGATGTAAATATAATACATACATACATACATACATATATATCCCACGTCGTTCCATCTTTACGATGGGTCGGCGAATGAAGCCCCTCCACCAACTTCTGTCTTTGTACATTTCTCCGTCTTCACTGTCGTCCCGGTACCCTCCTCGTTGTTGAATGTTATTTTTCACCATGTCTGTATATCACATTCTTGGCCGCCCTCTTGGTCTTGAATATTTTAACTGCAGATCATACATTTTTCTGGGCATGCGATCAGGATCCATCCTTCGCATGTGATCATATACCATTTGAGTCTACACAGAGTTATGTTATCCTGCGTTCTGCCAACCTGAGCCATGTCCCTGATGTTCTCATTACGAATTTTATCTCGTCTTGTTTTGCCAACCATCGCTCGGATGAATCTCATTTCAGCTGCCTGAATCCTTGCTTCATCCTTTTTCCTCATGGTCCAGGTCTCACTCCCATATGTCAGAATTGGAATGTAATAAGCCAGATAAATTGCTCACTTGCATTTCAATGGTACTTTTGGGTTCCATATTAGGTCTCGGACAACTCTCTAGAATGTTCCTCCGGCTTGAATCCTCCTGTTAAGTTCCTCTTCAATGGAGCCTGTTGCTGATATCATGCTTCCTAGATATTTGAATTTGTTGGACATCTTGAGTTGTTTACCCTCTTTCAATGTAACCTTCAGGTTGACCATTTCTCTGCATAACCAACACTTCACTTTTTTCCTGACTGAACCTTAGGCCGTACCCTTTAGCTGTTGCTGTCCATGTATTGATCTGATCCTGAAGCTCCTCCTTTTCATTTGTTCTGATTGTAATTTTCTCAATTCGTCTGAAATCGCTGTAACCCTTCCATGTATCATTTCTGTTGAAATGGTGAGAGTCTTAAGTAGGGTGTTAATTTTATTTTTGTTCTCCGGATCTGCTGTCTCGAATCAGCTGCTTTGATAGCTTGCTGAATTTCATGGATCCATTGTCTTTCAGACGAATTGAGAAAATTACGATCAGAACAAATGAAAAGTACTGGGCAGATCACAAGAACCAAACGGTAGAAACTTGACAAAGAAAGTGAACGTGAAATGACTCAAGTAGTCCAATGTGGCCAATAATAATAATAATAATAATACTAATAATAATAATAATAATAATAATAATATTGAATATTTCATTTTCACACCGCATTCACTAAGAATAAACTTTCCTGGCTCTCTAGACCAGAGTCGCCATATCACCATTAGATAGCTCCTCAATTATTCACGTAGGCTGAGCGGACCTAGAACCAGCCCTCATATCCAGGTAAAAATGCATGACCTGTCTGAGAATTGAACCCGGGGCCTCCAGGCAAGAGGCAGGCAAGCTAGACCACAGGGCTGCATCAAACATAATTCTTGATTCTGTAGTCAGTCATGTCAGCAAATTTGATCAGCTGAACTCATTAAAAAACCTAATAGCACTAAAACAAACAGCAGTCGACCACAAGAAGTTTTTAAATTCCCTAATCTAATAAAATAAAGCACATTAGATACTAGAGCACCTAACATGATGGCAAAATCCCCCTTTTTTTAAAAAAATTCTTCCATTGTAATTTGGTCACCGGTATACAGTTTGTAGTAAGTCTGTGGAAATGTTGTACCGAGTAAATTAGACTTACATTGACTTTTAAAGGTTTTGTTGAACTTGAGGACATCGTTTTGAATGTAACTATTGATTCTCAAAAGTTCTCGAATGTGTTATATTCAATTCTGCCCATCACTGATTACAAGCAAATTGGAAAGAGAAAATATACGATCAAAACTCCAGATATTTATGTTATTATTCGTGATCTTGAGCTCAGCTGGAAAGCGTGCTGCGCTCCCTCTACAAGCTAGTACGATTGTGAAATGATACAAACTTTTTAAATGTTAGGATGCGCAAATAAAAAGACTGCTGTTTTTATACATTTTAACACAAAAGTGTAAACGTAAAATTCCCCATCTTATATTAGGACCAAAACTGAGAGGCAATCCTAAGACCTCCCATGGTTTTATGTATGTAAGGTGCAACATCTGTTCTGGTCTCGAGAATATAGCAGTGGTGGCCTGCACATACGGTCACAGGGTTACGTGCCCTCCCATTAAACATTACTTTTAGTTTCTATTTCTCAATACATTATACGCAGGAGAACACAGGTATTAAGTTCACAAGGAAGCTGACTAGAACAGTAGAAGTCCGCGATAGCGAGTACGGCATATAACGAGAACCCCGTTGTACTGACAATGTTTTGCTGTCCCTTCAAAATTCTTATATTAAACTGTGTATTATCCTTCGATTATAGCGAGGCCCCTATCGCTGATGCATCCATTATTATGAGCGATTAAGCGTGCACGTTTTTTTCCATTACCGATATTTATGCACCCCAGCGATTATGTTGCGTGCAGTCGATTATGTTCGGTATAGTTTCTTCGCCAAGTCCACTAGCGAGTTCTCTTGTCGACATTCAAAGGTGGTTTTTTTTTTTCATGATGTTCTGTTTTGAACATTAACTGAATTGCTACGATATGATACAATGTTAATTTTTTGCCTGTGTTCAATATACACTGACTGACAGAGCAAATGCAACACCAAGAAGGAGTGGTCAGAACTTTATGCCAATTGCAGGGTAGACTGACGTCACTGAGGTATGCTCATGATGTGGAATGCGCCGCTGTGCTGCGCACGTAGCGAACGATAAATGGGACATGGCGTTGGCGAATGGCCCACTTCGTACCGTGATTTCTCAGCCGACAGTCATTGTAGAACGTGTTGTCGTGTGCCACAGGACACGTGTATAGCTAAGAATGCCAGGCCGCCGTCAACGGAGGCATTTCCAGCAGACGGACGACTTTACGAGGGGTATGGTGATCGGGCTGAGAAGGGCAGGTTGGTCGCTTCGTCAAATCACAGCCGATACCCATAGGAATGTGTCCACAGTGCAGCACCTGTGGCGAAGATGGTTGGCGCAGGGACGTGTGGCACGTGCGAGGGGTCCAGGCGCAGCCCGAGTGACGTCAGCACGCGAGGATCGGCGCATCCGCCGCCAAGCGGTGGCAGCCCCGCACGCCACGTCAACCGCTATTCTTCAGCATGTGCAAGACACCCTGGCTGTTCCAATATCGACCAGAACAATTTCCCGTCGATTGGTTGAAGGAGGCCTGCACTCCCGGCGTCCGCTCAGAAGACTACCATTGACTCCACAGCATAGACGTGCACGCCTGGCATGGTGCCGGGCTAGAGCGACTTGGATGAGGGAATGGCGGAACGTCGTGTTCTCCGATGAGTCACGCTTCTGTTCTGTCAGTGATAGTCACCGCAGACGAGTGTGGCGTCGGCGTGGAGAAAGGTCAAATCCGGCAGTAACTGTGGAGCGCCCTACCGCTAGACAACGCGGCATCATGGTTTGGGGCGCTATTGCGTATGATTCCACGTCACCTCTAGTGCGTATTCAAGGCACGTTAAATGCCCACCGCTACGTGCAGCATGTTCTGCGGCCGGTGGCACTCCCGTACCTTCAGGGGCTGCCCAATGCTCTGTTTCAGCAGGATAATGCCCGCCCACACACTGCTCGCATCTCCCAATAGGCTCTACGAGGTGTACAGATGCTTCCGTGGCCAGCGTACTCTCCGGATCTCTCACCAATCGAACACGTGTGGGATCTCATTGGACGCCGTTTGCAAACTCTGCCCCAGCCTCGTACGGACGACCAACTGTGGCAAATGGTTGACAGAGAATGGAGAACCATCCCTCAGGACACCATCCGCACTCTTATTGACTCTGTACCTCGACGTGTTTCTGCGTGCATCGCCGCTCGCGGTGGTCCTACATCCTACTGAGTCGATGCCGTGCGCATTGTGTAACCTGCATATCAGTTTGAAATAAACATCAATTATTCGTCCGTGCGGTCTCTGTTTTTTCCCCAACTTTCATCCCTTTCGAACCACTCCTTCTTGGTGTTGCATTTGCTCTGTCAGTCAGTGTATTAGTTGTTTTAAGATCTTCGCTAATTGGCTGATGATGACACTTGAAATGTGTTGAAACTGGTCCCAATAAACAGGTTGTAACTACTTTTTAGTTCAACTTACTACGGAGTATTGAAAGGTGGATCCTTCCCTATAATATTGTACATCTTCTTATTCGAAGGTGTTGTCGGAGTCTATTAGTAATACCTGTCGACTGCTGTTCCGTAAAGAAAATTTGAATTGAAAGACAACATATTTTCGTAATAAATGCGTTAATAACGTGTTCGATAACAGTTCTTAACTTGTTAAAAATAAAGGCTGACTAAACGATCGCTTGATTTTAATACTAAATACTGCAGTTCTTTTGCTGCAGAAGTCGACTTTTGTCGACTTGGTACTTTCCTGTTATAGTTTCCACGTGCTTCCTTAATAAAGGCGCATTTAATAATACAAACATCTACAGTCATGTATTGACTGTGTACTAAGCATTCGTTGAAAACGCTGCCGCCAATACTGGACCTATGTTTATTTGTTATCTTTCACCCGCCCGCCAACATTCCTGTCAGCTGTCTGGCTGATAACAGGCTTCACTCAGCAGCTATGAGCGCGCGGGGCAACATTAGTAATGAAAGCGAAGAAATCTTCAGTCTTTTAGTGGCCGATTCTGATTCAGACTATTCAGTAAACTTGTACAATGAAACAAGTGATAATGAGCATAGTGATTGTTCGGAAGAAAGAGCCAATGAGGAAGATCTTCATTTTGCATCGGACTGGCGGGATATTAGTGATGACATAAGAATGACAAAAATGAAATTATGTGACAGGGCAATTAGTGCTCCTGATCTCAGAAATTCTGTCATTATGGACTGCTACGAGAGTATCAGTGCACTCCGCTGGCGAAATGAGGAAGACCTCCTGATTACATACCTCAAGCGCGCCTGACAGAAAGGCACTTTCTTGGGGAGCAACAAGACAAGAGTCACAAACCTAATTATGTTGTTTGTTCCAAATTACCAGCAAAATGTTGAGAGAAAGGAAAGGGACTGTGAAAGAGAAAACAGACAGTATTTTTATGTAAGAATTGCCCAGGACAGCCTGCAATGTGTCCAGTTCCATGTTTCGAGATGTATCACAGTAATGTGTGTTTCAAGGTCAAATGTCACTGCTAGTTTGCCAAAGTTGAGTTAAAAATGGTGCAATGGTGTTGAATGTCACTAACCTTCAAAAAAAAAAAAAGTTTCACTTCATTTGGAAAATACCGAGCTCGATAACTGCAGTCGCTTAAGTGCAGCCAGTATCTAGTATTCGGGAGATAGTAGGTTTGAACCCCACTGTCGGCAGCCCTGAAAATGGTTTTCCGTGGTTTCCCATTTTCACACCAGCCAAATGCTGGGGCTGTATCTTAATTAAGGCCACGGCCGCTTTCTTCCCACTCCTAGCTCTTTCCTGTCCCATCGTCGCGGTAAGAACTATCTGTGTCGGTGTGACGTAAAACAACTAGTATTTGGAAAATATGAAAAAATTACATTTTCCTGTAAGTGCTTTGTTTAAAAATAGCACAGCGAAAGAGTTAAGTAAAATTGGGATACACTTCGAGATATGGTAGAGTGCATAATTGATTTCACAGGTTAGTTTATATATTCTCATGTCTAGTTAAATTGCGGAAAGGTTATTATCATGTATATTTATAGCGAGAAGGTTATCATTATTTCTCTACTGGCGCTTGAAGTATGTTTTCATCATATGTATAGTACGGTTAAGTTAGGATAGGTGAAGCTGTTTGAATAAGGAAACTGAAATGTTTGTTACAAAATGCGATCGATCATGTTTGGTACCGTATAGTTTTCTCACCATGTGCATTTGCGAGCTCTTGTCGACATTCAAAGGTGATGTTTGAGTTGATTAGTAATACCCAACGACTGCTGTTCTCTAAAGAAAATTCGAAATGAAAGAGGATAACAAGTTTTTGTAACATATGGGTAAATAACTTGGCCGATAGCAGTTGTTAACTCGTTAAAAATAACTGCTGAAGTAAACGATCTCTTAATTTTAACGTTATATACTGAAATTAAGTAAGAATGTGATACACCTCAAGATATGGCAGAGTACATCACTGATTTCAGAGGATAGTTAATAATTTCTCGCGTCTAGTTAAATTTCAGAAAGGTTATTCACATGTAAATTTTTAGCGAGGATAACTCTTTTCTCTACATGTGTTTCAGATATGTTTCCATGATACACTTCCCGCCCCCGAAAAGCGTCGAAGTTCTGGGTGTCATCCCTGCCGTCTGTCGATGACGGGATGGACATCACACTGTCGTCTACATATACGGATGTAGATGTTGATAGTGTTTAGGTTTACGAGCATCTTGTCGCTCATAACCTAACATTCCTTTTATAGTCCACACTATTGCACTGTTACAGTGGAATTGTGATGGTTATGACAGGCATCTTGCTGAGCTACGTCAGCTCATTAGTGAGTACGCGGCGAGTATAATCTGTATTCAGGAGACAAACTTCAGACCAGGTCTTGAGAAATTTCAGACTATACTCGACAGAACGATATTATGCTCACCGGGCGTCTGGTGGCATGGGTGTTTTTGTTCGTTCTGATACCTGCAGCGAAGAGGTTTCTCTAAGGACTGCACTGGAAGCAGTTGCGGTGTGGGTACTGCTGCCTGTCATAGCAAGAGTGTGTAACATTTATTTTCCACCAGGCCAGTCTCTTAACATAAATGATGTCGCTGATCTTACAGATAAGCTTCCACCTCCTTTCCTCCTATTGGGCGATTTCAACGCCCATCACCCTACATGGGGCTTTGAGACACCTTGCCTCCGGGAAAGAGAGCTGGAAATCTTAGTGACAGAGCTGGATTTATGTATTTTGAACACAGGGGAACCAACTCAATTTAGTGTACATTACGGCACATATTCTTGCATAGACATAAATCTTTGCAGCCAAATGTGGTTCCGCTGTTTTGGTGGAATACACACGATGATCTCTGCGACAGTGACCATTTTCCCCGTTGAGGCTCCTCCTCGTTGGATTCTTAAACATGCTGATTGGTCAAAGTACACATTACTAGCTGTCTTTAATGACGATACCAGGCGGACCTTTGGCAAGGAAATAACTTGCATCACCCAAGTTATTCTTGCTGCTGCTGAGGAGTCCATTCCTTCCTTCTCAGGGACTCCTCGCCGAAAACTTCTTCCTTGGTGGAACGAAGAAATTGCAGCAGCTAACAAAGAACGCTGTCTCGCTCATAAACGTTATCGTAGGCAGCCTACTGTGGCCAACTTGATAACATTTTAACAACTCTGCCCTGGGGCGCCAAAGTAAGAAAGCTTCATGGGAGAGATATGTGTCGTCTATGACGTCACATAATCTATCATCTCGAGTGTGGACTAAACTTTGACGTGTTTCGGGTATCCAAAGTTCATCTTCTCTACCGGGAATTTCCATTGCAGGCAGTATCGTCACTGAACCACTCTCGATTGTTAACATCTAACTAGCCATTTCACGGATGTGTCTAGCTCCGGGAATTATCATCGTGATTTCCTTGTTCTGAAGCGGGAGGCAGAACGTCATCATCTCAGTTTTGCCACTCAAGCCTCAGAGTATAACGTGCCCTTTACGGAGTGGGAACTCTGTAGCGCCTTAGCACTTTGCAAGGACACGTCTCCTGGGCCAGGCCATATCCATAACCAGATGTTGAAACAGATATAGTCTACTATATCTCCTTCGTGTGTTCAACCGAATCTGGATAGAGGGTGAGTTTCCGTCTCAGTGGCGAGAGGGCATAGTCATTCCTATCCTCAAGCCTGACAAAGATCTTAAGTATGCAGGAATTTACAGACCTATTTGTCTTACAAACTGCCTGTGTAAGCTTTTTGAGAGGATGGTAAATCGCCGAATTGTGTGGTGTCTGGAGAAAGGAGGACTCTTGTCCGAGTACCAGTGTGGTTTGTAAGCCGCTCGCTCGACCACTAACCACTTGGTACGCCTGGACAGCTCTATCCAGGATGTGTTTCTCCTCAAATAACATTTGGTAGCTGTTTTCTTTGACTTGGAAAAGGCTTATGATACCACATGGCGATATGGTATCCTTTCAGTCCTGCATAAGAGGAGATTCCAAGGTCACTTGCCGGTATTTATTGCAAATTTTTTGCCCCTCCATCTATTCGATGTCTGAGTAGGGAGGACAGATTCGCAATACCACGTTCAAGAAAATGGAGGCCCACAGGGATCGGTTCTTAGTGTCACTCTGTTCGAGATTGCCATAAACGGTGTTGCAGGTTATAAACTTCATTTTCCTTGTCCGTATTGAAGATCTACTTGTGATACAATTCCTTTAGTTTTGCCAATTGCCACCTTTTCAATACAAAAAAAAAAAAAAAAAAATACAAACTTACTGTACATATTTATTATGATGTTTATATGGTACATGTTTCGCCCCTTTTCGTGAGCATCATCAGCCAAACTATCATTAATCTAAGATTGTATAAGATCATAAAACAATTCTTTTAGTTCAAGATTACTCCTATAAAACTAATTGATAATCTTATAACATTTTAAAAGTCACACAACAATAAAACTATGTCTTAAGCTAACACTTTTTTGTCTAAAATCTTCTTCAGTCTAACATTTTATTGCTGAAACTCATCTGGTGAACATCTTTTAAAATTGTTTAAAAATAAGAATAAAATAAAAAAACTTTTGAGATCTGGTGAGTTGTGTTGATTCCTGTTGCTTAACTTGTATAATTGTCATTAAAACTTTATAACAGTGTTGAATATTTTCTGCAGTTGATAATTGTGATTATGGTCGATAGACTTGTTCTCGTTGCTGGAGTAACATTTATAAAATGTATTGGTGTGTTGTTTGAGTCATCAGTCCATAGACTGGTTTGATGCAGCCCTCCATGCCACCCTATCCTGTGCTAACCTTTTTATTTCTACGTAACTATTGCATCCTACATCTGCTCTAATCTGTTTGTCATATTCATACCGTGGTCTACCCCTACCGTTCTTACCACCTACACTTCCTTCAAAAACCAACTGAACAAGTCCTGGGTGTCTTAAGATGTGTCCTATCATTCTATCTCTTCTTCTCGTCAAATTTAGCCAAATCGATCTCCTCTCACCAATTCGATTCAGTATCTCTTCATTCGTGATTCGATCTATCCATCTCACCTTCAGCATTCTTCTGTAACACCACATTTCAAAAGCTTCTATTCTCTTTCTTTCTGAGCTAGTTATCGTCCATGTTTCACTTCCATACAATGCCACGCTCCACACGAAAGTCTTCAAAAACATCTTTCTAATTCCGATATCAATGCTTGAAGTGAGCAAATTTCTTTTCTTAAGAAAGCTCTTTCTTGCTTGTGCTAGTCTGCATTTTATGTCCTCCTTACTTCTGCCATCGTTAGTTACTTTACTACCCAAGTAACAATATTCATCTACTTCCTTTAAGACTTCGTTTCCTAATCTAATATTTCCTACATCACCTGCCTTCGTTCGACTGCACTCCATTACTTTGGTTTTGGACTTATTTATTTTCATCTTGTACTGTAAAACTGTGTCCAGTGTCTTGCATGTGTGTACTCATTGCAGAATGTTTCCTGTGTTTGGCTGCATTCACATGTTCGAGATATCTTATTATAAAGCTTCGGCCACAGTTTCACAACTATTGAAAGGGATTTAAAAATCTTAAGAAGAGTAGAAAAAGGAAAAGAAATGACAGAATTGGAAAACATATACATTCATTTAGATCAACAATACAATAAAAATAAAAATCTAAATTACGAAATAGAAATAAAGAATCCCATCTTATTACAATTACTGGAACTAATACAAATATTCAAATCAGATATAAATAAATTCTATAAACATTTTAATCCGATAAAAGTTAATGGCTTATTGACACAAACAAACTCAACTCCTCCCCTCACTTCTCCTAGACTATCCCCTCCACAGTCTACTGCAGCCATCAATACGCCGCCTACCTTAACTTCCCCTTCCCCCTCCCCGCCAAAACGTAAACTCATCCACACTCACTCATACAACACAAGAAGTGCAAACAGGACAACAAGTAGTTCTCAAGAGGCTAGGAGTAACACCAAACAATTACGCAGCAGAAAGGAAAGTAAGTCACAATTCTTCCAATAAGATGTTATACAGAAATACAATCAAAACCATAAACATATAATTTTTATCTTTCATTACAGATACACCAACGAGCCATTATGGAACGTTCGAGAACATTTTAAATCCAATATGACATCAGAAAGTGTTTCATAACAAGTTTGTTCACGAACAATTTTACCCCATTGATAATATAAATTAATACCAATACATTTTATAAATGTTACTCCGGCAACGAGAACAAGTCTATCGACCATAATCACAATTATCAACTGCAGAAAATATTCAATACTGTTATGAAGTTTTAATGACAATTATACAAGTTAAGCAACAGGAATCAACACAACTAGCCAGATCTCAATTTTTTTTTATTTTATTCTTATTTTTAATCAATTTTAAAAGATGTTCACCAGATGAGTTTCGGCAATAAAATGGTAGACTGAAGAAGATTTTAGACAAAAAGTGTTAGCTTAAGACATAGTTTTATTGTTGTGTGACTTTTAAAATATTATAAGATTATCAATTAGTTTTATAGGAGTAATTTTGAACCAAAAGAATTGTTTTATGATCTTGTACAATCTTAGATTAATGATAGTTTGGCTGATGATGCTCACGAAAAGGGGCAAAACATGTACCATATAAACATCATAATAAATATGTACAGTAAGTTTGTATTATTATTATTTTTTTTGTATTGAAAAGGTGGCAATTGGCAAAACTAAAGGAATTGTATCACAAATAAACGGTGTTGTCACTGCTGCTGGTTCAGCAGTAGTCCGTCGCTATATGTGGACGATTTTGCTCTGCACTATAGCTCGCATAATATGGCAGTCGCAGAGCAAGCTATTACGAGAGTGGAGCAGTGGACCTTTGAACATGTTATTCGGTTTTCCACCGCAAAGACATCTGTTGTCCTCTTTTGTTGTCAACGTACTCTTCACCCTCATCCTGAACTTTATTTAGGAAATGTTGCTCTTCCCGTAGTTGACACTGATTTCTTGGGCTCCTTTTCGGTAGTAAATTATCGTGGGAGCCACACGTGCGGCAGCTAAAAGTGCAATGCACCAAGAGGCATAATCTCTTGAAGTTTTTTAGCAAAACTAATTGGGGAGCGGCATATGGCATATGGCTCAGCAAGACCAAGTGTCCATGCAAAACTAAACAGCATCCACCACAGCGGGGTTAGGTTGGCAACGGGAGCTTTCCGAACAAGCCCCATAGCTAGCCTGTTCTCTGAATCTGGTGTGCCACCTTTACACCTGAGGTGCCAGCAGCTCCTTCTGGCGTATGCTGCTAATTTGCGACAGATATTTTACATTGACACTATGTAAAATAAAGTATTGATTAGGTGGAGAACTTGTCCTTCATACTTGTTCTCGGAGGGAAGCAGTGGTATTACGTCGTCTTCAGAACGGCCACGGTATCCTGACACACTCCCATCTGTTGAAAGGAAAACCCCTTCCAGTGTGTACTTGTGGCAATCATCTTACCATGGTACAAATCCTTACGGAGTGTGTGGACCTGGTCGATCTGTGCCATAGGCTTAACCTCCCGAGTACAATCTCCGTCATCCTGCGAGATGACCAGCAATCAGCAGACCTCGTCATCCGTTTTATGAGGGATAGTGGTCTTTTTAATCATGTGTAACAATGTCCTTTTTCCTAGTGTATTTGTGTTAACTGCGCTTTTATCCCATTGACCTAATTTTAGTTTGTGTTGTGTATTTTAATGTGTTATCTTAACATCTAACATGAATTATATATATATATCTGTATTTCTAGGCAATGCCTTATTCCTTTACCTGTATTTTCTATTTTTTTTATTAGAAAATAAGTCTTTGCAAATTAGATCCACTGATTGTTTTAATCTCATAATCATTTTTCTTCATCACTTTTTTTTATGTCTAGCCAGTGGGTACATTGTAAAATTATAATTATCATATATCTTCCGTCTTTTTCCATTAGGGGCCGATGACCTTAGATGCTACTCCTAGTTCGGTTAATGTGAAACTGAATAACGTGATAACTTCTGAAATAAAAATTAGCTCTTTTCGCCAACAAAAGGTCCCACTTGTTCCTAACACAAATTTAAATGTATTGTTATGTTTAAAAAAATGAACGATAAACCGTGCAACACTTTATTTTCATACTAGCTGATGTACCCCGTACTTTGCTACAGGATTCTAAGAAAGGCTGCCCGTGTGGTTTTCCGAATTACAGTTAGTTAACTTTGGCCATTACAAAAACATCAGTAGGAATGTAGGGATTAAAAGCAATGTTATCATGTAAAATATTCGATCAAATGAGAAACCGCACATTCTCTCACTTTTAACGAATGGTATTACGATGCCGATCTAACAGTCCTAAGTTCCAGTTCTGGTATGACCAGGCCGCAGACAGCCGTGAACACTTCTCTGGCATTATTCCGTTAAATATGCACACTGCTCATTCCAATCAGTGCCTCAGAGTAAGGATTGAATAGCTGCAATGCTATGATGAACTAGTTTGTTACATAGCAGTAGTGTCAGAAAATGTATGAACCAGAGGAATGGCATGCTTAAGAAGAAAGTTATCTAACTCCCCAGCTACTTCCTGCCAATATTCAGGCATTCTTTTTACCCGGTACAACCGGGCGAGTTGGCCATGCGGTTAGGGGTGCGCAGCTGTGAGTTTGCATTTGATAAGTAGTGGGTTCAAAAACCACTGTCGACAGCCCCGAAGATGGTTTTCCGTGGTCTTCCGTTTTCACGTCAGGCAAATGCTTGGGCTGTACCGTAATTAACACCAGGGCTGCTTCCTTTCCACTCCTAGCCCTTTCCTATCCCATCGTCGCCATAATACCTATCTGTGTCGGTGTGACGTAAAGCAAATAAAAGAAAGAAATACTGGGTATAAAGCAGTAATTCCATCTATCGGACATGACTGGCAACAGAAGACACGAACCACATCACAACAAACAATGGTCAATGTAATGTTATTGTTGTTCAATGTTATGAGCTTTCTGTATTGTAGGCCTCCTCGTTCAGTTTTCTTTCGACCCTGTGATATTAGGGCATCTTACAAAATTATTTATAGTGTAGTTCTTTATTCTCAGAGTTCACATAATAATTTTCATTAAATTCTGTCTACCCATTTTCTCGTGACTTGGCGCTGATATGGACGTAGCAACAAAAATCCAAATTCATGAATATCACTGTTATCATAGCCAGTAGGGTAAAAATGTGTAAGAAATAAATGATCAGAAATTTAATACTATATAACTTTAGTAATGTAGTATTTGTTGATAGGACCACTAATAACACAAATATTTGAGAATTAAATTTTAGGCCTTCCCCTAAACTACCATTCCATTCTTCATGAATAAAATTATCTATGACTTATTTTGAAATAGGACAACTAATAACATAGAAATGTGAGAATTTAAGTTAGGCCTTCCCCTAAACTACCATTTCTCTCGGCGTGAATAAGATTATTTATGGTCTGGATTGTAGCAACTTATTTCCCGACTTTACATACCGATTTTCATTAAATTCTCTTCAGCCGTTTTCTCGTGATGCATGTATAGACATACAGACAGACAGACAGACACAGACAGACATTACACGTAATAAACTTCATTTAAATTTAAAAAGTGCATTTCCTTGCTACTGTTGACGCGACCGATTCAGAAATACCATCCTTTTTAAATTCTGAGCAATGTACAGACAAAACTCTTATTTTATATATATAGATTGGCATTGCCTTTGATCAATAGGCAGCTATAGACAACACTATATTACCTGTGTTATCTGAAGTACTGCATTACATTGTAATAAAAAAAACTCAATTTTGTGTTGAATTTTGGAGTAAATCACTAAATATTTATAATGAAGACTAGAATATAGAATGTGTGTTTTACAGTAATTAATTTTTGCACTTTATTTATATCGTGTCAGAAGCATACGTAAGTTTAAAATTAAAGATAAGGAAGAACATAAAACATAATATAAATACTCCAATGGCGAAGAGCCACATTAAACTATGTGAGCCCAAAACCTTGCAACATCAAGTGCATTTGGCTTCGCTTTAACCAGGTCTTCTGTTGTGCAGCTGAATGGACATGAACTGCATTGCAGCAAATGGGCTGTGGTCTGCTCTTCTCCACATACACACAAGGTACTGTCCACTTCGAAACCCCATTTCTTCTGGTTTACCCTGCACCGCGTAACACCAGAGCGCAGTCTGTTCAGTGCTCTCCAATTCACCCAATCTGTGACATGGCCAGGAGGGAGTTCCTCTTTTGGGGTCATCCATTGACTGATCCTCGTATGTTGACTCCTGACGCGCCATTCTTGAATTCTTGCTTGCTGCGCTGTTCCTGCAAGTGTTTCGGTTACTCTCAAGAAGCTTTTCCTAGACTTAAGCCGCTGGCGTGGTGGCTCATATCCAAACAAAGGGTGGGCTTCCGATGTCAACACCTTTCTCTTTTCTTTCTTGGCTGCCACTTCACGGCGAATATCGGGAGGTGCTATCCCTGCAAGGCAATACACTTTTTCCAAAGGTGTAGGTCTCAAACATCCAGTAATAATGCGGCAGGTTTCGTTGAGTGCTACATCAACTGCTTTGGTATGGCAAGATTTGTACCACACCGGGCATGCGTATTCAGCTGCGGAATAGCAGAGCGAAAGGGCAGATGTCCTCACTGTGTCTGGTTGTGCTCCCCAAGATGTTCCAGTTAGCTTCCACACAATATTGTTTCTAGCAGCCACTTTCTGCTTGATGTTCAAACAATGTTTTCTGTAGGTTAAGGCACGATCCAGAGTGACTCCGAGGTACTTTGGGGTAGGATTGTGTTGTAATGCTATGCCTTGCCAATTGACCTTCAGAGTTCGGGAAGCTTCTCTGTTGTTTAGATGAAAAACACAGGTTTGCGTCTTAGTTGGGTTTGGTGTTAGTTGATTCTTCTTGTAATAGCCAGCAAGAGTGTCTAGAGCTGTGGACAACGTTTGTTCAATCGCCTCGAAGTTATCCCCCTGAGATGTGATGACACAATCATCAGCATAGATGAAACTATTCGTCCCGGCAGGAAGAGGCTGATCATTTGTGTAAATATTGAAAAGCATTGGTGCCAACACGCTTCCCTGAGGTAGTCCGTTCTTCTGTATCCTCCACCTGCTTCTTTTTCCCTGGAACTCAACGAAGAAACTTCGATTTTGAAGTAGGTTTCTAATGGCACAAGTCAGATGGAAGTCCTTTGTCATGTTGTATACCTTTCCAAGGAGAATTCGGTGATTAACAGTATCATATGCTGCCGAGAGATCTATAAATGCAGCTCCTGTGATTTTCCGGCTTTCAAAGCCATCTTCTATGTGTTGACTTAATTTCAACACCTGCGATGTGCAGCTTTTCCCTCTCCTGAATCCAGCTTGCTGTGGAATCAGAAGTGGCTCAATTTTATCAGTCAACCTATTGAAGATTAGTCTCTCCAGAATCTTAAAAAGATGGCATAATAAGGAGATTGGCCTGTAGCTCCTAGGGTCATTTTTATCTTTGCCTGGTTTTAAAATGGCTATGACCCTAGCCTTCCTCCATATTTTAGGTATCATGGAAGACTGAATGCAGTTATTCATGAGTTCTACCAACCAGCACTTCGCAGTAGGACCAAAGTTCTTAATTTGTTCCATTCGAAGGTCATCGAGTCCTGCTGACTTCCCAATCTTACACTTACTGAGAGCTAATTCCAGTTCAGTTAGTGTGAAATGCTTAGATAACTCATTGCTCTCGTCTGGTTGTCTGACTATAGGATTCTTCCCTACTTTCATGGAAAGCTTTGGTTTTCCATTAAGCAAAAGTTGGTGTGCTATTTGATCTGCACTCACATTGACATGTGTGTTACCTTGCGTAGGATCATTGCACTTATAGTTTATTATTTTAAAGTGTAATAAAATACAGTACATCATCTTAAAACTAAATTTCTGTCTTACTAAAATAAACCCAGAAACTCATAGTTCTTTAAAACCCATTTATTTTCCAAATTGCAAGTTGCTTATACAAGGTACTTTTACATATAAAGGCACACTGTTTTTTTCTTTTTTTTTTTTTTTTTTTTTCTTTTCAGTTTTTACAGGTTTTCTTCTTACGCAACACCATATTTCATGCTACCTGTTATTTACAAGCTTATGAATGTGGCTGCAATTCCTTGCAACCATTTTAAAATGTGCTGCTTATGACAAATTGACAGTATTAATTAAAAATTTATGTAATAAAGTGTTGGGCCTTGGATACCTTGGAATCTCAAGGTTACAGACTTTATAAAGGTATACCTGGGAAGAGAATGATGAAGAATGTCCCACAATTTGGAATAGGATTTTTGGTCAGCCTTAAAATAATAAACTCGGTTCAAGAATTCAAATCTGAGTCTCTACGACTCTTAACGCTCACCTTAAAGGCATCTAATAAAATCTATACTATAATAAATGCCCATGCTCCCACTAATGATAAAAACAATTCCTCAAAAGACCATGAGGAACAGAAGAATTTTGGGACCTATTGGACCAGACCATAGATAACATCCCCAAACACCATAGGCGACTTCAACGCTCAACTAGGCAGAGAAAGAAAATACCGTGACATCATCGGAAAATGGCCAGCACACAAGAAAACAAACAAAAATGGAGAGAGACTAGTTGACCTGTGTAGAAACCATAATATAATCTCAAAATCTATATGTTTTAAGAGGAAACCTCAAAAACTCAAAACATGGAAACACCCTGACTACACTAAAGGAGAATGGCAACTGGATCACATCTGCATGGACAAATACCACCACAAAGAGATCTATAAGGTCAAAGTCCTCCGAGGAATAGACACAGGTTCAAATCACTACGTAGTTAAAATTAAAATTAAACTCACTACCCAGAGGAGACAACAAAAGCAAGCCCTTAAAACTAAAAGAAAAATAGATCCTACCCAGCTAATCAACAACAAAAATTACCAGAAAGCAACTGAACAAATAAAAATCACAGATAAACTTAGACTTAGTACACAACCTTAAACAAATTGCAGAAGACCTGGCTCCAATTAAACCACGTAAAAAACAACAGTGAATGATGAAACAATGGAGAAAAGAATCTCAAAAAACAGAAATATCCTATCAAAATCTAGTAAAACAGAGAAAAGAAACTACCCAAGTCTTAAGAAGAATAAAAAGACAACATCATAAGGACACACTGCAGTTAATTGAAGAACAATTCAATAAAACTCAATCAAGGGACTACTACAAAACCTTCAGAAAGCAGCTCCAAAAATATGAACCCCCGACCCTGCTGATGAAGGATGAAAATGGTAAGCTGGCTCATAATAATAAAGACAATGCAGAAATTCTGGCTAAATATTTCAACAAGCTTTTAAATTGTGAGGAACCTACAGAACTCCTTCATTTAGACACCAACACCCCGATAAAAACACCACCAGAGAACATCAATCCCCCATAATAAAGGAAGTCTACCAAGCTCTGAATAAATTAAAAAACTACAAAGCGCCAGGAGAAGATCAGACCTTTGCGGAAATCTGGAAATATGCAGAAACATCAGCAAAAGTTGCCCTCCATCAACAACCTATCTCTATCTGGATTAAAGAAGAACTACTAGAACACTGGACAACAGCCCGCATTCAGCCACTCCACAAAAAAGGAGACAAAACCGACCCAAATAACTACAGGGGAATCTCGCTGCTAGACATGACATACAAAATATTTTCAATAATCATCCTTAATAGGATAAATTTACAACTTTAGAAAGAACTAGGAGAATATCAAGGAGGTTTCAGACCCTGGAGGAGCTGTCCTGATCAGATCATGAGTCTTAAGTTGATAATGGACTATAACAGGAGAAGAAATAGAGATATGCTGGTAACATTTGTAGATTTCACGAAAGCTTATAATTGCATCCATAGAGAATCTCTGTTCAAAATTTTAAGACACCTTGGGCTACACCCCAAATTAATAAACATGATAAAATTGACTCTCACTAACACCAAATCAAAAGTGAAGTTTAGGGGTGAAACATCAGAGACATTTGAAATTAAAACTGGACTACGGCAGGGAGATGGGCTCTCACCACTATTATTTAATTGTGCTCTAGAAATGGTAATGAGGGAATGGTTTAGGAAATGTCCCCCCAAAATAAAGATTGGCCTAAAAATCAAAACAAATTGCCTGGGTTTCACTGACGATTTAGCATTACTAGCAGTGAACATAAAAGAAGCAAAAACCCAGATATCAGACCTTCAAAACATTGCAAATAAAATTGGCCTCAAAATATCATTTGAAAAAACAGAAATTATGCCCCAAAAACCAACACATCTAAAAGAAGTTACCATAAATGGTAATAAAATCAAAATAGTAACTCAATTTAAATATCTTGGAGAAATAATAACACATAACCTAAATGAAAAAATCTCAATCCAAACAAGAATAAATAGGTTAGCTAAAGCACAAAAATTAACAAGGGATATCTACAAAAAGAAATGTCTATCAATAAATGCAAAAATAAAACACTACAACACAGTTATAAAACCGGAAGCTACATATGCAGCAGAAACACTTTTTCACCTGAATAAACAATCAAAGACTGACAGACTTCAGAAAATTGAGAGGAGGATTGGAAGAACCTGCATCAACAAAAAATACCAGAAGAATGGACAGTGGCGGTTAATACCTAACAAAGTCGTGTACAAAGAGCTAGAACCCATTACAGATACTATGCGTAAGAGGAGACTGGGATTCTTTGGACATATCATGAAGATGCAGGATTCGAGAGTTCTGAAACAACACAATCTCGTCTCAAAAATTACCACAACATGATGTAAATGGATGAGAGAAGTAAGAGAGGATCTGAAGGAAATAGGCCTTACAACAGAAGACACCACAAATAAGATAAAATTGAATACAAAACTCAAGAATACAAACCTCCGCTTTACCTTTACACAAAACAAACCAATAACATGCATATTTTCAACTGAGGAAAGGGCACGAAGATCGGAGCGTCTGAAGAAGTACTGGGAAGACCGCAAAGCCCGAACAATCCCTTCAAAGAGACCTGAACGACGGACTGACTAAAGTGATCTTATGTGGTCATAAAATAAGAAGAAACTGTTGAGCTTATATACAATAGTATTGTTCAGTATCAATACCACTCATATTCTTCAAGCTGTGAATTTTTAAGATCTCCTTGTTTATCATGTCCTCTTACTCTATTTCTTTTTCCTTCCATTCTTCCATCTTCCTGAGTATCAAGGTATTGAAAATTACTACTGCTGCTACTACTACAACAGGGACATTATTTTGTCTAGTCAGGGAATTATTCTTCACCCGGTTGCCTGTGTTGCGAGCCTGTCTCCCACCAAACAATTTGCCGTTATGCACTTCTTGGCGCCACAAGCTCCCCTCCTTTTCAGTCTGCTGAGTGCTTTATCACCGTAAGGTTCAGTTTAGTCAAGTGTATACGTGTTTAGTGCTCGGTGTGTTGTACCAATGCAATTTTAATTACATAAGCATTTGTATATACATAATACCTTCATAAAGTACGAAAATAAGCACTGGTCGCTTTACGGCAAAGTGCTTGGCGGGAGACGGCTCGCAGCACAGGTGATCGGGTGAATGAGAATCCCCCGAATAGATATAATGATGTCCCTCTACTACTGCTGCTGCTGCTGCTGCTGCTGCTGCTGCTGCTGCTACTACTAATACTACTACTACTACTACTACTACTACTACTACTACGTTTTCCTTCCTTCCTTTCTTCAAAGATGTAAGTTATTAATTATACTAGATTGTTTAAATGTATTATTTATCCTTTTCTAGGAAGCTCTATCTTCAAAAGAAGCTTGATCCAATTGCAAAACAAAAGGAAAAAGTCTCTAAAGAAGTATTCTTTATTTGGCCTGGTGGTCCTTATGATGAACTCCTTGGCGCATTGTTCGAGGCTAAGAAGTTTCTTCCTGAAGATGCCTTTGTAAAGTAAGTAATTCAGAATATCATCTATTTCTACATTAACTGAAAATGCTATATTACACTTTTACACTAACTTCAGAAAATAGTATTATCAGAAGAATATTCTATTGACAACTAGCTATCATACATGTCTTCGACAAATCAGCCTTAAATATGGTTCAGGTAAATGAAGGAAACTAATCTAATTCACGACTGGAGTGAAACAATAAATATACCTTTCTGTTTGTTAAAGGACAGGTTCTTCAGTCACCACAGATCTGCATTGAGGACAGTCACCCAGACAGCAGATTTGCTATCAGTTGTTTACCTAGACTTTTCTTATATAATTTCAAATAATTTGGACATTTGAACATTCTCTGTGGTAAAATTATTTAAAATTCTAATCCTCTTCCTGTGAAGAAATATTTGCCCCAATTTGTCCTTCAGATTTCTAACTTTATCTTCTTCTTTTTTTTTTTTTGCCTACTTGTAAACACCACTCAAAATTATTTGTATGCTGATATTCTTCCATGCCATTTCTCCACTGACAGCTTGAAACATACCACATAGTACAATTTACGAACTTCAACATATAGATCCATATTGATACAGTTAAAATTAAGAACAATGTAAGGTTTATGGTCCACTCAATCAACACACATCACTTTACAAGTGAAAACTGTTTAGTATAGAAACATATTTTGGGACATGTTTCATCTCTATTTGAGACTTCTTCAGCCATAAAATCATGTGGTAAATTACAAAACTCATTGATCAGATATTGAAAAATTGGAAGAACCCAATGCCTTTTTAAGAACTAGTTGAGATATGCTAAAGATATAATATGCACATTATTTACACAAAATTGTCCTCACTTCGTGCAAAAACTTTTGTTATCTTCAATGTTCAAGTTATAAATATAAATAGAAATATGACATGCCAGCCATAACGTCTCGTAATGGAATACAAATGTTCATTGTTGCTGTCTAGTAATTTTAAATAGAAGTTCCTTATGAACTGTTGAGAAAACACTAAAGACAAAATATACACATTATTTAATAAAGTAGTTTAAAATTTCTTGCAAACAATCTTTCTTCAGTGTTAAATTTGAACGACCTTACTTGAAAATGTTACAAGCATTGTTGGCATCTGGTAGTTTGTGTGTGTTGAATGAGGAAGATTGAAATTCCGGCCTCGAGCCGATGACCTTCGATGTTAGGCCCTTTAAACAATCATCATCATCATCATCATCATCATCATCATCATCATCATCATCATCATCATCAGAAATTCTGGCCTCAGAATAGGATTGGGACCAATCCACATCAGAACATTTTAAAACTTTAACTTGTATGGAAATTTCTTTCAAAATTAAGCTATTCTGGTAGAAGAAATCTGAAGCCTTTAGATATAGCCTGTTGTATGGCAAAGATCAGCGCTGCAAGACCATCATATTCATGGCTTAAATCTAATAAATGTTCCTTTTTTAAACAGACAAGATCTGGAAAGGAAGAGAGATAAAAAAGAGTGGGTTTAAAACCCTCGGAAATTCAAGAAAAGGGATTCCGCCACGAATGCGTAACGAAAAAGTTTACCATCAAATTTGGTGAATCTTCCTATAGCTGGTTCAGGACTGAGCCTCGCTCTGACTTGCTTCTCGCCACGCTACTGCACGTTTTAATTATGTTTTCTTTCACCCGGCGAAACTTGGCTAGGGGCAGTAGGCGGGAGGGGGAACAGTGCTATTAGTGGGGGAAGGGGAAATAGCTCGGCCTATAGTTGGAGCGGGAGAGTGGGATGTTTGTTTTAGAGGAGGTAACTTCAAATTATTAATTTTTCGTGATGATAAAAGCGATGGTATCTGTTCATATAACAAATTTTTGTTCTCTTGAACATCATTCTTATTTTTGTTTGCGTTAATACTTTGGTCCAAACCTATATAAATATTTTCGTAATTGCTCATCAGGTTCCCTTTGCTCACTTTTTTTTTAAATGGTCAAGTTTTTATTTATGTCAGTATATTGGTGACCAGTATCTCCCATATAGACACTCATTGCAGAATACTTCTTATGTCTGTTGGCATTGACATGTTTGAGATATCTAGTTTGAAAACTCGTACCAGTTTGCCCCACGTACATGACAAAGCATTGATCGCACTTAAGTTCACAGAGTCCTGAATCTAAGGAATCCTCTTTATTGTAATTTACACTATTATGGTTATAAAATATATGACCATTATTGTTCTTAGTTGAAAATGAGACTTGACAGTCGTGGTTCTTAAATAATTTTGTGATTTGAAAAATCCCTGGGTTTGTGAATGTAAAATTCACGTATTTTGAATACTTGCAATTCTCTGGTGTTAATCTTGTGTTGTCCTTTCTTTTTATTTTACTTACCGGGCGAGTTGGCCGTGCGCGTAGAGGCGCGCGGCTATGAGCTTGCATCCGGGAGATAGTAGGTTCGTATCCCACTATCGGCAGCCCTGAAAATAGTTTTCCGTGGTTTCCCATTTTCATACCAGGCAAATGCTGGAGCTGTACCTTAATTAAGGCCACGGTCGCTTCCTTCCAACTCCTAGGCCTTTCCTATCACATCGTCGCCATAAGACCTATCTGTGTCGGTGCGACATAAAGCCCCCTAGAAAAAAAAAATTTATTTTACTTATAATTTTATTAATTCGTATTAACACTGAACCCATTCATAATGGCTATCTTCCATATGTATCGTAATTCTTTTTCTCTTTCTGCATGAGATAAAGGTAAATTGAAGGCTCGAGAAACCATACTGAAATAAGCAGTCTTCTTATGATTCCCAGGATGTAAAGAATCATTTTTGATGGTCACTGGAGTAAACGTATCTGATTTTTCGTAAAAGTCAGGGAAAACCCCATACACATAAAAATTGGTATGAAACAGCAATCGGTTTGTTTAAAACTTTCGTTTTCGTGGGTGATATCCACACTATGGCTTGGTCGTTAGTTATTTTTTGAAATCCAATACTACGTGAAAGTGTATGTTTGATTTCATTCTGAAAAATTATAGTATCACTCCAGAGGTCTCTGTGGCAAACGTTCCAGTTTCCTTCTTCGAACTGCATCACCTACCCTAATCGTATCTGTACCATGAATACTTATTTCAAGCGCGCGTAGAGAAATGAAAACCTCCTCGCTACAAAATTGCATGGGAACAGCCTTTCCGAAATTTAACTAGACGTTTATGTACCATGAAAACATATATCAAGCCCAGTAGAAAAGTGATAACCTTCTCGCTATAATTTACACGGGAATACCCTTACCGAAATTTAACGAGACGCGAGAAAATATAAACTGTCCTCTGAATCATTGGTGTACTCTGCCATATCTTGAGGTGTATCACATTCTTACTTAATTTCAGTATATAACATTAAAGATTAAGTGATCCTTTACTTCAGCCATTATTTCTAACGAGTTAACAACTGATATAGGCCACATTATTTACGCATTTATTATGAAAACGTGTTATCCTCTTTCATTTTGAATTTTTAGAGAACGGCAATCAACGAGTTACTAATCGACTAAGGGGATGAGAGTAGGAAAGGACGAAAGTCATAAATATAACACTAGAGAGAAATAAATAGCAAGAAATGCAAGCACTCGATTTCGCATGACGTCGCAAATCCATATGGCACTCCACAGCAACCGAAGCACAAGTGTTACATGGTTATGAACGAGCAGTAAAACACTAGAAGTTCAAAATACTCTGTTATGTCTTGTTCGTGATAACATTAAAATAGTTCATCTGCAGTTAATGTTTACTTGTCTCATATTGTTAATGTCTTGAGGGGATTAATAATAATAATAATGTTATTTGCTTTACGTCCCACTAACTACTTTTTCGGTCTTCGGAGACGCCGAGGTGCCGGAATTTAGTCTCGCGGGAGTTCTTTTACGTGCCAGTAAATCTACCGACACGAGGCTGACATATTTGAGCACCTTCAAATACCACCGGACTGAGCCAGGATCGAACCTGCCACGTTGGGGTCAGAAAGCCAGCGCCTAAACCGTTTGAGGGGATTAAATAGAAATTGTATCATATTTCTTTCTGGGGAGAACACTGGAACTGTTATTGAAATGTAAGAACTGTAGAACTGCTTTATAATTTTTACAGAGCATGACCCGAGAAAATGCAGAAAGTCTATTAGTGGTATTCTTATACTTGTATCGTATGTTTGTATTTATGTGACAGTCAGCGTAATTCTTAAAACTCAACTCAGTCCTTTCACAATTACATCTGTCCATTTTTGTACTCAGGCTGAAAAGAGAGGAGTTTCCGGATAATTATGTTCCATTAAATATACATGATACCAGTTTTTCGCCTCTTTGCAGATGGTGGTTGTAATTCTTCTTTGTCACTACATTTATTCTTTCACCCTCGATTATGCTATTTTTAGGAAGGAAATAGTCATCAGCTTCTTCATTCATATGGGGAAAAATCAGAATCCTGACTTATCATTCATCATTTCGAACACTTTCTCACTGTCTGATATTATTTCAGCACGACTGTGAGCGGCCATGTTTGTCAGCTGGCAGTTAATTCCCAAAAACTGTAGACATTCACATACGGAAACTAAGTTTACAGCGCTTCCCTGAGCATATGAAGAAGCGCAAGCTTCATTAACATAGCCAATAGATGGCAGATAGTGTATGGTTTTTGAATCTATGGTCAAAGACTTTAGGGAAGCAAAGATATGACACTCAGAATTTTGATGTTCAGTTAATTGAGTTGTGAGTCTGATTCATTGGCTGAATGGTCAGAGGGTCCTGGGTTAGATTCCCGGCTGGGTTGGAGATTTTAATCGCGTCTGATTAATTCTTTTGTCTAGGGGGCTGGGTGTTTGTGTTTATCCCAACACTTCCCTCTTCATATTCAGACAACATACTACACTACCCATCACGGAAATACACAATAGTGATCACATCCCTCCATATAGAGTTGGCGTTAGGAAGGGCTTCCGGCCGTAAAACAGGGCCAAATCCATGTGTGCAACACAGTTCGCACCCGCAGCCCCACAGATGTGGTAAAAGCGATAGTAGAAGAAGAAGAAGAAGTAAAATATATTGAGTCATAACTACTGTGGCACTTCCTGCAAGACTTAATCTATTGCACCGTGATCCGCATTGGGTTAATAGTCTTACTTTTACAACCTTCCTTTCTATCACATTTATTTTCAACTACAATGAAAACATTCATGATCAGTACTTATACCATCTGTTACTTCAGATTCTCTATGGAGTTCATAGAGCTCATATATTTTATCAGCACTACATTCGGAATATTCTTGCCTCTAGTTGTGTAGCACCATTGGAGATATTTGTGCATACATGAACTAATAAGAATACTAATAATAACAATACGAAGTAGAAAAATAATAATAATGATAGAAATAAAGAATTGAATAACATGAATTAGGCCATGAGTGTCAACACATAATAATAATAATAATAATAATAATAATAATAATAATAATAATAAAATAAATAGGGAAATAGTAACAAAGCGGCAGTTTCACATCTAAGCTTGGAAATAACACGGTTAACTTATTAATAAGCAAAATCAAATCATATGCAAGGGAAAACATATAGGTCTAATGAACGACAACTAAGGAAGGATTGTGGAATGTGTTGGAGCCGTATTGAGGTCTGTGGGAATGTATGACGTTATGGGGAAGGAAAGGTTCACGATCATCCACCTCGAACTCATAATATTGCCAAATCTGATAAAATTACAAATCAGACACAAATAAATAGCAGAGTAGTCTAAAATTAATTTTCATAAAGTATTCTCAAAGTGAATGGAAGACATCCTCGAAAGAATTAAAATTTATACAATACATTATTCAAGAGAGAATGTTACATTTACCTGTAATAACAAAACATTGAGCCAGAAAAGGTTTGCCTCCGAACACAACATGTAACGGATTAGCCTAACAGTGACGCTCTACAGAAACTCAATTACCGTGAACATGGTAATCTAGAGGAAACTCCGGCGCACAAATAAACTCTTAAACTATCACGGAAAGTTACGTTAGAGGTGACAAAGGCCGAAACATAAGAATGAATTTAAATTAAAGTAAATACGAAAGAATTAGAAAATTAGCGTTTACCGTGAGAAGCTGTAGGCCCCGACGGAGCTAATCCTAGAGCACACCTGCTCGCGAGGACGGTCAGATGGTAAAGACCCAACAAAACGCGCTGCACATGCAAAGCCGGCAGAAGGCCGGAAATGGACAAATCACAATTAACCAATAGGACACTGAATTCCACTAGATTCCCATTTTTTGCATATTAGAAAGGTCGTTATTCTGACCAGTCCAATTACATGACCATATATGGTCATTTCCTAACCTGCTGATGCAAGAGGAATTGCATCACCTAATCTCTCCACGTGCAGTAACTACTGATCCAAAAGTTATGTACCACACGCATTTCGCCAATGCACAGTATTACAGTTTTCTTCCAATTACATTAAAAATCTACAATCTTTAAATATGTTTTCTCTTGAGGCTTCTTGAAATCAATTTAACTGATACACAATACTAATACAACACAACTGAATGAAATTTAAATACAAAGGTCACTTAATCACTCTTGCAATGTTAAAAATATTCAAAAGTTCACAAGTCCCAAATATTCTTGAGGTTTCTCTAAATTGCATAAAATAAATATTACAAACATATTCAAATTAACATTTTCTTCAAGTTACATAAAAAATTTCTGCAGAGTCCACAGTCCTTATTTCTTCATTTTTCACAATAAGAAAACTATACTTTAAAGACCAAAATGAAATTCAGCTGTCCTTTCTTGATGACACACAGGTGACAAGTTGATTCCACCACTTTCTATTTCAGCTGTACTTCGCAGATTAACTTATTTACTATTTGTTGGTCATGCTTTCTCTCATTTGCTTCACTTTCCTAACTGACATTTGGTAAATTGAGAACACCTGCTGTGGTTATGTTCCTTCCAGTGTCGTTTCTCACATAGCTGATTATCTTTTCAAATAATTCCGCACCAGTGCCACCCTTTCCAGGCCTTTAATCTAAAAAAATCAAATTTGCCTATTATCTTTAGAGATAAGTCTTACACCTAGAATTTCATGTTTGTCATCTTTATATTTTTCATAGCTTACAAATTATTATATCACCAATATGAATTACCCCCCTATCCCTCCCTCCCCTCCTACAGTTCCTCCTGACTCTATGATAATCACTTCAGTTCCATGAGAACATTTCTGTATCCATAACATCACTTCTCAACCATGTTTCAACTCTTATTACAGTTTCCGATAAATATATATCTATTAAATTATTTAATTATATGTCTTTCTCTACAATACTACAATACTTCTACAGTGTAACATTATCTCATCCTTACTTGACTTCACCGAGAGAGTTACGGTTGCATAGCTGTGTGCTTGCATTCAAGTCATGGTGTGTTCGAATTCCACTGTTGGCGGCACCGAAGGTGGTTTTCCATGGTTTTCCATTTTCACACCAGGCAAATGCTGTGGCTGTAACTTAAGGCCACTACCTTCCCAGTCCCAGCCCATTCCCATCCTTGCATAAACAAAAACCTTTGTGTTTAGTGTGATGTTAAATCACTAATAAAAAAAAGTCTTGACTTCTAGCTCCCTGTACTTGTATCACAGCTCCCTTATCCACCAGTTTCCCTTAACGTACGTGCCTACAACTCTTCTAAATAAACCTCCTAAGTTATACATGCCACTGCAGTTCAAGTGAAGGCCACCTGAGTGCAGATCCCCATCTTCTACCCACCCATTAGGATCTACAAATTTTGCTCCCTGTTTTCCACATATCCACTCCGTAATATTTAATCTTTGATCATCCTCCTGCACATTATTCCTCTGTAACAATCTCCACTCCCTTAAACTTACCGTCCAGCATTAACCAGATCCTACACATCCCCAAATAGGTTTGGACCCATACATGTTGCCTTAGAATGTTGATACTGATATTGGTACCCTCCTCCTCTTCTACTTTCCTCAACATCTACTGTAAGCTTATCCCTGGGTAGCTGTCTACCCTGGTTCCGTTTCCTCCACACACACACACACACACACACGCACGCACAAGATTGTAAACCTTTTCTGTATTATAATTTAGCTACTGGTCTAACTTATTACAATTTAGTAACTTAATAATTTATTTATTTACTTTATTGGTTGCTTAACTTATTTAATTTTTAAACGTAGGAACCTTTTACTGTAAATTATAATGAATTTCATTCATTTGTTTATTTAATTGTTAATTATTTTGAAAGAAAGTTATTTACCCTTCATTTATTATTTAAAAGAAGAAAGAAAATATTTAATTAAAAATGCTATGAATTTTTTCTCTCTTTAAGTAAACATCTGATTTACAATTTTATTTCGTCTGTTATTTAGTAGTGAGTAATATTGATCTGGCAACCTGTCAAACTTTAATGTTAGGTCCTGGCCTTTCTCCTTCCTGTTTTTGCCCTCCTAGCTTTGTATTTTGTGCTACTGCCCTTACGGTAAGTATTGTGTTCGTTTTCATTTTGATGTTTGTGCATTCGCATTGTTTTCCCCATGTATGTCTTGGCGAGGTTGCAATTAATGTTCTGGAAAATCTCTTTAAGACATAGCATCAAAGAAAAGGGGTTGGCTCCAAGTTTTTTGCCAAACGAAATGTTTGGAATGTTTTTCTTGTGGTGGCTGGTAATCCCACCCCAACCTGTCTCCTCACGGCATTGTGCAATCCTGGAATCCCTAATGACGTCTACAAGCAGTACAATTGACTGGTGTATTTCTGCTTCGTGGTCAGGTAAAATTAAGAAAGTGACCACAGAGTAGTGAAGATGGATCGCTCGACAAGTGTTACGGTGCACAGCAGAGCTAAACCGTTTGCGAGTGAAGGTTTATACGTTTCAGAAAGCAATATTTTAATGTGTAAATTTTGTAATGTTCGTATCGAGTGGGAGAAAGAAGATACTGTCTCAAAACATTGTTTTAAAAATAAGGAACATTCAGAACGTAAATTTAGCACTCCAACAATGAAACGGCAGGCAACAATAGAACTCTCATTAGATATGAAAAAGAAAGCTAAGAGTAAAAAAAATAGAATTTATTCACGAAACAACAGCGATGCTACTCAAAGCCAACATCCCGGTGGAGAAGGTAGACAACCCTGCAATCCGGAAATGGCTTCAAAAGTATGTACCAGGTATGTACAGTCTATCAATTAAACCTCCACAATCAACGATCAGTGACAGTAATTAAATCTTTAATGATTGATTTTAGAATTTCATTAAAGCAAAATTAAAGCGATACGTCAATATCTATTTCGCAAAATAACGCAAAAATTAGTATCCTTCTCGCAAAATCGTTCAAAAATTAATGCAAAAAATCATGCCTCTAGCTATAAGATACTAAATATGGACAATATTAATGTATTAATTAAAGTTATAAAGAAATAATATTAAGATATCTGTATAGGAGTAATATTCCTTCAGTTTTTCCTTAAAACATTTAACCAATTTACAATTCTTTAAAACAGGAGGCAATAAATTATATTCCCCTAAACATTGATGATTCTACACCTTTCACTCCATATATTACTGAATTGGAGTGAAAAGTATGTATATCCTTAATGATCCCCTTCATATCTATGAATTTCACTAAAATGGGGGAAGTTAACAGTAGAGTGGGTTAGTTTCCTGTCTAGCTTATACACAAAGACTGATGATGAAAATGCAATTTGGTTTTTTTTTTTTTTGTAGGATTTCCAAATGATTAACATAATTTTTCCTTCATCTTCCCCAAATGAAGCTTATGTATGTTAGATGTGGGTGTATCATTGCATAATATATACACTTCAGTTGTTGGTGCAAGAAATTACTGTATCTTAATCTATACATTATTTCTATCAGAGGGGTAATTTTGCTGATTACATAATGAATATGGCTTTTCCAGGAAGGTGTTGAGTCTAATACTATACCAAGATATATAGCTGAGCTGACTCTCTCTATTACTTGGTTTTGTGAGATAACAGTGTTAGCCATTGTGATCTTATGAGCTGTTTTATGAAAGATTAAGTATTTTGTTTTATTCACATTTATGATCAGTATTTGAGATAAAGCCCAGTCCAATAACTTGTTCAAGTCACAATTTATATCTTCCATAATTTGTGTTCCACTTCGTCTTTTATAAGTTATAAAGATATCATCGGCAAATAATTGACATTTTCCCTGTAGTGTTAAAGATTGTATGTCATTAATGTAAATCAAAAATAGAATAGGACCTAGCACCAAGCCCTGAGAGACTTTAACCTGTGCAGCTCTGTGCTGTTGACTGTATGGCGAAACTCTTGTTCCAAACCGAGCGAGTTGGCTGTGCGGTTAGGGGCGCACAGCTGTGAGCTTACATTAGGGAGATAGCGTGTTTGAACCCCACTGTTGGCAGCCCTGAAGATAGTTTTGGTTTTTCATGTTTTCCCATTTTCACACCAGGCAAATGCTGGGACTGTTCCTTAAAGCCATGGCTGCTTCCTTCCCACTCCTAGTCCTTTCCTGTCCCATCATCGCTGTAAGACCTGCGATGTAAAGCCAAACTGTAAAAAAATAAGTCTTGTTCCAGACATACACCACATACAGTCCAAACCTAAATAAACTAACGCACATCCCATCTTGGGTCACAGTGCCCTTAGTTTTGCTGAAAAGATTGAGTACTTCTGCTTATGTAAAAAGATTTTTTAGTGTTGTAAAATACATATTATTTTGTAGTCATATTATGTTTGATTACAAAGACTGTGAATGTGGATTTTGCCTCATCAGTCTGATTTTACCACAAATCACCTTCCGCTTACCCCCGTCTGTTGCAACTGTCAGCATATAAATCTCTCACACACTGACTTTCACTGAATATTGTCTGACTCGTTGGCTGAATGGTCAGCGTACTGGCCTTCAGTTCAGAGGGTTCCGGGTTCGATTCCCGGCCGGGTCGGGGATTTTAACTTTGATTGGTTAATTCCAGTGGCCCGGGGGCTGAGTGTTTGTGCTGTCCCCAACATCCCTGCAACTCACACACCACACATAACACTATCCTCCACCACAATAACACGTAGTTACCTACAAATGGCAGATGCCGCCCACCCTCATCGGAGGGTCTGCCTTACAAGGGCTGCACTCGGCTAGAAATAGCCACACAAAATTAAAACTGAATATTGCAATGGTGGGGGTTAGTCAGAGCACTGGCTGGTCGTTGTTGCACTCCTGAGGTGCGATTAGTGCCCGAGGGATGCAGGTCTTGGCCACCTCTGTTTTAAATGGTCAAGGATTAAAAATGAAGAACAAAATGCTGAGATTTCTTGGAAAAATCTGAGAACAGCTTGGTAATCTGGTACTATTCTGAAGCCAGTCCATAATAGGAGACTTGGAACTGGTACAACCTTTGGGATCGGTCAGAACCTAAGCGTCCACACTGACGTCGAAGTCTTGGTAGTCCTGAATAGGAACTCCTATGTTGAAGACAACAATGTGTTGAAAATGGTCAAATTTGCTCTAGTCTTTTATGTTTTTGTGTTTGTCTCCTTTCTAGTGCTTTTTCTACCCACACTAACCTGTCATTGCATTGCCACTCCCTCCTAGCTACCTATTTTGTTACTATATTATATCTAATAGTATTTATTTTCTTTTAGACCATCAACTCTTCCTGAAGCTATTCAAGAGGCAGTAACAGGTGATACAATACTTCTGTGCCCAGGAGTTCATTCGACAGATGGGAAAGGAAAATTTTCGAAGGATTGTACCATTAAAGGTAAAACAGTATTACAATTCTAGTTTTATTATGCGTTAATTTCTTGAACACGTGTTCCTGCTTATATTTCACTGAGCTTTTACCTCGTTCAAGTTTGTTAGCATTGTCAGTAATAGCGATGTTAAACCAATTGTAAAAAAAAAAAATTACAGTGCAGGAATGAAAGATTAGTCATATTTTTGTAAAATTGCTCTTAAGACAAGAATACCTTTTTTATGGTATTAATGTCCTTTCATTGGTATTTCATTCTTCTGTAATCAAGTGGCTCAAATCGTTACCATTAATCTTTCATTCCTGTACTGTAATTTTTATTTTTTAAACTTTTTTACAATTGGGTTATCATCGCACCGATACAGATAGGTCTTGATGGCGGCAATAGGATGGGAAAGAGCTAGGAGTTGGAAGGAAGCAGCCGTGGCCTTATACGGTACAACCCCAGCATTTGCCTGGTGTGAAAATGGGAAACCACAGTAAACCTTCAGGCCTACTGACAGTGGGGTTCGAACCCACTATCTCCTGAATGCATTTTATTTTTATATCTTTGTGAATGGAAAATGCACAGTGGACTATTCCTAAAATACTCCTCCGTTTCTTCTTTTTACGGAAGCAAAGCTGGAAGTTAAGAAATACATATTCAGACTAGTATGCAAAAGTATGCTCTGAATAGAGAAAGGCACACAAACGGAAAGTGTAATGTTAGTATTAGCGGAAGTAGCAATAATGAAGATGATTTTTTTCAGTCTGAAGATAGGTTTATAGGACACAAATCTCTGAAAAACAAAGCTCATAATTTGATGAGAACTTTCCTAGACTCAAAGTCAAAAGACTCCTTTACAGATGCTGCCTTTCTAGGTGAACAAATTTTAATAAATCTATTAAATATAACACTGCTATTCAGTCTAGTGCTGCAGTAGTATGACTTTTTTCTACAGCTAAATATATTTTTCGGGCTAAACGATCATCACTGTCAGATGAAAATTTTAATATGGTAATGTTTATGAAGGGAAACATGCACCTAATGCAAAATTATGATCAATAATTTATTGCTATTATTATTTTATTGCATTGTGTTTCTGTGTTATCTTTCTAAAAACATTAAATACTTAATATACCTGCTTCTACTTGTTTTTTGTTTTATTTACCAGTGTATGCCAGCCCAGCTGGTTTTGTTAGCTTTAAATTATTTAATATTGTTGCGTGTCATTTCGCAGTCATGTTCGTTTTTTTTATTCACAAGAACACTTATTTCAGCAGTTAAGAAAGGCGAGCAGAAGCATCAACTTGTTTCAATGGAGCAAGCCCAGTTTGTTCGTTTTAATTTTTTTTTTAAACATACTTGCGTCATGGTATATAATCTAACAGGTGGAAAGAATAAATGTACACCTTGGTATAGTGTCCAGCATTACCTATTATAATACTTAAACTCAAGTAAAATTTTTGGATGGTTAACTTTTAACAGGTAACTTTAACTTGTGTCTAATTTCAAAATTGCAGGACCCTTGTGTGTGCAACTAGGAGTTATTTTGAAGGAAGTTTCCAGTAGATAAAATACTTAAGATTAGTTTGGTATATTATGCACATTTTTCTTATAGTGACTATCAAATTAACAAATTAAGGCTGTAGTTTTGCACAATTTTTTTGGAAATTGTCTTTTAAAATACTATAATGTCCCAATTTGGTCTATGAAAACAGAAGCATACGGATGAAACTATTAAAGAAAAAGATAATATCCACCTTTTCAATACTATATATTACGTGAAAATTTTACATTTTTGTTAAATCATCAGGTTTTTTGTACATCTGGTACCGGTTTCGACAAGATTCCAAGTCATCATCAGCCAAGAACAAATTACACAAAGACAAAATACATTGATCATGACTCCCATAGTAATATCACAATAATAGTTCAAGAAATATACATGATAAAGCTAAAATGATATTTATATATACAAGCTGATTGTCAGTGGGATAAAAATGGTTGTTTTTCTATAGGGTGTACACCTTAGTATTACTAGTTAAAAGAAATGAATTCTACTTGTAGCAAAAAACAATTGTCAGCTTTTGATCTATGTTGCTTCTATCTGTTGGAACAGTCGGATTCATTTTATAAGGCTTTATGGCGATGTTTGACATATTAAAAGAATACCCAAAAATCAATCAATTTTCAAAACTATACATAACACGCTTACATATTACCCCTACCGCCGTCGGCGCCCACCCAATTATAGCCCCGCCTCTACCGCGCTTCCCCTTCCTCCCACTTAGAAACTCCACCCCTCCCCATCCCCTCCGAAGGTCCGACATTTAGTCTGTCAGTTCCTCCCCGTTACATCTGCTATCAACTTGGCACCTGAGGTGAGTCTTCTATTCCTTTTCCTTTAATAATATATTTTTTCTGGGTTTACGTAATTCTAAATTGTGTCTCATTTCTTATAGGTTCCGTCTTGGTTCAGGACCTTTCTAGATCAACTTATGTATTTACAACTCGCATCATAAGAGCCTTTCTTCAAGTACCAATTCAACAAGAACCTCGGCTACTTTACTATGTTCAACCTACTCCTTAATACGATATAAACAAACATATCAGGAACGAAAGAGGAAGTCGGCTGGTTGAATTCTGCACTGACCATAATTTAGTCCTCGCCAATACTTGGTTCAAACACCACAAACGACGGCTGTATACGTGGACGAGACCTGGAGACACTGGAAGGTATCAAATAGACTTCATTATGATTAGGCAGAGATTCAGAAACCAGGTGTTGGATTGCAAAACTTTCCCAGGAGCAGACGTGGACTCTGACCACAACTTGTTGGTCATGAAATGCCATCTGAAGTTGAAGAAATTGAAGAAAGGAAAGAATGCAAAAAGATGGGATCTAGACAAGTTGAAAGAAAAGAGTGTGATGGATCGTTTCAAGGAACATGTTGCACAAGGACTAAATGAAAAGGCCGAAAGAAACACAGTAGAGGAAGAGTGGAGAGTCATGAAAAATGAAGTCAGTAGGGCTGCTGAAGAAATGTTAGGAAGGAAGAAAAGATCAACTAAGAATCAGTGGATAACTCAGGAGATACTAGACCTGATTGATGAACAACGAAAATACAAGAATGCTAGAAATGAAGAGGGCAGAAAAGAATACAGGCGATTAAAGAATGAAGTGGATAGAAAGTGCAAGGTAGCTAAGGAAGAATGGCTGAAGGAGAAGTGCAAGGATGTCGAAGGCTGTATGGTCCTGGGAAAGGTAGATGCTGCATACAGGAAAATCAAGGAAACCTTTGGAGAAAGGAAATCTAGGTGCATGAATATTAAGAGCTCAGATGGAAAGCCACTTCTAGGGAAAGAAGACAAAGCAGAAAGATGGCAGGAGCATATCCAACAGTTGTATCAAGGTAACGATGTAGATAATTTCGTTCTGGAACATGAAGAGGCTGTTGATGCTGATGAAATGGGAGACCCAATTTTGAGGTCAGAGTTTGACAGAGCTGTGAGTGACCTAAATAGGAACAAGGCACCTGGAATTGATGATATTCCCTCTGAATTACTGACTGCCTTAGGAGAAACCAGCATGGTAAGGTTATTTCATTTAGTGTGCAAGATGTATGAGACAGGAGAAGTCCCATCCGATTTTCGGCAGAATGTTGTTATACCTATTCCCAAGAAAGCCGGTGCTGACAGGTGTGAAAACTACCGCACTATTAGTTTAGTATCTCATGCCTGCAAAATTTTAACACGTATTATTTACAGAAGAATGGAAAAACAAGTTGAAGCTGAGTTGGGGGAAGATCAATTTGGCTTCAGAAGAAATGTAGGAACACGTGAAGCAATCCTGACTTTACGTCTGATCTTAGAGGATCGAATCAAGAAGGACAAGCCCACGTACATGGCATTCGTAGATCTAGAAAAGGCATTCGATAATGTTGATTGGACCAGGCTATTTATGATTCTGAAGATGATAGGGATCAGATACCGAGAACGAAGAATTATCTACAACCTGTATAAAAATCAGTCTGCAGTGATAAGAATCGAGGGCTTTGAAAAAGAAGCAGCAATCCAGAAAGGAGTGAGGCAAGGCTGCAGTTTGTCCCCTCTCCTTTTCAATGTTTACATAGAACAGGCAGTAAAGGAAATCAAAGAGAAATTTGGAAAGGGAATCACAGTCCAAGGAGAGGAAATCAAAACCTTGAGATTTGCCGATGATATTGTTATTTTATCTGAGACTGCAGAAGATCTCGAGAAGTTGCTGAATGGTATGGATGAAGTCTTAGGTAAGGAGTACAAGATGAAAATAAGTCCAAAACAAAAGTAATGGAGTGCAGTCGAACGAAGGCAGGTGATATAGGAAATATTAGATTAGGAAACAAAGTCTTAAAGGAAGTAGATGAATATTGTTACTTGGGTAGTAAAATAACCAACGATGGCAGAAGTAAGGAGGACATAAAATGCAGACTAACACAAGCAAGGAAGAGCTTTCTTAAGAAAAGAAATTTGCTCACTTCAAACATTGATATCGGAATTAGAAAGATGTTTTTGAAGACTTTTGTGTGGAGCGTGGCATTGTATGGAAGTGAAACATGGACGATAACTAGCTCAGAAAGAAAGAGAATAGAAGCTTTTGAAATGTGGTGTTATAGAAGAATGCTGAAGGTGAGATGGATAGATCGAATCACGAATGAAGAGATACTGAATCGAATTGGTGAGAGGAGATCGATTTGGCTAAATTTGACGAGAAGAAGAGATAGAATGATAGGACACATCTTAAGACACCCAGGACTTGTTCAGTTGGTTTTTGAAGGAAGTGTTGGTGGCAAGAACGGTAGGGGTAGACCAAGGTATGAATATGACAAACAGATTAGAGCAGATGTAGGATGCAATAGTTACGTAGAAATGAAAAGGTTAGCACAGGATAGGGTGGCATGGAGGGCTGCATCACACCAGTCTATGGACTGATGACTCAAACACATCAGAGTACAAACCGATATATAGAACTTTCCAATGGACACTTTGCTTGTCAATATCAACTAGCAGTGACAACTAATCCATTGGTTACATTGGACAATACATTACAATTCTTCATTTGTTAAGTCCAAGTTGCAGTCCCATTAGAATAATTTTACTTTTTAATGTGCACTTATTCATATGGAACACTTTAAGTGTTGTTCACTTCTTTTAATATGTCAAACATCGCCATAAAGCCTTATAAAATGAATCCGACTGTTCAACAGATAGAAGCAACATAGATCAAAAGCTGACAATTATATTTTGCTATAAGTAGAATTAATTTCTTTTAGCTAGTCATTCTTTTAATTAGTAATACTAAGGTGTACACCCTATAGAAAAACAACCATTTTTATCTCACTGACAATCAGCTTGTATATATAAATATCATTTTAGCTTTATCATGTATATTTCTTGAACTGTTATTGTGATATTACTATGGGAGTCATGATCAATGTATTTTGTCTTTGTGTAATTTGTTCTTGGCTGATGATGACATGGAATCTTGTCGAAACCGGTACCAGATGTACAAAAAACGTGATGATTTAACAAAAATGTAAAATTGAAACTATTAATACGAGTAGCCCGTATTTTCACATTTTAAAATGTTTCAGTAGGGCAGATAATGCACTGCTGTAAGTTAGGGACTTCAGTGTTAAAAAGGAAATTTCAATCGTCCACCTCACTTTGTAAACTCTGGATCGGGTAGGATGTTGACATTATCTGCCCTATTAACAATGTCAATATCTTCAACTGGAGGGTACAGAAAAATAGAAGCAGCAGGCCTGCCATGTGTTCTGGTGAATTTCACTTCAAACTCATCTTTATTTAAAACTTTTAAGACACATCCAACGTAATTTGGATCGTCGTCTTTGTTTTGTAAGCTACCATCACCCAAAAATCACCAGAAACAAGCTGTAGCTCAGTGTCTTCCACACTAGGAACTGAAACCCTGATTCAAGTTCCTCATCTGATGTGTCACTTGAATCATTTCGAGATGATGAGATTGCTTTAGACCGAGCTCGATAGCTGCAGTCGCTTAAGTGTGGCCAGCATCCAGTATTCGGGAGATAGTAGGTTCGAACCTCACTGTCGGCAGCCCTGAAGATGGTTTTCCGTGGTTTCCCATTTTCACACCAGGCAAATGCTGGGGCTGTACCTTAATTAAGGCCACGGCCGCTTCCTTCCCACTCCTAGCCCTTTCCTATCCCACCGTCGCCATAAGACCTATCTGTGTCAGCGCGACGTAAAACAACTAGAAAAAAAAAAAGAAAGATTGCTTTAGAGAAGTTCCACTGCCTCCTGGAGCCTGAAAGTCTGTTGCCAAGATACCAACTCCTGGTGAGACATTTGGTCATCTCTTCCTACATGGTCGGCTCTTTCTAGGCTGCTTCGAAGTCAACAATGTGACAACCACCTCTGACACAGATGCACTGATCGAGTTATCATGTACCCTGGCAATTTCCTCAGGGTTGATTGGTCGAATTGAACATGCCTGGAAATCAGCAGTCAAGTTATTCTCCATACTAGGTGCAATTTTCTCAACCAGCTCCTTCAGCAATGAAGGGAAAGCATCTTTTGACATAAAAATTGTTCGTCCACATCCAACTTTTCACTTGTCCAAGACTTTCTTCTAAGCCTTTTTTAGGGGTGCGTAAAATGAAACATCTGGTGGCTGAAAGCAGGTGTGTCGCATTGGGAGGGAGGCAATTAAATGTGATGTCCATCTTCTCACACCGAGACACAACATCAATAGAACAATGTGATGACAAGTTAACTCCAATAATGACTGTACATCCATCCCATTTCTTGGCCAATGGAACTACAATCTTAAAAAAACAGTCTCTGAAACATACTGCGTCAAACCATACACTACACATTCGGTTATAAACTGTGCCAGATGGTCCTCCTTCCTTCCACATGTCCTATAGATGCCAGCTTTATAAACCACATATGGTGGTACCAATTCACCCTCATTTGTACCAGGATGATGCATATCTCTCCTAAAAGTTATAACGTGATTGCCTGTGTCATCCTGAAGGTTTGTTTCATCATAGCTTAGTATACTTCTGTCCAGAACATCTTCAAGCCTTTCCTTCATATTTGCAAAATATTCTAGACTTTCGCCTTCTGTCAGAGCTGCTCGATTTGGCTTCATATTTTGCGTTTTTCTTTTTGACAACGCCATTTTATGCCTGTTTATGAAAGAATAATGCAAGTCAGGGCCAGGTAAGTTATTTTCAAATGCTTTAGTAGTTCTTCCAATTTTATCTAGATAGGTTTTAACAATGACTCTTATGTCAAAAGCATCCACTGGGAAACCCCTCTTGGCTAACTTAATTATATATTCAACCAGACTCGCTTCTTCTTCGGCTGACAAAAGTGTAAGATGCCCTGTTGAAGAATGTGTATTTGTACCACGAATGTGGGCATGAAGCATGCCAGGTATCCTGTATTTCTTTGACACAGCATACATTGTCATTGTGTCTTCCTTCACGTTCTGAACAGCAGTGACCAGAATTTCAGCCCTAATTTTGGTACAATTTTGCCCCCTTTTTATGAATAATTTCTCACCAACTTTACAGGTTCATTCATTGTTCCCTACAACACTGCACTACCAATTCTTGGTCAAAAGATAGGCAGGCATTACCGACCAACATTTAATAGCGTAGATGAAATTTTTTAAAATTCTGTTGATCTGGGCAAAGTTTGGTTGCATTGAACATTTATTGATACAAAGCAGTCAAGTATCAAATTTCAGAATAGCCCCACACCATATTTCACAATAGTCCCACAATATGTCATTCCTTATTTCGATTATGGTAGCATTGAAAATAATTTACTCACAGAACATGTAACCACAAAAGAATGTAATGCCGCCAGAATAAAAGTCTCTGTTGGTTGCAGATGCATTCATAAAAGAAAAACCTGTCCATAATAAAAAAAATTCTTGCCTGATGGTTGGCAGTCGTGAGTTACTGTGATGTTAACTACAAGTAATAATAGTAATAATAATACATTATTAAGAAACAATTTAGTGGTGGTGGTGGTGGTGGCAGCAGTTTGAGAAATGTTTCCATTCACTTCTTACAATATACTTAAATGTAGCAGTTAGGTTATGTATTTTCCCAAATTCTAAATTCTTTAAAAGAATAGGTTTGAATTGGTTTTATAGATTTTTTAAAATGTACTTGGGTGCTTTTAGAACATATTACAATAAAATGGCTGTGATTGTTACCATTAGAAATCAATGATTATGTTGTCAGTGAAACTTCCTCTTCTGTCCTCAACTGAGAACATTATTTAGTTGTTATTTTGTTATTCTGCTTGTAGGTTATCCCCAAGACCAGCAAAATCAAGCTTGCATACTAGCTTGTGGTCAGCAGGATGATGCACTGTTGGATTGGGACAGTACAACACTTCATCTAGAAGATATAACCTTGAGAGATGACCAACTGAGGACCTTGGGAATAGTTCGCCAAGGTGTGCTTAGACTCCGAAATTGTGTATTAGAAGCTAGTTCTAGAAGAAATACAGATGGTATCTTAGTTTTGGATAATGGACGAGTTGAGCTGGATAACTGTCAATTCATAGGATTACGAGTAGCTATAATAGCACATCCAGGAGCAGCCGTCTCTATGAATAATTGTAAGATAAGAAGCTGTGAATTTGGTATTCAGGTAAGTTAATTTTTGTCTTGGAATTTTTGTCTTAACACAACTGCAACAGTTATAATAGATTGTTTTTATAATTATTAGGTAGTTCCTTGCCAGTGCCGCTGTATGTCAGGCTTTCCCAGACTTCTGGTGTGGGGATGCTGTTGTATGCTTTTTCTAATCCATGAAAGTTTGATTTTTTAAAAATATTTAATATTAAATACTTTTTCCCATATTCCCAGCTTGTACCGTGATATATCTCAGGATGAAAATGGGTTCCACTGTTGACCTTCCACTTCTGAATCCAAATTGTTCCTCTTGTATATGACTTCACACAGTTTCTTCTTTCCAATATCCTGGAAGAGAATGGTGATTCCTCGGTAGTTACTGCACACCTTCTTATCTCCTTTCTTGAATATTCGTAATCATCATCATCATCATCATCATCATCATCATCATCATCATCATCAATGTCCCACTCCAGTCACCTGGGTGTGGTTAACAAGCCTCCTCCATTCCTTTCTGTCCTTCCACTTTTCCTGCTCCACATCCAATCCAGCTTCTCTAATGTCCTTCTAAATATGATCCATCCACCTTCTTCTTGGTCTTCCAACTGGTCTTTCTCTTAACTTTCCTTTCCAATTCCCTTCTTGCTACCCGTTCCTTTCCCATTCTTTTTACATGTCCGAACCATCTCAGTCTTGCTTTCTGTATGTTCTGCACTAACAGTTCTATATTTAGCTCTTCTCTGATTTTAATATTTTGAATTCTATCTCTTCATGTCCTTTAAACCGATGTTCTTAAAATTTTCATTTCTACTGCTTGGATCTTACTATATTGTCTCTTATTAGTTACCAGCATTTCTAGTCCGTATGTTACAATTGGTATGAAATACTGTTTATATAATGTTAATTTCGTTCTCTTGGGTACTTTGTCATCCCATAAAAGCTCTCTGACTTAATGATAAAATGTTGTACCTTTACTTACTCTGTTATTCATTTCAGGGTTGATTTCATTGCTTCCATTAATAATGCTACCCAGATATGTAAACTGTTCTACATTCTCTAACCGTCTATGTTCACTTGGCTTCTCTTTATCTCTTTTCCACAGTCCATGACTACAGTTTTCTTTTTACTAATTACCATTCCAAACTCCTTCAGATTATCATTCCAAATGTCCAGTCTCCTTTGTACTTCCTTTTCTCCTTTTCCCCAAATCACCATATCATCTGCAATTACCAAAGCATTCACTTCATCACTACTGATACTCCTGTTTTACACGTTTTATGATTTCATCCATCAATATAATAAACAATAATGGCGACAGTGCACTTCCTTGCTTGAGACCTATTTTTGTATAAAATGTTTCAGTCACCACTCCCCACTTGTACACTGCTTTTACTCTCATGATAAAACATTTTTATCTTGTTAATTCATGATTTTGGTACATTCCTTTTCAGTAGGCATTCCCATACATGTTTTCTCTTAATTGTATCATGAGCTTTTTCCATATCCAGAAATATGAATATGATTTCCTTGTTCCTTTCCAGATGTTTTTCCATTATCGTTCACACTGTGAATATCAAGTCTATTGTTGATCTATTTGGTCTATTGATATTGTAGCCCCCTTTTTCCAATCCTCAGGCACTTTTTCCTCTCTCCATACACACTTTAGTATTTCAAAAGTCTCCTAGAGTTCCGCTGGTCCTGCAGCCTTGATCATTTCTATGCTTACCTTATCTATTCCCACATCTTTTCCCACATTCATCATTTTAACTGCCTGTTCCATCCCTGTCATAGTAATGTCTTATTCCTTCTCTGTTACTTCTTCTATTCCTGCTACGTGGATGCTTTCTCCACGTCTCGTTTCTCATGTCTAGCAATTCACTGAAATATTCTTTCTATCTGTTCATTATCTCTTCTACTTTTTGTATGTATTACTCCTTCTTTATCCTTCACAAACCCTGTGTTCACTGCTTCATTCCTACAGTTTCTTATAATTCCATATAATATTTTTTTCCACAGTTTAAATCTTCCTTTACTTCCTGGGTAAGTGTTTTCCAACTTCTCTTCAGCTATTACGTTTTTGCAAACTCATTTTTCTTCTGTGTATCTCGCTCTACTCTTTCAGTCTTTTCCATTCCTTCCAAGTTTTCTTCTTTTCCTTTACCTTATCTTTCACTCTATCATTCCACCATTTTGTCTCTTTCTCTTACCTTTCCTGATGTTCTGCCACATGTTTTCTCTGGATTCCTTACAAATGCACTCTTAAAATGATTCCATTCCTATTACAAGATATGAACATATTTGATCCGTATTGTCAACCTTAATGGGCTTGTTAAATTACAGAAAAGTACCACCTCTATAATACATGTTCACAGTGTTTATTTTATATGTTACTAGTACATGTTTCGTTCTTCATAGAGAACATCCATCAGCTTGACACTCAGTCATTGATAAAATTGGAATCAAGGTATCATTGTAGGCAAGGTGAGACCTGTGCAGAATCTCTTTTAAGGAATGTTTACGGTATGGTGTGGAATATTGTTGTAGAATATTTTAGTTGTATTCCCTTCACCTACCTAGCCTGTATGGTGTAGAATATTATTCTGGAATGTTTTGTTGTATTCCCTTTATCTACTAAAGTAACTACTTGATTGTAAATTATTATTGTTCAGTAACATCTGTAACATTCCAGAAAGGTTGTGACGCAGACTTTTGGAACAGGGTGTGTTGGCCCCTGTTGATTCTAGAAGCATGTCCTTACTAATTCTGGAAGATGGAAAGTTCGCGATTAATGTCTGCCTATGTTCCGGAATATTGTGAAAACTTTGCAACTTGATAAAGAGTTTTGATTGTTTGATCTGGGAGGCGGTAGGGAGGCTCCTATGCTCTGATTGGTCACTCGGTAATTACACTGGGGCCAGCTTTGCCTTTTTAAGAGAGCGAGGCAAGATTTCGTGGCCTTCGGTTCTCTCGTCAGTCCAGCGATCAGACGCACATCGGCGAATCCTCGCTCCCGAGATGGGCTACCTTGGGGTAAGCACTGTTGATCTCAGTTCCACTTTAATTTATATTTAATGTTCGCTTGTATTTTCACATAGGAGTTTGCCCTACTCGCCCAGACTCACCACTCAGATGTCTTAGAAAGCACATTAACTTACATTTAATATTGTATTTGTATCTTGTTTCCTCTTACCCTCAAAATTGTTTTGAAGAACTTGGATTATGCTAAGGTATATTTAGTTAACCTCTTGACTTAATAGCAAAGCTCTTGGCAAACATCGTGTAACTGGATTGTTTGGAATTTACCTTGTAACTGTTTATTTTAGAAAATAATGTCTTGAATCAAGGGATCACTGTTGATTTTTCTGGAAACCCGCAACTTTCATATCTCTATGTGCCTGGTAGGTTCCCCTGCCCCGCTTCATATGCCTTTATTATAGTCGTCACGTTGCCCAACCTGATATTTATTTGTGCGTATTGGCATAGTCCATCTGATGTTTATAGTGTGTTAAGGTATTAAAGTGTTGTGTAATTAGATTTGTTTTCCTCTTTTCTTAACTGTATATTGTGTTACCACTGGAAGCCGGTTACATAAGATATATATAAAGTTAAAATATTCTAAAAAGTACACCTGTATTGAAAAATTAAATATTAAATGACATTTGCAACTTTGTATCGTGTCAAAATAACATCTTATAAGATTAGAGATGTTTCATTTATTCAAAGAACAGGTGATACAAAGGGCACTATGAAAGTTTTGCAATTCGCAAAAACGGTTGGCTGGACACCCCTGTTATGGTGAGGGATGAAAGGATAGGTGAAAACCAGTCTAGAAGACAGCAAGGCACGACCTTCACACCATTTGTTACCAAGGGGATTGAAAGCAAGTTAAGTTGTTAGTGTGGTCTAACGGTGAATAACGCGCAATTATCCACTACAATTTTGCTCGTGGATTAACTGTTGATCAGTGCCTGGAGGAAATGACTCCTGTGCTGGGGAAAGACTGTCCACATCGGACAACGATTTTTTGCTGATACAAAGAGTTCCAGAGGGGAAATTTCGGGGTTGAAGACGATCGTTGTTTTGGGCGACCATCTGAATCAGTGACTGAGGAAAACATTGAAGCTGTGAGGAAAAGGGAGGCGGTTGACATATCGGCAGGTAGAAGAGACTCTCCACATCCCTGCACCAGCTATTCACTCAATTCTACATGCCATCTCCATGTTAGAAAGGTTTCTTCCCTATGGGTGCCCCATTCACTTTCAGAGTAACAAAGGGCACCTTGAGTGAAATGGTGCCGAAAAATGCTAAAATAGTTTGAAAATGGGACTTCGCGTAACATCAATAGCATCGTTACAGGTGACAAAACTTGTCTTTATTATTACGATGTCCCAACAAAATCCTAGAACAAGGTGTGGCTGTTTAAAGACGAGGGTACTTCCGCTGGCTGTGCAAAACTCAAGGTCAGTGAAGAAAAGGATGATTGCAGTATTCTTCACTAAACGGGGCATCCTGACTCGGGTTGTGCTAGAAACACAAAGGACAATTACTGCGAAGTGGTACAGTGAGACTTATCTGCCTCAGGTCATCCAGGCTCTCAAGCAGCTCCATCCTAGGTCACGGCTCAACACTTGGCTCTTGCATCACGACAATGCTCCAGCAAAAAAAAAAGCTAATAAATTTATGAACTTAATACAAAGATTCCTCTCATATTCAAGGTTATTCAGCAAAGTTGTCCACCTCAAATAACTTGTGAATGGTTAAATATATTGACATTTTGTTTTCACTTTCAGTAATTGTACCAAAGGGCTAATAATCGGACTTAAAGTACTGTGTCATGACTAGAGCCCGGATTTCCATGCAAATGCATGTTCCTAAATAAGCTGGTTACACTTCTGAAACTTTGCAAATGTTCGTTTTATGACTAATCAGTTCCAAATAACCGTACTTTTTCCATGCATGTTTGCATGTTTCGGCCTTTTTGAGAGAAAATTCATGTATGATGCATATTTTGAAAATTTTGGACTTAATAGCGAATAATTGGACATTTATATTGGATTATATGACTTTTCTTCTGACTCTGACGTATATATTATGTTAACTTGCATGATAGTGCCTTCTTTGAACATTGGTTTGCAGAATTTGGGACCGTACATCCACATTACTTGTCTATCACTGAGAAAGAAAATGTGTTCCTGGCATACTAATTGATAATCAAAGTTAGATGCATAGAGGTCCTATAATCCAGTTAGCCAAGCACTTTCATATCTGTTGATTGAGTAAACATTGACATAAGCGGGAAGACCCCGCATCGACTGCTCTAATGCTTTTTTTTTTTTTTTTTTTTTTTTTCCATCTATGTTAGACTAAGAATTCAAAATTTGAATCACACTTCTGTGACGCCGCATTACTGAGATAGCGTTTGGCTCCATGGCTAAATGGTTATCGTGCTGGCGTTTGGTCACAGGGCTCCCAGGTTCGATTCCTGACATGGTCAGGAATTTTAACCATGATTGGTTAATTCCCCTGGCACGGGGAATGTGTAGTCTTCATCATCATTTCATCCTCATAACGATGTGCAGGTCGCCTACGGGAGTCAAATCAAAAGACTTGCACCTGGCGAGCCGAAGTCCTCGGACACATCCCGGCACTGAAAGCCATACTCTATTTCCATATTTTTAAACTGAGTTAGCAGCTTACAAACCTTGGTTTTGCACTGAATCCTGTTTTGTTTTCCTGGAATTTCTTACTCCAAACTCTCACTGGTCACACTTCTGAGGCCAAAATAACTGAGAAAAGAAGGGAATTGGAAAGCAGCAGACTTACACGCTTCAAATTGTAATTTATTGTTAGACTGTGCTTGAAGTGTTGGTGTCATGCCACCTGTTAAAAGTCTACGAAGAGACCTTGTGTCTAAATCGATTGAGGGCAGTTAATTTTCGAAAAGAGATAACTTCAGATATAGCCTACTTTATCCTAAATGTCTTCATATGAGTATGAACCTGTCACTTCTTGTGACGTAGAAATATAATTTTCTGTGTTCAGGAATGTTCTGTTAGATAAAAGAATGAATTTAAATGAAGAAAATGTGGAGAAATTAGTTGTACAGTTTTACAAAAGAAAATGAAAATATAACAATGTGGGACTGAATTTGGATAGTGCATATTTTCTAGTTTATTGTGCATGTTCCGTCATTTGATAGTGCATGAATGCATGCATATTTTGAGATTTGATAGTGAATGGAAATCCGGGCGCTAGTCATGACGTTAATATTTTCTGAGATCATGGTACTTGGCTCATTTTTAAGTGATACTGCACTAATTTGTACACATAGCCTTAAATCTACGAACATTACAAATTCAGCACTGTGATTATTTTGACAATCGGACAAGGACTGATCTGTTCGATTCGTGCTATGTAGGTACCATATGAAACATGAGCTAGCTATTGACATATAGAGCTGCTAGATAGGTTTTCTCTCTACTGTGCTCATAAATACACTATGATAAAATGTATGATTTAACACCTTTAATATCGCCATAGGTAACTGGTTAATGAAAAACGGATATAGACCTTGAGCTACAGCAGATGATATTTTGTCACAGACACTTTCGTGACAGCATATCTGATATATCGGTGACAGAAAAATATCAGTGACTTAGTAACAGGCTGTGATTTATAGACCATCTCTAGTTGTGGGTGCAGTAGAATGTTTAGACCCGATATGGGTGTCATCTTCAGCTAATATACATGGAAACAAGTAAACTTAAAATATCCCCAAAGCAAGAAATGTGGATAAAAATTCAGTGTGACATAGTAATATTTTTTAAACATCATTCATTGTTAAAGTCTTAATGAAAATCTAAAATGATAATGAAGAGGGAGTGATGACCATTATGGTCTATCTAGATGGCTATAGTCCTGTACTGATTAAAATAATTAAAATATGCCCAGCTGGAGGAGTATCTTGTGGCATTCGCGGACTTTTTTTTTTCCAAACAGAGTGTCTGGGAAAATGTGGCCGTCAATATGGAAACTGAGTGTGAAGTAGGTTCAATAAATAAAGATTTATGTAGCCAACAAAGGAGCTCTTTTAAACATACTAGAAAATGCACACACAAACCTTGATCAAAATATCAATCCTATTTTTAACCTTAATGAAATCCAGGAAAAACCTGACATTTCCTTCGACAAAATAGAAATAAATTTAAATCAACCAACAACAAGTCTTTAACACCACATAATACACGTGTAACTCCTGTTCCTCCAGTGTTTATATTATGAACCTATGACTTTATTTCTTGAACTTTTCTAAGTAGTAGTAGTTTGTTTATATGTTTATGAATCTTTGGTCGCGGGCAGCCAGTATGGAAATGCTTCTAGTTGATATGATGACATTGTCAGGTAGTATTTTTCGGAAGATTTGGGACATTAGAAGTGGGAAAAATAATATTCACGTTTATAATTTGAAGTTTTAATAATGCGTTGGGAAAAGGTTGTTAACATGATGCGCAATAAATTAACAAGCTGAACGTGATTACCCGTGTCATGTCTCTGGTATACCAATTATTTACAGTAATTAATGTAAGTTTAAAAATAAAATGACTAAAAGTAATAAATTTATGAACTTAATACAAAGATTCTTCCCCTCCTCAGTTTCCTCTCAAAAACAAAAGCGTAAGGCAATCGCCGATCAGCTCAACTTGAGTAGCTGACTCAAGGGGCTGGAGGAGAGAGTTTTTGATAGCAGTATGTTTCTCATTCTTCTTAAGATTACATCATCTTTTCATAGAAGAGGAATAACATCAGGGTGCATAAACTTCATACTGTTTCCTTATTGGCAACCATTTTTTTACTGTATACTCTGTTTAAGAAAAAATGAAGATCCATTAATACCACAAGAAACTCCTTCAGCTGGGTGTATTTTAATTATTATAATCAGGATTGTACTATAGCCTTCTAGATAGACCACAATGGTCATCACTCCCTCTTTGTTATCATTTTAGAGTTTCATCAAGACTATAAAACAATGCATGAAGTTTTAGAAAACTTTGTCACACTAAATTTTTCCATCTATCATCTTTTATCCACATACAGTAGAAGTCCGTTATAGCGAGAATTCACAACAGCGAAAAATTCACTCGCTATTGCGGATTGTTGTTATATCCGATTTTTGCATAAAAGTCGTAAACCCCCATATACATTAAAATTGATATGAAACAGCAATCAGTTTGTTCAAAACTTTAGTTTCCGTGGATGATGTCCACACTACGGCTTACTTGTTCGTTATTTTTCGAAATCCAATACTACATGAAAGTGTATGTTTAATTTCATTCTGAAAAACATATAATACCTTATTTCTCTGAATCTAAGATGACCCCTACTTTTTGCTTAAAAAAGTTTAAATCAGGCTTAGAAAGTCCTTTGTAAAATAGCATGAATGCCTTCGTTGTACAGTATGCATTTTTAGACTCCAAACTTTAGCTTTCCTTATTCCATATTTTTTTGCAGCTGCACAATTATTCATTATTTCCACGGGTTTAATACAGCTTATAAATCTCATATTTATTCCATATTGGCTCAACACAACTAAGGTTAAGTTATGAGTAGGTTCCCACCTTCCAATACTTATCAATTTGTATATAATAGGTTTATTAATTACATAATATAAACCATATAATCTCTAGTACATGTTTCGTTCCGATTATGGAACATCTTCAGCTAAAATTTGACAAAATGGCAAGACAATTAAAACACATTGATGTTATGATGATACAAAAGCTAAAAGATATGATAAAATGGCACGAAGATTAAAACATATAATTATGATGATGAAATAAAGTTCATTCATGTTGGTTAAAAATTCAACAAGTCAGTGTTCAAATGACGAAGTAAAAACGGCGATAAGGTTCTTCTTCATGTTGGAGACGTGTACATTTTGTTAATCTTGAAGGTAAATTGGAGAAATACAAGATTTTCTTAATGTATATTTATCGGGGGAACTCTTGATAAAATAACCGTAGTTGAAGTTCAGTTGTGGTTAGTTTATTGAAATGAGTCTGAAACGAGAAAAGAATGAGTAAAATAGAGGATATTTTAAGGAGAAAACCTTGTTAAAAATGTATGTTCGCGAGAATGAAGGATAATGGAGTTGATTACCTTATAGTCAGTCGTGTCGTATTTGACATCCTCTATGTCGTGTTGTTAACTGACTGAGTCCTGTGTACGTGTGTAAGGCACTTGCGGTGGGTGGGGAGTATTGGAAGGAGAGGTAAGTGACGTGACGGGGAGAGCGAGTGAGTTGTGTAGGGTGGAGCTAACTGAGGAGTGGCGCTGTGATAGGCTAGGGGAAACGGAAGGAAAAGTAGGGGGACTATTGTGTAGGGTGGAGCTAATCGGAAGGAGGTGTGTTGGTTGTTTGTTGGGATTCTTTTTGATAGTTTTTCTAGATGAATCTAATTTGGTAGCCTCTTCTAATAATATATTTATATTTTCCATAATTTCGTTAACATTCTGGTTGGAATTTCGTTTCTGATCAATTTCAATATAGATATTTTCAAGAATATTCATTAATTTGCCTTTGTTTAGCGTTCGTAGAATGGTTAAGTCCCTTTCTATCGATGTAAAACTGTGTTTATATTCGGTCATGTGAAGACTCATGGCCGAGTACTTCCTATGTTTTTCGGCATTAATATGTTCTTGATATCTTACTAAGAAATTACGGCCTGTTTATCCGATATAAGAATTGGCACATTAAGAAAATCTTGTATTTCTCCAATTTATCTTCAAGATTAACAAAATGTACACGTCTCCAACATGAAGAAGAACCTTATCGCCATTTTTACTTCGTCATTTGAACACTGACTTGTTGAATTTTTAACCAACATGAATGAACTTTATTTCATCATCATAATTATATGTTTTAATCTTCGTGCCATTTTATCATATCTTTTAGCTTTTGTATCATCATAACATCGATGTGTTTTAATTGTCTTGCCATTTTGTCAAATTTTAGCTGAAGATGTTCCATAATCGGAACGAAACATGTACTAGAGATTATATGGTTTATATTATGTAATTAATAAACCTATTATATACAAATTGATAAGTATTGGAAGGTGGGAACCTACTCATAACTTAACCTTAGACGGGTTTAATAACCGTTAACTTATAATTGGCACCATAATACCGAAAATAACTCGTTGAAACTTTGCCGGAAATACCTATTCCTTGCGTCTCTACAATACGACGATCCATCAGGAAAATATTTTTGCTGTCTATAAAACTGTTACTTTTACACTGCATCAGATATAACCGGCTACCTCTACACGCACATCTCGCTTGCTGGGTTAGGCCAGCTTCAGTTGCTAGCGATGTTAGGCCTAATCGCGAATGTTGAAGGTCAGTGAACGAGTTTTTTGCGCCGTGGTATGCCCATTCCGCCCTTGCGTTTTTCATGCACATACCTCACAGTTTCATCTTCGATTTCTTAAAAGCGTCCTTGTTGCAGATCACTGAATGCATTTCTTGTACCATACAGTACGCATTTTTTTAGCTATCTTTGTCTTCACGCTAACGCCGAATTTTGGCTTTAGTTAGGCCTATGCCGTATTTTCTTGCGGCTGTACAATTATTCTACATTTCCAAGTGTTTAGTAACCATTAACTTAAAATTGGCATCATAATATCGATGAGAACCTGCTGAAAATTTGCCGGCTATACCTGTTCCATGTATCTTCACAATACGACTATCCATCACGAAAATATTGCTGCCATCCTGCTGTCTATAAAACAGTTTTACTAAGCGTCAGGTACAACAGACAAGTTATAACCCTAACAATGATTAGCCGGTTTTTCTAAGAATTAGAAGGCTTGTATGTTTTGATGCCATTCTGCAGATTTGAGAAACGTTTTTGTAGAGGCTAATAGAACGTCATTCTCTTTTCACTATTTATCGAAATCCAGTGACGTTACACAGAGGCACTGTACAACCAGTTTCCGCGGCTAGCGATATATAATAAGGCGGTCGTTTATTGTCAACGAGTTCTGTGTCTGTGCGGGGTTGGGGCGGTGGGGTGAAAAGAAGCAGCGTGGTTACCGTGGTAGTTGCCAGTGGCGTTCATTAATGTTACGCCGCGAATACATGACAACCCTTGATTTTTCGCATGATATTCTGAGAAAAAACGTTGTTTTGGATTCGGAGGAATACGGTATCACTCCCGAGGCTTCTGTGGCAAACAATTCAGTTTTCTTCTTCAAACGGCGTCACCTAACCTAACCGTATATGTATATTTCAAACGCATATAGGGAAATTATAACCTCCTCGCTAAAATTTACATGGGATTAGCCTTTCCGAAATTTAACTACACGCGAGAAAGTATGAACTATTCTCTGAAATCAATGATGTACTCTGCCATATCTTGAGGTGTATCACATTCTTAAATTTCGGTATATAACATTAAAATTAAGACATCGTTTACTTCTGCCTTTATTTTTTAACGAGTTATCAACTGCTATCAGCCACGTTATATAGCCTACGCATTTACTACGAAAGCGTGTTATTCTCTTTCATTTTGAATTTTCTTTAGAGAACAGCAGTCGACGGACATTACTAACAGACTCTAATATCGCTTTTGAATGTCGACGAGAGAGCTCGCAATTGCACACAGCTAGAAAACTATACCGTACCGAAGATGATTGATTGCATTTTGTAGCAAACGTTTCAGTTTTCTTATTCAGTCACCTATCGTAACTTACATTACATGTTATGATTCTCATATTTTGGTCCATATTGAAATGTACAATAAAGTCAAATAAATATGAAAGTTTATTTGTTCCACCTTTTCAATACATAAAAAGATCGACTTTAAACTAGATCATTTTTATACGAATTCCTCTTGATACTGATTATCGTTTCTCTTTATTTTATTCTAAGATTTAATCTCATTTTCCCGCTACCCGCCACAGCCAACAGCACACAAACTTAGCACTGCTTCAACCCTCTCCTCCTTTAATCTCACTTCATTCTGCTACACTAGCAACTTAAATATCAGTCATTTCATCGCTACCATAGCAACCATTTAATACTATTACAATCGAAAATAAATTAAATTACGAACAACATTTTCTCTTCAACTCTTCTTTAAGCCAACCTATTTCAATATTACTAAAAAGGTAAGCAATCTAGACACTTCATTTTCTCTTTAAACTCTCCTTTCTTTAAAATCCTTTCTTTAACACACAATTCTCCTTTTGATTCAGACTTCAATCCTAATTTCTCTTTCAGTTCTACACAAGTTACTCCTTCCAACTACCATTTGACAAGCCGCTTACCATCAAGCACCCTTCTTCTCTCGGACTTCTGGAGGACTACAATTTTATTTCTTCACATAATATTATAAACCTCACTTAAAATGGACCACAGAAGCGTCTTTATGCTATAAATTTTAAGAATTGGATCTGAACTCCACTCTGATTTATCCCCAACGTTCGAAATATTTAACACTGTTAAATTTTCTCTGCTACTCTTCTTGTTTCAACTTAGCAATTTACCTTAGACTTCACTTGAAGTGAGCAATGTGTTAATGCACCATTTGGAATTGTCAGCTACATTTTATTCATTAATGTGTTAATCAATCTGTTTAGGATCTATTAGTTTTCCATTACACCCTCAACCTCCACAGGACACCTATTTGCTATATTTAAACAAGGACTTTCAGAAGGGTGTATAAATTTTACGACTATCCATATTTTAATCTTTAAACTATTGTCAACCATTTCGCTCACCATTTGTAACATCATCTTCACATTTATATTTAATTTAATTACAATCAGGTACCTGATTATTTACCTTTCAGTTTGAGATATAGGCTGATGATGCTCTTAATTAAAGAGCGAAACATGTCCCTACACTTTTAATTCTTTTTTAAAATTCTTTTTATATATTGAAAAGGTGGAACAAATAAACTTTCATATTTATTTGACTTTATCGTAACTTAACCGTACTATACGTATGATGAAAACATACTTCAAGCGCCAGTAGAGAAATAATCTTCTTGCTATAAATTTACATGATAATAGCCTTTCCGTAATTTAACCAGACGCAAGAAAATATAAACTAACCTCTGAAATCAATCACGCACTCCCCCATATATAGAGTGAATCCCATTCTTACTAAATTGCAGTATTTAGCATTAAAATTAAGCGATCGTTTAGTCAGCCTTTACTTTTAACGTGTTAACAACTGTTATCGGACATGTTATTTACGCATTTATTACGAAAACGTGTTCCCTTTTTTTTTTCGAATTTTGCTTATGGAACGGCAGTCGACGGGTATTACTAATCTACTCCGACGTCGCCTTTGAATGTCGATGAGAGAACTGGCTAGGGGACATAGCGAGGAAACGATGGTGAAGGTAATCGATCGCATGCAATATACTAGCTGGGTTGCATAAATATTGTTAATGGAAAAATTGCACGCGCGCTTAATCGCTCGTAATAAAGGATGCGTCAGTGATTGGACTCTCGCTGTAACCAAAGGATAATACACAGTTTTGTATAGGAATTTTGAAGGGACAGGCAACAAGTGTCGTTATAGCGCGGTTCTCGTTATATGCCGTACTCGTTATAGCGGACTTCTACTGTATCTTGCTCTGGATATTGCAAGTTGTTCCCATGTAGACTAACTGAAGGTTGAAATGTGTACTTCAATGACCTTCAATGTTAGGCCCCTTATAACAAGCATCATCATCATCATCATCATCATCAATCATCATCGAAACATGTTCTAGTCTTACTGATTTTTATGAGTGTACTAACCCGTTAGCTTTAGCGGTTTTCATTAGAATTGTATTGAACAGCTGGACCAATATATTCTTCTAAGAATTGTATTTAAAAAATTAAGTCAATACAGAACCAAGCAGGCTACGAAATTCATCACTTAATAGTCTTGTAATACTAGTCATTCCTATCAAGATTCTTACTTCCCAACATCAGTGCTAGTAGTGGTTGATGAGAGAAGCAGTTGAAGGTTAAAAATGTTCCAAACTAGACTTTTTGTTTTTGTATGATCTGGAAGTTGACTTTTAATATTACTCAGGTAAGCTGCATAATATCATGAAAAAAGTTACGATAGTTGATAAGGTTAGAAATATCTTGGCGATATGATCAAAATGTGTATACGGTATTCATCAACAAGCTTGTGTTCTAATAGTTTATTTTATGATATTTTATTTGTATTTTTTCTGGCTGAATATTAAGGCTACAACCCTTAAGTCTCTTCACGACCAGTACAGTCCTGCGCGAATTAATCAGAACATAAAATAAAGTACACATTTTTCATTTATTTACATAATACATAACTTGAATACCTTCTAATAGCTAATGTGTCCTTCTTTGTGTTTTATAAGTTCTTTCACACGATTTGACATTGATTCCACAAACTTGGAGCACATTTTTTTCAGTTCATCATCTTGAAACCACACTTCAATTAGAGACTCTGCGTACTTTGGTGGAACAGTAAAGTTTTGTGAGTCTCCTTTTGCAAATAGCCCTCAAGTTTTCTATAGGATTTACATCAGGAGAGTTCCCTGGCCACTCTGAAACATCGATATTGTTCTCACTGAAAATTTCTTTCACTTTCTTTGAAGAATAGCAAGGAGTCAGATCTTGCTGAACAATTCCATCACTGTCTGGAAACCTCTTCTGGAGCAAATCATTTTTGCAGTATTTGCATGTACTGGTCAGATTTCATCATCATTTCAACTGGTACTAAGGGTCCCAATCCTTCATGTGTGAAACACCCCCAAAACATCTTCTGCACGGGGTGTTTTATGGTCTGTTGCAAATGATGTGAAGTTGTTGCCTCATTATTCGCTTGGCGCACATATTGAATTCTCCACCCCTGTGCTTGAAAATAACTCTCATTAGAGAAAAGAACTGTCTTCCAGTGTTCTATTGTCGAGTCCTGATGACTATGTGCCTACCAAAGACATTTCTTGTGCGTTTCTCCTGTTGAAATGTTTCTTTACAGGTTTGCAGGCTTTCCTTCCAGCTAACAGCAGTCAACGGCAAACATTATAAATTTGTAAATTCACTCCCCTTTTCCCCCAATTCATTTGTCAAGTCCACAGCAGTTAGCCTTGGGTTTAATTTACTTCTCCTGAGGAGGAAATTGTCATCAGTTGGCGTTGTTTTGTTTTTCCTGCCACAGTTCCCAGTTTTCATCATTGAAATTGATCCAGTTTGTTTGTATCGCTGAATAATTAATTTATATTCATAGTGTGAGGGGTAATCACGTTCAGCTTGTTAATTTATTGCGCATCATGTTAACAACGCATTATTAAAATTTCAAATTATACACGTGAATATTATTTTTCACACTTCTGAGGTCCCGAATCTTCCGAAATTTAGTAGCTAACTCTCTTCGTGTCAAAGACATATTTCGAGATAATGCTATAATCGCACCATGCTTCCTGGGAGTTGTATCCATTGAAGAAATAGGTATTACTTCCACCTCAAAAATCTTCCAAAATGACTCACTTCGAAATAAATACAACTTTTATCCACAACAATCACCACACAAATTAAACAACACTGAATAACAGTGCAAATAGTATGTAGAGAGCACGGGAATTAAGAATAAGTCATGTGTAGCACACTGTTGCTAACCCTTGGGAAAATAACGGGGGGAAAAAGTCCATTGTTCCGATTAATTTGCACGGAACTGTACCTTCAGCATTGCTTTGATGTATTTGTGAAGTTTGTCATGTCATTTAAAGTGTTAAGAAGATTATAAATTTAATGGTTTGTCACATTTTGTTTGTTTCTCACATAACTGACATGTTTTCTTTCCTTTTTCCAGGCTTCTGAGAAGTCCTGTCTTTCAATGAAGGATTGTAATATCACCAAATGTGCATCATATGGTTTAGAAATTCGGAGAATCAAACAAACTGAAGACCTACAAAATGAAACTGGTTCTGTTGAACTGCTAGCCAAGTAAAGTATTCTTTATATGCATGCATTCACTAATTCCTCCAGTGTGAGAACTACTATTCATTGGATATTATAAATTAATTTCTGTACTGTTCAACAACTTCTAACAAAACATTGTACCCTACTAGTACTTAATAACTAGAGATGGGAGTTATAAGCACAAATAGGTTAGAATGCAAACATATTTGAACAAGGCGCAAGTGTCATGTACCCTCACAATGGTTCTTCAGTGAGATTTGCATAAATATTAGCGATCTTAACTATCACAACCCCTAAAATTTATGCAACTCACCAGCATAACTGTAGAGCAGCCAGATTACACTTGCGCCTTGTTCAGATATGTTTGCATTCTAACCTATTCGTGCCTATATTTCCCATATCTACTAATAACTTTTCTTAAAAATCTGCATTTCACTGATATTGTCGTGTGTATTCAGTCCCTATGATGGGTCTCCTGTAAGTGGATCTATCTTAGGTATCCCTTCTTAGTATTTCATTCATGTACCAACTAAGAATATCTTCATAAAAGTTTCTTGACCTATTACAAAGCTGTTTTCTGCTTATTTTACTCTTTGGTACATCGGTTCTCTGCATGCCATGTTGCAATCTATGCTTCTGCCAAGATGGCCTCTTCTGGATCTGGTTATTCAGCTTTCTTGCCTTGCTAACTTGGTCTAGCACATCTGTAGCAGTCATTTTCTGTACACAGGTTCTTTCCTCTAGATGATGTCAGTGTTATGTTTCAGAGGCTTCTAATTTTTAATTCCACCATCCTTCAAAGTCCAGGTGTCACCAAAGATTATCAGAATCGAAGACTGTTTTTTAAAGGATACCTACCGTATTTCACGGCATAATCGTCGCACTTTTTATACCAAAATTTTCAAAAAAAAATTGTAGGGTGCGACCATTATACGATGAATATTTAATACCAGTATTTGTATTACTCAAAAAATGTATTTATAACTAAATTGTATTTGATACAAATTTAAGATGCACGTAATACTCGCGTTTATACATCAAAATAATTAAAATAGTCTAAAACAAAATTCATAATTTTTCGCAACAATTCGGCGAACGTTTTTCCAACCTGAAAATAAAAATGAACGTATTAAGTTAATTTGTCATTAATTTGACTATTAAAGTTAAAATATTACACTTGCAAAAAATTATCGCTTTGTTGTGAAATGCGGACTTACCGGTACGCAATTTATTCCAAATCTTCGGTGTCGCTATCGCAGGTTTCGCTATCTGATGCGCCATCCTCGCCTCTGTTAATACCAGTATCAGATTCTTTGTCTCCCTGCCACACTGCGTCATCTTCGGAACCGTCTAGTGCATTCGAAATCCCAGTCCTTTTGAAGCTCTTGGAGACTAGTTCAGGTGGTATAAGATCCCAACTCTTCTTCACCCACGAGCATAACAAGTCCAAGGGTGGACGCCTGATATTTCCGGCGGGCGTCAATTGCTGATCGCCCGTCATCATCCACTCGTTATAAAATCGACGTAAGTGGTCTTTAAAGGGTTTATTAACACATACGTCTAGTGGCTGCAAAGCAGATGTTAGGCCACCAGGAATGACTATCTGTCGTGTCTTATTTGTAGTGAGAATTTGCTTCACTTCGTTCATGAGGTGACCTCGGAAACTATCTAAAACAAGCAGAGCTGGTTGTTTTAGTAGTGCACCAGGTCTTCTATTCCACACAGTTTTAACCCAGTCCAGCATGAGTTCTACGTCCATTCAACCCTTTGCTTGCACTCGTACATGAATTCCACGGGGAAACTGTATATTCTTAGGCATCGTTTTCCTCTTGAAAATGATGTAAGGCGGCAACTTTCTCCCGTCAGCTGTAATGGCTAGCATTGCCGTGCATCGCAACTTCTCACTACCGCTGGTTTTCATTAATACACTCCGTGTAGCGCAATAGTGCTGTTGCTAGGCATATCAAAAAAGATTGGAGTCTGATCGGCATTACCGATTTGAGAAAGCAAGTACGAAGTTTCCTTGCGCAAACGTATGACAAATCGGTGAAAATTTACAATCTTGTCCGTGTAATCAGCAGGCAACTTTTGGCTTAGTGTTGTTCTCCTTCGCACTGACAGATTGTGTCGTCGCATGAACCCCTTAATCCACCCACGAGTCGCCTTAAACTGAGTTACCGGTATGTTGTGTTTGCGCGCTACCTCCTGTCCCTTAATTTGTAACATTTCATATGATACACTGCAGCCATTGTTACGTATTTCACTGACGTACCTAAACACTTCTTCGTCAATTATAGGAAACTTCCCTGTTTTAGGACCTCTAAACACGCGTCTAGAAGGGTTTGTGCTTTTTAGCTTGTTTTTTACTTTCCGCCAGTCACGCACCAACTTTTCACTCACAGAAAATTTTCTTTCTGCAGCTCTGTTCCCGTGCTGTTCAGCGAAGGCATTTACGCTTAGCTTGAAGCCTGCAGAATAGTTTCTATATTTACCCATAATCGCTTATAAATGCTTCACACGTTAATGTTTTGCGATATAAATGACTTTCCGTAATTGTTCACTATTAAAACAAATTATTTCTGCAAACACCCAAAACACAAATTAAAAACTTAAATTCTCACGCACACATGTCTACAGTAATCACGTAAATCTGAAACAAATAAATGCATCTGTGATCTGTCCATTCCAGAGCAGCCAATACTGTTAGGCAGCAAGGAAGCATGCAACAATTTATCAGTTTAGCTCGTTGGTTGCGACACACTACTGCGCTTGCGCAAAGCTCGCAAACCGGAGCTCTAGCTAGCGCGGTGTAGATCTACTGTATAGTTGACTGTATTCCGAGACGTCAGTAACAAACATTCATTTTTTTCAATTTCTTTTAAACATACGGTAATTAGGTTAATATTTCTTCCCAGTTATTGATGATTTTACATTACATTACTGACGAGTTTATAAAATAAAACTTTAATAGCATTGGATAATAATTATCTTAACTGCTTGGATAAAAGTTTTCATCCCATGCCCAGACACTTGTGACGTAGTAGTAAGATAAGAGTGTAGCGATGACAACTGAGACATCGTAAAGAATTCGGCTGAATAATTCCGTGGAAATCTGCGTTATCGTCTTGGATTTCACTTCGTGCGCAATAACACAGGAGCTGGGCCCATGGTGTAGGGGTAGCGTGCTTGCCTCTTACATGGAGGCCTCGGGTTCAATTCACGGCCGGGTCAGGGAATTTTACCTGTATCTGAGGGCTGGTTCGAGGTCCATTCAACCTACCTAGCCGGTATTTCCTGGCGACGTTGCCGATAAGCGATAACTTACACCCTTACGTATTTCAAATGGGAACTCATAATATGTAGGTGGTGAATAAATAGTACACTGTCTCGCGACCACGTTGTCAAACTGCCGATAGCCTACCGGTAAGCATAATATGCAGGTGGTGAATAAATAGTACACTGTCTCGCGACCACGTTGTCAAACTGCCGATAGTCTACCGGTAAGCCATGCGTCGTACATATACCGGTATTATTTATTTATACGTTGTGCAACATGTCGCAAACGTGACTGTGTTGCCAAATTGCCCATAAACCATACACGTATTTAAATTGCGCATTCATGTGCAACTTACGTTGCAGTTCCATTTACCTTTTAACCAGATTAGTGAACAAAATTTGGACGTGCGACGATTATGTAATTAAAGGTTTAAAGTCCGATTTTTGTATTGAAATTAAAGGATGCAACGATTACGCGGTGGCGACGATTATGCCGTGAAATACGGTATTTAGCCATAGCTGTATTGTACCCTATAGGGCATAAACAACACTGCATGGTCGATCTTACCTTCTTACCTGTTATTTGATGAATGCGCCAGCCCAACTGCAGTCGGCAGGAAAAGGTCGTTTACAGGGTTCTTGCGAACGAGAGTAGGGAGATTAAAAAAAAATTGTTCTATACGTATGCTTACGAAATGAGGAACACAAACGCATTTACTAACATTTTGAGCCTAAGTTGTGTATTCTTAAACCAACATTTTCTTTTCTTTTATATTACAATTGATTGCACTAATAGTGCTAAAATGGATGCCCCAAAGGCTCACATCATAAATCCGAAGATAAACATCAAAAAAATATACACTAGCTGGTTGATGTCGTGCGGAAGACGATAAGTGAACCAAAGAAACAAATGTGTCCTTACACGGAACAGCATCGCTGTACCTACAAATAGAGTATATGATGCCAGGGTGAGAAATTGTCCTGCAGAAATAAAGCCACAAAAAAAAAGGTCCCCACTCATATTTGGGAAAATGCACACAACAAAATTTGAACCTACAACTACAGGCATATCCTTTCTAATCTCGCATGAAATATATATTTTATGGATATGAACCAAGGTCCATTAAAACAAACGTTATATTTACAAAATGTACTGATTAAGCTAGTTTCCTTAGTGCCCAGTTACTACCTAACACACACAATTAACAAACAAAATAAAGAAAGTAAGAGAGAAAGAAAGAATGAATGAATGAAACCGCCGTCGCATGCCTGTCTCGCCTGCGAGAAAGAATTCCTTAAACCACCGTCCTTTTAAAAATGGCGGCGAGGCTCCCTGCTGTGCGGACAGGGGAAACGACCTCCAAGACTCGGCCGTGAAACACACCCTCACAACAACAAAAAAAATAAAAACATAGTCTAGTTTCCAAGCGTGCAGAGCTCTGCTCTTGCTTCAACCTTTTTTCTACTCATTACGAAGATCGCCACATAATGAGTGAGGAATCACATACATTTCTTTAACTGTCCAACACCCGTGACAGACCACCCTGGGTCTCGATTATACCATATGGAGTATTACACTCTGTTATACACATCAACCTCGCCGTCAACCCAATGCGACGTGTTCCTATTAACCCTCAAGTCTAGGGTTACTAGGCAGAGTATGAGGGGTCGCAAATATACGTGACATAGCCTACGGTGTAGTTTCATTACACTCACAGTCAATCAAACTCAATACAAACACGAAGTAAACAATTAAATCCAGGCCGCATGCGTGCTCTACATTATGCAGACAGATTCCCTTCCCAACATAATGGTACTCTATCATTAATAACCCATAAATACAAGCAGCTATCGTCTGATGCTAGGCACTAAGAAACATTGATCTAAGTTCGTAATTAAGTTTCCCTACGACTATGTACACAGCAATACTATCACATAAGCTACCTTAATCCATGTCTTCTATAAAATAAATGTATATGCCTTACCCTAGGATATATAAAGAAAACATCTCAATAAATGGCCTAATGGGCCGTAATCATATCCCTTACTAGTTACAAATTAATCACCATATTTCTGCATAACAACCCCCCCGACCCTACACATATATATTAATTATAGTTCACTTATCTATCATCTTGGAGACCTCTTCCTCACCGTCCGGGTTGACTGTGAATGCTTAAGCAGTCATGGCGGCAGCGTTGTCCCAGATCGATCCCTTAGGTCCAGTCTTCCAGTGTTCCATGTTCATGACGTCTTCTTCCGCCTGGGTGGCCCGTTGGTCGTCTTCTTGGGGTCGTGGACGACAGTTCGTAACACCAGTCTCCTGCACACCTCACCGCTCTTCACTAAAATGAAAGACTCAGTTTATTCACAGCACACCACCTCCCGATCTATTTATTCCCTTTGACATGGGAATCAGTCCTGGATATCTGGAATCTCGAAACTGACTTTACTATTCCTGCTCCACTAATCTAGTCTTCTACATCTGACCGGAATAATACCAACTATCTTAGCTTATTGTTATTGGCGTTTCTTCGCCCGTCGCCAGTCCTCTCTCATCGCCTCATAATGAAAGTCTACACAGGTAGCACTCTTTGCGTCAAATACTAAAACACTCGCGGTCTCACTGCACACGTCTACATATGATCATTTACTTACATTGCTACTGGGAATTTTACAAATCTCGAAGCTACTGAATCAAATTATCGCCACAACACTAAGCCCGCTGTCACACAGGGCATCGAACGATCAAGAGCGACCAACTGGCATCGAGTACTAACGACTAAATTCATTTACCTTGTCACACTGCTCATCGATCGAGAGGGATCGACTGCACGGAAACAGCTGATACTCCCGCCCAGTACCGTACAGGCTACAGACGTATTCATATTTACGGAAGAAAAAGAATGTGTTGTGAAAGCGATAATTCGGGTGGAAATATGATTCTAACCTATGAATATATTAGGAGAAAGGAAAGAACCAGACGATCGCAGTGGACAAGGTAAAGAGCCATGGAGAATTCCACTAAAGTGTGCCTTCGTTGTGGAATGACGAAGAAAAATTCAGGAACTAGTACCGAATGTTCATCAATAATTACGGTATAAGGAATTAGAGGAAAAAATGTAGTCACTAATAAATATCAGGCAAACAAATTACAGGAAAAGTATAAGTTCTGAGGAAAGGCTGACACTATCGTTAAATTCAATATTCACAACGATTTTTTTAGGTTTAAAGTCAGAAGTGATGTTCACCTCCGAAACAACTACTGTATGTCCGTGGCAAAATATATCAAATAAAGGATTAGTGGCAGGTACATTTCTTTGCATTCTGTAGGATTCTAATAAAGTATTGATAAAAAAGGACTGAAAACGGTTATGTAGCTACCTACATCAATTTGAATTCATAATTTGAAGGTGCTACAATGACCAGTGGAAATATATTTATTTAGGCCTACAGGTTTCTGGACATTGGTGACTCATACAGATTTAGGATTGCTCACAATACATCAGTGGATTTGTTCCTATTATATGTGATGCCATTCATAGAGCACTACAGCCAGAATTCTTGACAGGGTGAAAGTTCCAACAAAAGCCTCACAACAGTGGCTCATTGTACTTCAACTATAAGACTAATACCATTTATGCTTATTTGTTTTAATGATGCTGGATCTTGGAACATAATTACTGTCTTTTCAAATGATATTTTGAGGTGTTTATTAGATGGAGGTTAACAGCTTTTTTTTTCCATACCACTTGGCGAGATCCCACCTACCAAAACAATAGACATATCAAGAAATGCTTCCAGTCAAAATTTACATTACCTAATGTAGAAATAATGTGTCAAGTTTCATTACAATCCTGTAAATAATTTTGAAAGAAAAAAAATGCACATATGCTCTGAATATTGTGAAAATGATAAAAGTATTGGAGTTCCTTACACTGTTTCTCTCCCTCATGATCCTCTGCAAATCTCTTGTTGCCTCTCCTCTTCTTTGTTATTGTGCCATGTTCAGAATAGTATCATATTGCTTTCATGACAAAGATGTTGCTGAATTTCTGTAGGCCTACTGTGTTTTGTGCAAAGAATCCAGGTCGATATCCAAACTTTGCAAGAATGACAATCCTGTCTTAATTTATATCATTGAAGACTACAGCAGCTTCAAAAGCAGCTAATTTTACCAAATGGCTGTGAAGAAAGGTTGTCTATGGTCATCTCTTCCAAAGTAAATTCTCTTTGGGGTTCTGTGTATTCACATATGTGTACATTTCTTGAGGAGTTCAGGTGAGGCTAGTGCTCTACACTAGCTTAATAACTATAGGAAAAGCTTCTGGAATATTGTTCTAATAAGTTGGCAGTGTAATAGACTGATACTTGTCACAACTACATGTAAATTACACACAAGGTCTTGTTTATTACCCTCATCACTAAGCATAAAGTACTGTCCCCCCAAACTTCGCACTGGCAAGCTGCTCTAATTGCTCACTTGACGATAATAAACCAATTAATATAAATCCTGCACTTCCATCCAAGTTACTGGTAAACTCCTTGGTACAGAGTAACAACTTTTTCCGCAAAGGTCTGGTAGGACTCTCTTTCTTACCTCAATGTTGATTTTGCCTTTCTGTGTATTGTTCATATGTAACTTCTTTACTGATATGAACACTACCAAGCCTATCTATCCATCCTGAAATACTTTCCTTATGAATCAGTTCAAGGAAAATGAAAACTTTGCCTTCAATTTAACCCAAAATGAGAACCAAACACTGCAAAAAATAATAGGTGCTAATAACAAGCACCTTGCCTTCTATTTTTAGAAGTGAAGAGTGTGCCTTTCTAACAACTAAATACTATTGCCATCTACAGTAAAATGTTATTTAGGCCTGTTGCTCAGGTGGTAAATGATTTAATTTTGCTATATCTTACATTGCCTGTCAAAACTGTTTGTAAATACCAATTATATAAATTAATGTTTGACAGAGTAGGGTGTATGGGTCTTTTAAGATCTTGGATTGACTTACAGGGTAATTAATCTACTCAACCTTTTGTTACAAGCATGTAACTGTCATATGGATATACTTTTTATAAATATGTACATGTTCTGCCATCATATCCCCTTAATATCACATCCCACAAAATACAGTTTTTTTATGTTGTAGATTAAAATCTACAAAACTTTGGTAGAAACACCTGTCAAAATAGTTACAAATCTTTGTTTTTCATTGTTTATATGGATCTACAGCACAAGAAATAAAATAATCGGTCTACCTTGATGCCCCCTGTAGGCCTATATGTTATTAATAAATTATAAGTACGGTAACAGACATGAAAGTAGCAATTGCTGGTGCAGACAGGTACCAATGGCAGGAGAGTACTTGGAATGAGGAGATAAAGGCTACCTAAGTTACAAAGGTATAAGGTGGCAGGGAGGGATTCTGTCAGGTATAACTCTAGTAAGAATTTTGTCCTATGCAAACGACTTGGTCTATTGAAACTGTGCAATCTAATATCTTGCAACTTCTAAAAGGATGCAATGAATATGACATGAAAATTAGTCGTTTCAATTCTAAAGTGATGGCAGTAGGAAAGAGTAGTAGAACTGAATGTCAGGTTGAAAATACAAAATTGGAACAGGTAGATAATTTCAAATAGGTATTTAGGATGTGTATTCTTCCAGGATGGCGGTATAGTAGGCAACATTGAATATAGATGCAGTAAACCCAATGCAATGAGCTTGCAGTTGTGTTCAACAGTATTCTGTAAGAAGACAGTTAGCTCCTGGACAAAACTACTCATGTCTTTACACTGGTCTGGTTTCAGACCACCTGTGCTGTACATACCTAATGCAATGAGTTTGCAGTTGTGATCAACAGTATAGGTACCAAAAGATGGAAGTCAGCTCTTGGACAGAACTATCAATACGCCGGTCTGGTTTCAGACCAACCTGTGCTGTACAACTGCTTACTACATACACACAGAAGGGACCTACTACATGTATTTCAAAATACTCCTTTCCTTGTAAACCATACATGTTCTACCACATAAAATATACAAATTAAGATGTTGTAATAATGCTAATAATTTAAAAAATTGGAGTTAAGGTTCTTTCCCATCAGGTGTTAATACACATAACTCACTGAGGATTCAAATAAATATTGATAGATAAGTATAACAAAAACTGATTTAATTAAAAAAGTAGAACATTTCTCAAGAACATAAATTTTATTTGATTCTTTCTTGATCTAACACTGTATACAACAGTTCCTGAATTTTAACTTTGAAAACCCTTCGACCTAGTACACTCATTCTTTCCATGTCATCACAAAGACACTAAAAATAACACTGATTACATTTTCTTTTCAGTTTTCAGTATCTTTTCTAAATATTCACTTAACATCACTGTCACTTTCACATTTCTGTTTCTTTTATTTTTAACTGCTGGCAGAGCTGTTTGTGGAAGCAGAAGCCACTGGACTGGAAGTTGAAGTCCCTTCAGTAATTTCTGATCTGTAGGAGTAAGACCCCTCCAACACAAATTATTTCTGCTTCCTCCTCCTCTATTTCAGCTTGGTGAAAAAGCTCTCACACATCAGGTGCCACTTCCATAGATGTGTTTGTTACAGAACTGAAAAAAATGAACAACATATTAATGCAATTCTTCTAAATTGGAGCTATATTTTAGTCTGGACACAAGCCTTCTGCTTAAGAAATTGTTACTTTCAATAATTATTTTAGTAAGATGATTGTTAGGTTGGATTATATTATATTACTTTCAGTTATATCTGATAAATTAATGAACAGATGGGTGGAACTTATGGCCTACAGACTGAATCTTCCCCTCACTCTTTCACAACTATAACACTGGTCTGTAGTGTAGGCCTACTTTTAAAAATAAATATTACAGAATTGTACCTTTTTCCAGCAATGAAGAGTTCCAGAAAGTTGAGAGCATTGAAGTAGACCCATTTTATGTTTTCTGTACAGCAGAACCTGGGAGGAGAGGGAGGATGTTATCTCTCCAAGTTCGATATCCAGCCTTCAGAATTTGCCTTGTTTTGGCACAACTTTTTCCTGAAACAATGAATCAGAATATTGTGACAAAGAAAATAGACATGTTAGACCTACTTATGGCATAGGCCTACACTTATTTGTCATTAAAGCGAACAATGGTAGGCCTATTCATTTCATTAGGTACCGGTACGAGATGGAGGTTAGGAAAGCACTGCTTATGTTTTCCAAACATTTCTTCAATTAAGTTACAAGAATGATAATTACTAGTTCTCCTAGTATAACTTTTTTTACCAATCTATTCCGTATAATATATTTTATCAATAAATAATCTAAGATAACACTATTCATAAGATAATCGTAAAAATATAATAATTACTTACCAGTTTTTGTCCCAGTTCTCGACGCTATAGAATGCCATACAAAATTCACGGTCTCCCTATTACTATATCCAGGGAGTCTAGGATTATACACCACTTTGTTTTCATACACTAAGCAAATTAATGTTTCGATTTCATCAACAGATGACTATGTTGCGTCCGCCATCATCGAACGACTGCGACTGAAAAACGGACACGTTTGTTTTCACAAACCAGTCGATCTTCATCGCTCGTAGTTGATCGCTGACGATCGATGCTGTGTGACTGGTGCCACTGCCCTCTGTAGGTTTGTTTTCTTAGTCGGTTGATCGCAGTCGTTCGATCGAGCCTGTGTGACAGCCCCCTTATTAGTCACAATCTTTGTCTTAGACAAAGGTTTCTGGCGCGAATATCAGCAGAGACGCGACGCGCACGGACAGCGATCTTATCATGGACTGAACACCTCCTTCCACCTTTCTCTGCTCTTATAGAATCCAGGAACCCACGCGACGCGCTGGGAAGTCCCGGGAAACAACTTGAGATTGGCATGTGGCCTCGAAATATTTTCTCACGGCAGTCGGCCTCCCACGTAGTTATTTATTCGATTATATATTAATAGACTTTGATGTACCTATGGCTTTGTAAAACTCTGGCACTGATTTCCATCCTTTTACTTTCCTGTAAAACCTTCAAATATAGGAATTACGACTCAATTTCCGTAATGTGGTGAGCCTGTCTGTTCCCGCTGAAAATCTCTGTTAAGATGGCAGGTCTCTCCCCCAGACAAAATCCCATCTCTCTTTCTTTCTTCCTCGCATATTCTTTCTTCGTCACACATGACCACGCCTTGCCTCGGGAATCCCCTTCAGTTCCCGCGCTTGGTATAGCATCACGCCTTTGCAGTTAGCGTCCTGCTGCGCATTATTTTATCAGCGTTAAATATCCATTCTTATAATTAACAGAATGGTACAATATGACTCCTGATTTCAGTTCAGCATCGAAGATCCTCCATTAATATTTATCCGAAATACTTGAAATATTTCACTTGTTGGATTTCAGTTCTATTTCTGGTAACATGCCTTTTTTTGTGATAGTAACTTCACTATATCAGACATAATTAGAAAATAGTCCACCTTATAGGCCTTATTTTTACATTGGTAGAGTTCTGGTTTTCTTGTTGTAAAAAAATTGGGTGAGGCTGTGTGTGGTTCATGACCACAAGTTTTTGAGGTGTTGGACATTGGTGGTTTTGGAATTGTGACAAGCCTATTTCTTTTCTGTAATCTATTTACGGTAATTTTGAAGTCATTTGTTGTCCATTTGCCGTAATGTTCTGCAAAAGAAATTTTTCACACTTCTTCATACCACAATTTTCTCAGCTTTTCACTATTTGAATTCGTTTTGCTGTGTACGTGTAGAACAACATTTCAAAAGGGAAAATATGTGGTTTTTTCAGTTTGAGAAAAGATTTTTTTTTTTTTCCTAGTATAGGTTGCCATTATGACAAGCATACCATACAAAACAATCTTAATTTAAGGGCCTGATACTGGTCACAGGGGAAATATATACACTGTGGTTTAGATATTCTACTAGTGTGAAGTGTAAAATTTATTTCTTAAAATCTGAAGGGAGCCCTTCAGTGCCAGCAGACCTCCATCCTAAACAACTTGTTTGCTTGTACCAAAGCAGCTACAAAAATCTCAGAAGAATTTGGGGATTGTTCTCCTGTAACCCACCAGAAGCATTTTTTAGGTTATACATGTGTTTTAAATAATTCACCATGGGCTCATAAATATCTTTTTCTTGGTCAACCAGTTTCAAATTGAATTGTGAGATCAATTATGAAGCCTGATCCCGTTTTCCTACTGATTCCCAGGATGACAACTGTACAAATACTTCTATTGGTTGCAATGCAGTGAGTGGATAGGGATGTCCTCACTGGCTTGCCAGCAGACTTGAGCGTAATAAAATAGCTCTCGCAGACCAAACACAAAGTCTTTAATGGCAATTTGACAGAGATGGAGACCATGGGTACAGTGCAGTTGGCAGATGAGACATGCTGTCTTTCTGGGAGTTAATGCAGAAAGGACCGTAGCCTTTGTTCTCAAGAGGAGCGACAACAAAGGAGCCTCTTCTCCATGTCAGGAGCGGCCTAAGTACCTGCCATCAGCATGCTTCACGACATGCTCCATGACAAGTCAGTCATAAAATCATACCATCACATCTTTACAGAAATTTTGTCTTGTTGAATCGAACCAAGTTTACGGTATCCTCCGGAAGCAGCGCACGTTGGCAGGGCCCAGTCAGTGCGAAATTTATACAGGGGGGTTACCGTAGCACAGGCGGTGATGTTTAAATAAGCGAGCCGCCACATTTTGTATCGCATCATTGAACGTCAGGACTGTGGTCGAAGTAGCAAATTAGCCACAGCACTTCAGAGAAGGGATATGGACATACGTGCAGTGCAGGAAACAAGATAGTGCAGAGAAAAGTCTTGCGCCATTGGATGTGGATACAAACTGATACACAATTGAACCGAAAGAACAACTAATGGTGTTTGCATTGTTATATCAGCAAATTTTGATGGTTTTGTCTGTGAGGTGCAACAGTACAATGATCGCTTCATGAAAATCGTCAATACTGCAGATAGAATGGAAATCAATCTTTTCAATGCCTATCCTCCACAAACTGGCCTGAGCACGGAAACCAAAGACGCCTTCTGGGCACTGCTTGACAAGAAGACCGCTGAAGTGCCACCAGAAGATTACCTTATCGTTGCCGTGAATGGATGCATCAGACAGAGGGAAGAAGATCACACGGCCCATGGCAGACGTGGATATGGAGAGAAGAACGACAGCCAACTCACAATCTAATCATCACAAACACCTGGTTCAAAAAGCGTGGTACTTGTGTAATCATGTACTATGGTGGCCTCAATGCAACTCGTATTGACTACATCCTTGCGACACGACTGAACCTCAGAGATGTTCTAGACACAAAAGTTGTTCCGTACGAAACCATTGCGATGCAACATCGGCCATCTGTAAGCTGTGGATAAATTCGCCAAGAGCTGAATACTTTGCCAGAATTAGACCAAAAAGAATCAAATGGTGGTGCCTCAAGGAGGACGCCAACGTTATTACAGTGCCACCAATTGCCCCAGGTGAAGAGATCTGACTAAATTTAAAGGCGCCGCTCATGAAGCTGCATGCTCTATTCTTGGAACAATTAGACCAGGACAACAAAGTATTGACAAAGATACGTGGCTTTGGAATGATGGTGTTAATGATGCAATGCTGTGTACAAGAAGAAACAGCTGTACAGATAAAACGCCCATCTTGGTTGGAATGCAGCCCATAGTGAAGTGAAGGCCATTGCCTCAAAAAAAGCAAACTGTTATGCAGATCTATATGTAAAACTTGACACGTGTGAAAGCGAGCAGGACATTTACCAGCTAGTCAGATCAAGGCATCGCAAAATGGAAGACATTCAACATTTTTACTCCATCGACTGAACAGGTGAACTACTAGTCAACTGGAAGAAAGTGAGGGAATGCTGGCAAGATACTTCGAGAGAATTTTAACCGAAGAATTTCCCCCACCACCAATCCCAACCACCTCTTCTGTTGAAGGCCCAATGAAAGAAATTGAGGAAATGAAACCAAGTAAAGCCACCGGCCCTGATGATTTTCCGGCCGAGTTTTGGTGTTCTCAATGCTGGGATGCTCTAATTACCGCCCGATTAGACTTCTTAGCTAATCAATGGAGGTCTTTGAACGTATTCTCATCAAAAGGATTCGCAAGATAGCTAAACTTACAATGAACCAAGCTGAATTTGTAGCACAACTGATGCAGTCCATCTTGCAGGGCTGATAGTTGAGAAACCCCATGAAAAGAATAAGTCGCTGCATCTCACTTTCCTGCACCTTGAGAACACCTTCGATTGGATACCACATGATGTAATCCGGTTAGCGCTACGAGAACATAGCATTCCAGAACACCTTGCTAAGTGGGTACAGTTGTTCTACGTAGAACCAAGGAGTTATGTTCAAGCTATGTCAGAAGCGTCCAATGACTTAGGAGTCCACCAAGGCTCTGCGTTATCACTTCTGCTGTTCATTCTTGTGATGGACACAGTTACATCAGACATCTACAAGCCTGGGCACTTTCCTATGCTGATGTCAAATTGGTTGCAGAGAATAAGCTTGGGAGTGGAACAACCAACTAGCGTAATAAGGCCTGCCCCTCTACAAAAAGGAGACACAATACATGACATTAGGTACTCGGGAAGTTGGAACCATCTATGTTAATTGTGAAGGTCTACCACGAGTAGAGAAATGTAAGTACTTTGGCTCCACAATTTCTGATGATGGCCAGCTTACTGGCAAGGTCAACATAAGGATACACGCAGCCTAGCTGAAGTGGCGAATGTCAACACGCATCACTAACTGTCAGATGAAGGACCATCTGAAATCTAAGATCTACCTGACTGTTATTCATCCTGTCACTCTCTACGGCACAGAGTGTTGGCCAGCTACAAAGGAGATAGAACACTGACCAAGCGTCGTGGAGACGAAGATGCTTAGGTGGTAGCTGGCATTATGAGGCTGGATCACATTTTAAATTATGTTATTAGGGAACGTTTTGGTTTTGCACCGATCCAGAAGAAAATGCAGGAAAGCCGTCTGTGCTGGTTCGGGTATGTGTTGCATGCAGAGGACAAAACATTGGCAAGGTCAGCGTATAAATTGGAAGTCGCTGGAAAGAGGCCCAAGGGACTACCAAGGCAGCGATGGGCCGATACAGTGCACAATAAACTGAGGGCTGTAAATCTCCATCCAGATATGGCTCAAGACCAAACTAAATGGAGATAACAAATCCACACAGCAGACCCTGCAGTCAACAGGACAGATTCTAAAGAAAAAGAAGAATGCAGTGGACTTCTTCATAGAATTAAAAGATTTTAATGGTGTTGGCTGATGCTATCTTGCTCCTGATTAGATGATTCCTAGTTTCCTCAGGAGATCCTACTCTCATGAGCCAAGAACATGTAGAAGAGTGGGGTTTTTTTTTGTCTCATTGCAGTGCAAATGAAAATAAGTTTATATATTCAACCAAGAAGGATAAGGAAATCTATTTTATTAACACAACCCATTAAATATGTACACTTGCCGATAAATAAAGTGGGCATTCCCTGGAGGGTTTGGTTGACCACAATGCATACAGTGCAGGAAGATAGTACATGAAACATGGCCTTGCCGAGTATTTTGTTGTCCTGATGCAGCCACAGAACATAGCTCATTGTCTCAGTCTGGAACATTATATATCCATCCAGTGGCCATGTTAGCCATAATGTTGTAATGTATGCACTATATTTTGTCTGGCGGTCATGTTGTAGATTTGTGATGTGCCTCTGAATATCCAGACTTCGACGGCCAAGGTCGTAGCTGTGTATGCTAAATTGTAAATTCTGCTGCTCACCTCAGGAGTTAAGAGTTCGAGTCTCAGAAGGGTAAAATATTTGTTTATTTTTATTCCTACACTGACTTCACACAACTTCTTGTTTTACCATGCCATTATTGATAGTGAGTGGGCTTATTTGTAACCCTGGAAAGGGCTGTTGTGTGGTCCTCTCAGCAAGAGCACAATCAATCAATCAATCAATCAATCAATCAATCAATCAATCAATGCTGATCTGCATTTAGCGCAGTCGCCCAGGTGGCAGATTCCCTATCTGATGTTTCCTAGCCTTTCCTTAAATGATTTCAAAGAAATTGGAAATTTATCCCTGTTTGCCACCCATTCTCTTTCTATATCCTGAACCTGCTTACTGTCCACTGTTCGGAACTTCTCACTGATTACATCCATGTACTTCTAATTTCCTCATCCTGGAGAGTTTCTTTAGTTTATTTACAGTCTTTTCCACTTCCTCGAGCGTAATTTCACCATCATCATTTTCCTCCTCCCCATGAGCTTGGTAGTTTGCGACACCTATAGGAAGATTTCCTTTTATGTTGAGAAGATTTTAAAAATATTCCCTCCACCTGTCCAATGATTCCCTGGAGTCTATTATGAATTCACCTGAATTACCCATAACACTGTTCCTTTCCTTTTTTCCTCCCTTCCTAAGATTCTTTATTACTGTTCAGAAGGGTTTCCCCGCTGCTTGACCTAGCCTTTCCAGGTTATTACCAAAATTTTCCCACAACTTCTTTTTGGATTCAACAACTATTTGTTTCGCTCTGTTTCTTCCATCTATGTACAGTTCTCTCTCTGTGTGAGCCCTTGTTTGGAGCCATTTCTGATAAGGCTTCTTTTTACGTTTACAAGCTGCTTTCACTTCATCATTCCACCAAGATGTTCGCCTTTTCCCATCTTTACACACAGTTGTTCCTAGGCATTCCCTTGCTGTTTCTACTACAGCATCCCTGTATGCCACCCATTCTCTTTCTATATCCTGAACCTGCTTACTGTCCACTGTTCAGAACTTCTCACTGATTATATCCACGTACTCCTGTTTAATTTCCTCGTCCTAGAGATTTTCTACCCATATTCGTTTGCAGGCAAATTTCACTTTCTCTATCCTAGGCCTAGAGATACTTAGTTCACTACAGATCAGATAGTGGTCTGTATCATCGAAAAATCCCTGAAAAACCTGTACATTCCTAACATATTTCCTGAATTCGAAGTCTGTTAAGATATAGACTATTATGGATCTGGTACCCCTAGCCTCCCATGTGTAGCGATGAGTAGCCTTATGCTTAAGAATGTATTCGTAACTGCTAAACCCATACTAGCACGGAAGTTCAGCAGACGCTTCCCATTCCTGTTAGCTTCCATATCTTCCCCATATTTACCAATCACCCTTTCATATCCTTCAGTTCTATTTCCATCTCTCACATCGAAATCGCCCATTAGCACTATTCTATTCTTGCTGTTGACCCTGACCACGATGTCACTCAATGCTTCATAAAACTTGTCAACTTCATCGTCATCTGCACCCTCACATGGTGAATACACTGAGACAATTCTTGTCCTAATTCCTCCAACTGCCAAATCTATCCAAATCATTCGCTCGTTTACGTGCCTGACAGAAACTATGTTGCGTGCAATGGTATTCCTGATATACAGCCCTACCCCAGCTCTGCCCTTCCCTTTTTAACACCTGCATTGCCATTGTGCATGACCTCTTCCAGGCATGTGGCCATGGAATTGATATGTATTTTCATTACCTGCCACCTCAATCCAGCCCATACTAACAACATCCCAGAGAGCATCATTTGTGTTTGGCATGAGATCAGGCCAGGTCTCCACCATTATTCTCTTCATCTCAGCCCCCACGTTCTCAATGGGATTCATGTCTGCCCCACAAGGAGGCCAGTCAATAAGCTTGACTTAACCTTGCCTTGCAGACCATTCCTGAACTAATCAGGATGTGTGTGGATTGGAGACAGGCCGTGCTGAAATTGTATAACACCAGCAGGATGAACTAAAATGTGCACATACTGCCTGGTGTTAAGCTGTTGCTCTGTTTGGTGCTACATTCCTATCTTGCCAGAACTTATCCAACCCCAACACACGACAGATACACAGCCAGAGCAGCGGTGCTCGGCCATGCATGCTGGATTGTGTTGGGTACTGAAAGGGCGAAACAGACATACCAGCCCATTGCTCTCTGAGAAAAATGTGGTCTAGTCACAGAATATATTTGACTAATCATGTAGTACATTGTCCTCAGTAAACGCAAGGCTATATACCCTCTGTTCATCATTTAGCTTTTGTTAGCTGCTCTCTGGAATTGTAACCCTGCCTCGTTCGGGTGCCGAGGCTGTCTTTAAGCTGCTGGGAAAACTTGCATAGCCTGGCATAGCTGCATGGCATTCATGAACAAGGTCGAATTGATCTTTGTGATCGCCCTGTTTCTGGTTTGAGACCCACCACGGACCTGATACAGCACATCGACTTACATCTCCCAGTTCTCAAAAATATCTTATCCAGCACATTGCTGTACTGCGTGTGATGCTGTAGCATCGTCCAGCATCCCTTGTGGTTAGATTTCCTTGTTGTATGGTAGCAACTACCCACTCACAGATGCTAGATCCTGGACTGTGGTGCCAGGTGATGCTGATAATGCAAAATTTGGATCTGGGAATATAATTAAAATAATTCAAATTTATCACGGTAACTTTACATACTGTACTAAAATGAAATAGCTGTGAGCTTGCATTCAGGGGGATAATTGTTTCGAACCTCACTGTCAGCAGCCCTGAACATAGTTTTCTGTGGTTTCCTATTTTCACATCAGGCAAATGCTGGACCTGTACCATAATTAAGGCCATGACTGTTTCCTTCGCAGTCCTAGCCCTTTGCTATCCCATCATCACCATAAGACGTATCTGTGTTCGTGTGACGTAAAGCCAATTGAAAAATCTTTCTTCCCTGCTTAAATCTAATCATACCAAATTTCTGTGTGTACTTTATCCTGACTAGATAGTCATCTGCATCACTGTTGGCACCTCAGCAACTCCTAATATTCATAATGACTGTTGCATGTTGTTTGTAATCACATGGTCTCTTTGGTTCCTTGTAACCCATCCTGGTGACGATCCACACACTGGAACCACACTCTGGTTGAGGTCCTACCAGGGACCCACATGCCCTCTCCTTTACATCCCCACGACAACCCCCAAATACCCTCATAACCATGGGCAGAGATCTGCGACCCCTATCCACAATCACATCCATGTGATTACCTCAATGAAGATCCCTCCCAACACCAACACCCGGGCACCCACAATGATACCCAAAAGGAACCCTCACCCCATCAACGCAGCAACCAAAACTGAGACGATACCTCCCATTAGTTTAACTCGCAACCCGACCCCCCAACCCCCGTCCATCATCATACCACCGCCCACCATCCATCTCACAACACTACTGAGGTCACACCACAGCTGCTCACAATCCTGCAACCCATCTGTCACTCTATACAGATCATCATCATCATCATCATCTGCAAAAAGTCCCACCTCCGATTCCACATCCCCCCACCTCTCTCTCTCAAAATTTTTGACCTCATATTTACATTTATATATAATTGTTGACCTAGCTTTTTCTTAAATATTTTCAACGAACTAGGAAATTTATTGAATGTTCAAATTGATCAATTAGTCCAATCCCTTACTCCTTGTCCTCTAAGTGAATATTTGCCCCAATCTTTCCTCTTGAATTCCAACTTTATTTTCATATTATAACCTTTCCTACTTTTGGAAGCTCCACTCAAGCTTATTCTCCTACTAACCTATTGTAATCAATCTCTACCGATCTGCACTCAGGACAGTCACCCAGGTGGCAGACTCCCCGTCTGTTGTTCTCCCAGCCTCCTCCCAAATGATCGCAAAGAAATTGGAAATCCATTGAACATCTCCCCCAGCAAGTCACTCCAACCCCCAACTTCACTTCCTATAAACGAATACCCGCCCCAATCTGTCCCCTTGAATTCCAACCCTATAGTCATACCGCGATTGTTCCCACTTTTGAAGACACCACTCAAATGCAATCATCCACCAATGTCACTTCACGCCATTCCCCCACCGACAGCCCGGAACACGCCACCCAGTCAAGCAGGTCGTCTCCCCTCTCCCAAGTTCTCCCAGCCCAAACCCTGCAACACCTTTGCAACGCCACTCCCCTGTCGGAAATCACCCTGAACAAATTGAGCTGCTCCTTCCCGGACTCCCTCAAGTTCTTGAATCAATCAATCCTGGTGACAGTACACACACTGGAACCACACTCTAGTTGAGGTAGTAACAGAGACCCACATACCCTCTCCTTTACATCCCCACGACAACCCCCAAACACCCTCATAACCATGTACAGAGATCTGCAGCCCCTATCCACAATCGCATCCATGTGATTACCCCAATGAAGATCCCTCCCAACACCAACACCCAGGCACCCACAATGATACCCTAGAGCAGCGATGGCGAACCTTTTCCAACCAGCGTGTCATTTTAATTATAGTTTATTATTCTCAACTGTCTACTGTGCCACTTGTTTTTTTTTTTTTTTGGAACGGTTACAAACCCCCACCTCCACCTCCCCATCCCCGACTTCTATCCATAATTCCAAATTATGCTTCATAATACGTTATTACAACAGGTAGCAGGTAGGGACCCTCTTCGGAGGCAGCCCTACTCAGGGAGTGGCGCCCCTGCCTATGAGAGTCCCAGAGCACACTAACCCGGTGTGTAATATCTGGTATGGGTCCCAGCTCAGGGTTACAAGTGAAGACCTCAACGGCATCTACGGCGGAGATGGCGCAAGGGGCATACCCGTAGCGTCTGTACTCCAGAGGAGCGGCTACGAAAGGCGTCTGTCTCCATGTTAGGGGCGGCCTAATTTTGAACCTGGCAGTAGGTATAAAATTCCTTTGGGTGTGGCGAGCCCATCATAACAATAGCCTATATGGACAAAGCAGATATGGTGCCTCGGAAAAGCGTCCCCTGCTAAAAGTGACACGCAGCTCTTCAGGTGCTGGGGGAACTGTGAAAAATGAGCAACCAGCACCAAACTACATCAAAATTGCAACAGTAAATGTACTGACACTGACGGGAAAGACAGAAGAACTGGTTGACTTCATGATAGAGAAAGATATAGCCATACTTGGACTGTGCGAGACCAAGAAGAGGGGTACAGGGGAGATCCCTCTGAGAGAAGGATACAGGCTGTATTACAGCGGAGGACCTGAAGCCAAAAATGGAGTGGCCATCATACTTAGAAGAGAAATCCAAGAATATGTGGAATATACAAAGTACATCAGCGATAGGAAGATGATGATGATGAGACTCCAGTTTGAAAATGGCATGAAAGATCTATTTCAGTTGTATGCCCCATAAACTGGTTGCATAGATGAACATCTAGAGGACTTCTTAGAGGAAGTGGAAGACAGATACAAGATAAGGAAGTACTATTGATGGGAGATCTAAATGCACAAGTTGGAATGGAAAGACAAGGAAAGGAAGATGTTGTAGGGCCCTTTGGATATGGAAATGTAAATCCAGAAGGCGAGTTGTTGGTGGATTTTTGCATGAGGAATCAAATGATTGTTGGAAACACCTGCTTTAGGAAGAAGAACAGTCAGAAGATTACAAGGTATGGTTGGGGAGACAGACGAACAAAGACCATGATTGATTATATAATCATAGAGAAAGAACACCGGAAGAACCTTGTAGATGTAACAGCCATGCCTGAAGAAGCCTTTGGTGGAGATCATAGAGTTGTGATAGGAAAATTGAAAGTTGGAAAGATTGAAAAAACCCAATTAAGAAGGGAGAAAAGAATTAAAGTATGGAAGTTGAAGGAGAAAAGCACACAAGAAGAATTTTAAAGGGAAATAATACCCTTGGTACCCAGGACAGAGGTGGGGAATTTTGAAGAGGAATGGAAAAGATTTAAGGAAGCACTGGTTGGATGTGCAGAAAAGGTGTGTGGTAGAACATCAGGAAATGTGAAAGACAAAGAAACACACTGGTGGAATGATAGGGTAAAGATTAAAGTGAAGGAAAAGAAAATGGCATGGAAAGCATGGAAAACATCTAAGACTGAAGAAAGTAGAAGAAAATATGTGGAGGCAAAGAATTTGGCCAAGAAAGTAGTGGAGGAAGAAAAGAGGAAAAGCTGGGCCTTATTCACACAGAAATTGAGAGATGATATGCAGGGCAGCAAGAAATTACTGTATGGTATCTTAAGAAACAAAAAGAGAGATCAAGTAAACACCAGATTTGTGAAGGATGAAGGTGGCATAATTTCAACAAAGCCAGAAGAAATAAGAAATAGATGGAGAGAGTATTTTCAGAAGCTGCTGAACATAAGAACGGATGAGTCATTCAATGGACGACCAGGAAAGGCAATTAGTTGATGAAGAAATGGATAAAGAAATTACAATGAATGAAATTGAAATGGCAGTAAGAAAGATAAAGAATGGAAAAACTGCTGGAATAGATGAAATTTCACTGGAGATGAGAAAGGCAGCTGGAGCTGTAGGCCTGCAGTGGACATATCGGGTTCTCAGGAATGTCTGGGAGAATGAGGTCCCTGAGGATTGGCAAAAAGGAATAATCATCCCAGTTTTCAAGAAAGGTGATAAGAAAGTTTTGAAGAACTACAGGGGAATTACTCTAATATCCCATGTTGCTAAGATAATGTAAAGGATACTGAAAAGTAGAATAAGGCTGAGGGTTGAGAATCAGATACAGGAAAATCAGTTTGGTTTCAGAAGTGGAAGGTCAACAATAGAGCCCATTTTCATTATGAGACAACTAATGGAAAAGCATTGGGAGTACGGGAATGATATGGTGATGACATTTATTGACAATGAAAAGGCATATGAAGTGTCCCCAGGACGAAAGTTTGCAACAGTCTGGTGCAAAAAGGAATTGGACAGGGATTAATAAAAATGATCATGGCATTGTATAAGGAATGTTGCAGTTGCGTGCAAACACAAGTTGGCAGGACAAGTTGTTTCAAAATAACTAGTGGGCTGAGACAGGTAAGTGTTCTATCACCAATCCTGTTTACAATAGTAATGGATGACATCATGAGAACAGCAAAAGCAGCATATGGAGGAAGAGAAATGAACATGATGTTATTTGCAGATGATATTGTGATTTGGGGAGAAGACGACAGGAAGGTTCAAGAAGAGTTGAATGTGGTGAATGGGAAGATCGAAGAATGTGGATTGAAAATGTGTAGAAAAGAGTAAAACTCTTGTTATGACTAGAGGGGAGAAAGAAGGGAAAGGTCAGATTAGACTTGCAGACAAGCCCCTGGAAGTAGTGGAAACGTTTAAATACCTGGGGAGTGAATTAATGGAGAATGCTCGACTGGATGCTGAGATTAGTAAAAGGATTCAAGCTGGAAGTTGTTTCTATCATAGTGTAAGAAACATGTTATGGGACAAAGATGTGCCAACGGAAGCAAAGGATACTATGTACAAGATGTATTACGTACCCATAACAACTTACGGAGCAGAAACTTGCACAATGACAAAGAAGGATGAGAGTCGAATACAGGCAGCCGAAATGAAGTTCTTGTGGAGTATTATACAGAAGAGTAGAAGAGACAAAATAAGGAATGAGAAAATCCGGGAAGAAATTGGAGTGGAAAAAATGAATGTTACTATAGAGAAAAGCCGACTAAGATGGTTTGGGCACATAAAGCGAATGAGCGACGAAAGAATGCCAAAAAAGGTGATGGAAATGCAAATCCAAGGAAGGAGAAGCCGTGGGCGACCACGATTGAGATGGAAGGATACCATCCAACGCAGCATTATAGAAAGAAACCTGGACTGGGACACAGTGTTGGAGGAGGAGTGGTGGAAAGACCGAAGAAAATGGAGAGGAACCATATTTGCCGCTACCTGGCTACAGCTGGATAAAGGGAAATGATGATGATGATGATGATGAATATGTTATTACACATGTATTATAAAATAATACATTTGACTGCCAGTTCCGTGGTCGTATTTTGCCAATCCCCAAAAATACTTTATTATGTTAGTTTTAAGAATCTTATTCTTCTTCTTTTATTACGGCTTTTCCCACATCTGTAGGGTCGCGGGTGCGAACTGTGTCAATCGTGTGGATGTGACCCTGTTTTGCGGCCGGATGCCCTTCCTGACGCCAACCCTATATGGAGGGAGTAATCACTATTGTGTGTTTCTGTGGTGGTTGGTAGTGTAGTGTGTTGTCTGAATATGAAGAGGAAAATGTTGGGACAAACACAAACACCCGGTCCCCGGGCCAGAAGAAATAATCGGAGGCGATTAAAATCCCCGACCCAGCCAGGAAGAGGATCCGGGACCCTCTGAACTGAAGGCCTCAATGCTGACCATTCAGCTAATGGGTCGGAATGTTAGTTTAAGAATACCCAATATTATTTGTAAAAAGAAATATAATAATCGTTCATTGTAACACAGTTAAGTATTAATAGATATAGAAATAAAAAAATATTAATATTGCAAAAGAACTTGAAGTGGAATATCGTTCTCAACTTTAGTGTGAAACTTTTTGCTGAATCTTAGTAGCCATGTCATTTGTTAGGTTCGTAACTTGTTGTCTTCAATAACACAAAAGAATCACTTAGGTCTGAACCAAGACGGTAGAAAAAATTTGCTCACAGGCGTGCGATTACCCAAACAAAGTAAGTAGCGCTGTAGCAAGTTTCTTTATGGCTGAAAACATTTGTAGAAGGCTGTTCCACTGTTCAAGTATTAAGTTCTCCAGCTTCTGGAGAGAGTATTCATCATCAACAGCACACTCGATTTTCACCAGTCTACGAATTTGTCCACCCATATACTGCTTTCTTGAAATTCAGTCAACTCCATTTGTAAAGTATCAATTTCTAACCACACACAAAATATTGACCTTAATATCATTCATTTGTGCAATATGAGGTTTTGAAATAAAGTGTGATAGTTTCTCCAAATCTAGAAATTGGGATAATCTCTTGGCAATTATTGTCTTACAAAATTAAAATTAACAAACAGTTATTCACTAAGAATAATTACTGGCTGCTGGCAACCACACACAAGCCAAAGTTCACTAATTGACTGATGTGGGCGAACAAATGGCTCTCCGACCGCATCTGACATTTATATCAGTGACTTCTGGACCTATCAGTGTTGCCATAATGCACTTCCGAATGGAAGTAGAATTTAGGTTTTTTTGTATTTATTTTTTAAACCTGAAACAGTATGACTGTACGTTGCATGGGATATTTATAGTCTATAATACAAGATTTATATAAAAATGTTATGTGCATGTGGTGTGCCACCAAAATCGTGTTCGCGTGTCATCTAGTGACACACGTGGCATAGGTTCGCCATCCCTGACCTAGAGGAACCCTCACCCCTTCAACGCAGCAACCAAAACTGAGAGGACGCCTCCCATTAATTAAACTCACAACCCGAACCCCAGGCCCGTTCATCATCATACCACCGCCCACCATTCATCTCACAACACTACCGAGGCCATACCGCAGCTGCTCACAATCCTGCAACCCATCTATCACTCTGTACAGAACATCATCTGCAAACACAGGGTCAGACAAAGCTTCGCCCACTCCAACACTCTTGAGTTCCACTCTCCAGAAATATAGCCACCTATTCAGTCACTCTTTTTTCTAGTACAATTGCACTAATTTTTGCCAGTAGTCTCCCATGGACTACCCTATTAAATGCCTTAGATAGGTCAATCGTGATTCAGACCATTTGACCTCCTGAATTCAAGATATCTGCTATATCTTGCTGGAATCCTACAAGTTGAGCTTCAGTGGAATAACCTTTCCCACCATTTATTAATTTTGCAAACAAGTCTAATATAATCTGAAAGAATGATTTCTCAAAGCTTACAAGTAATGCATGTCAAACTGACTGGCCTGTAATTTTCAGCTTTATGTTTATCACCCTTTCCTTTATACACAGAGGCTACTATAGTAACTCTCCATTCATTTGGTATAGCTCCTTCATGCAAACAATAATCAAATAAGTACTTCAGATATGGTACTATATCCCAACCCATTTTCTTTAGTATGTCCCCCGAAACCTTGTCAATTCCAGCTGCTTTTCTAGCTTTCAACTTTTGTATCTTATTGTACATGTTGTTGTTATCATAGGTAAATTTTAATACTTCTTTAGTATTAGTCACGTTCTCCATCTTGACATTATCCTTGAACCAACAATCTTTACATACTGCTGACTGAGTACTTCTGCCTTTTGAAGATTCTTGCATACACACTACCTTTATTCATTAACGATTCCTGGAATGTCCTCTTTGGAACCTGTTTCTGCCTTAAAGTACCTGTACGTACCCTTCCATTTTTCACAAAAAATTGTATGACTGCCAATTATGCTTGCCATCATGTTATCCTTAGCTGACTTCTTTGCTAGATTCAATTTCCTAGTAAGTTCCTTCAATTTCTCCTTACTTCCACAGCTATTTCTTTCCAGTCTGCACCTCCTTCTTAGTCTCTTTACTTTTCTGTTATAATATAATGGATCTTTACCATTCCTTACCGCCTTTAAAGGTACAAACTTATTTTCACATTCCCCAATAAATGCTTTAAACCCATCCCAGAGTCTGTTTACATTTTTATTTACCGTTTTCCACCAATCATAGTTACGTTTTAAAAACTCCCTCATGCCTGTTTTATTAGTCATACGCTACTGCCTAATAGTCCTACTTTGAAGACCTTCCTTTCTATCACATTTATTTTTAATTACGACAAAAATCAGCTTTCTGATCACTAATACCATCTATTACTTCGGTTTCTATATAGAGCTCATCTGGTTTTACCAGCACCACATCCAGAATATTCTTCCCTCTAGTTGGTTCCATCACTTTCTGAATCAGCTCTCCTTCCCATATTAACTTATTTGCCATTTGTTGGTCATGCTTCCTGTTGTTCACATTACATTCCCAATTGACATTTGGTAAATTGAGATCACCCACTACAATCGCATTCCTTTCTATATCGTTTCCCACATAGCTGATTATCTTATCAAATGAAATGAAATGGTGTATGTCAGGGCTGTCCAACGTTCGTTTCTACGTGAGCACATTCAAATGATAACTAAGGATATGCGGGCGCCAGGTACGATTCTACTAATTCGACTACTGTTATCGGTACTAGAACGACTATAATAATAATAATAATAATAATAATAATAAGTCTAGAATTAAAAATTATATGAAAATATATTTACTCACATAATTAATATGAAATCTGGCACTGCATGCTCGCTCCAATTTGAGGAAAGTCTGGTGTGTAACTGGAACAGGCTGCTCTTAACGCATCATTCAGGTGTGAGTCTGTCAGGCAGGATCAGTATTTGTTTTTTATTATGTTCATTGTCGAAAATGCGACTTCACAAAGATAGGTTGAACCAAAACAATATTGCATCTTCAGAGCAACACTGCAGGTAATGGGATATTTTTTACCATCCACCAGAGTCCAGAAATTGCCACATGTTCTGTAGGAGGATTTCAAAGAAAGGTCTGACTGAAGGCTTAAAATTTCCATTTCTACTTCTTCAGGATTATAATTTTCGAATATTTCACACACCCTCCCTCCAAGCTCACAAACGTCCACAGAAGCGAAGGGATTATTGACAAACATGATCACTGGTTCATGCATTGAAAACTGACTAAATCTGCTACCAAATTCGGACCCATGAGTTTCAAGATATTTAGCAAGAGATGAAAAATCACGCTTGCTGCCATTTACTGTATCTGCCATAGATTTCAAATTTGGAAAATTTGAAAGGGAATTTCTATTTAAATGGACAATCCATACCTTAAGTTTCTTTTCAAATGCATTGACAATACTTATCATACCTGAAATATTATGATCTTTTCCTTGCAATTCGAGATTTAACTCGTTTAATTTTGAGGTGATGTCTGCCAAGAATGCTAATTCGATTAGCAAAGATATATCATCAAGTTCGTGATAATATTTCCCAGGAGATGATTTTATAAAGTCTCTTATCTCATCCAACAGGCAGCAAAACCGTTCGAGTGTTTTCCCCCTGCTAAACCACCTTACGTCTGCATGAAGGATGACGTCACCATACTCCGAATCTGACATACTTAAAATATTTCTGAACGATCGATGACGAGTAGATTGCGATCTTATATAATTCGCTACATGAGTTACAATTTTCATGACATGATCGAACTTTAAAACCTTTGCGCATAAAGCTTCTTCTTGGTGAATAATACAATTATAAGAAAGAAATTTTGGAAATTATTCATCCTTAGCGCAAAGAGAAAGAAATCCATTATTTCTACCAGTCATAGACGGTGCCCCATCTGTTGTTATAGTGCCAAGCTTTGACAGTGGTAAGTTATTCTCTTTGGTGAATTTAACAAAAGCATTAAATATGTCTTCTCCCCAAGTACGTCCATGAAGTGGCAATAGCTTGACAAATTCTTCCTTTACTGTAAAATCATTAAAAACCATTCTAACAAATACACACAACTCAGCAGTGTCAGACATATCAGCACTTTCATCAAACTGGAGTGAAAAATGTTCACACGATTTCAAATCCTGATGTAATTGAGATTCCATATTGTTAGAAATCTGTTCAACCTGCCTAGCAACAGTTTGGTGAAACAACTGAAGTCCTTTGATTGAAGATATCAATTCAGATTTTTCTTTGTTAGATTCAAACAGAGATTCAGTGCATTTAGCATAGCTTCTTTCACTACTTCCCCATCATTGAAAGCTTTTTTCCTTTTAGCTAGGACGTAACAAACTTTATAAAAAGCTATTGTCACGTTACGCGTTTGCTGAACTGGCTTCTTAAACGCACATTGTTGCAATGCTAATTTAAATTTTAGGTCTTTCATTTTGTGTTTTCTTAGTTCAGAATTAACAGGAAATTCACTGTCAATTTTTTTGTGATTAGTCAAAAAATGTCGCTGTACATTACTTCTTTTAGGAACAGACCCGCTAGCATTACACAATAAACACACAGACTTTCCTTTGTTTTCAATAAAGCAATACTGGTCCTCCCATTCACTGTTAAAGTTATAATTTCTTTGCCTTTTAGCCATGTTAAGAAGAGTTATGTTTAATGAAATAAAACTGATTATAAACTGAATTATTTAAAGTTTAGATAGTAACGAAAGAAAGCACACGAAACATGTTGAATGTACAACTTATGGCAACACAAGGCACTCAAAACGTATTCCATAAGCCCTGCATAAGCTCACAAGTAATACTGAATGTTCGCCTGAAGGCTGGGAACTGGGAACATTCCAACTGCAAGAGTTTCATAAATCATTTGTTCATTGTTTACAGCACAGCTTTGTTGGGATTAAAGTTACTTTGTGGGCAAATTGGGTGGTCCATTGTCGTCCTGGTGAAACTCTGTCATGGTAGGTAGTTTATGGCATTGCAATCGAGTGAATCATAAGGAAGCGGTTCTGTTCGGTAGAATAAATATGCGGCTATGTTTGGCTCCGTGAGTAGAGAGGGCCTTATACCTGGCGCTAACCTTCCCCCCACAGTGAGAGATTTGTGGAGGATTTCCCTTTGTCGCAACTACTTACATGTCGAATAATAGCTCTCTTTCTGAACCTTTCTTCTATCTCTTCACTAATTGCGGACACGAGTCAGTTAGGCCTAGATCACATTTATGGCTTACTCAAAGCTCTTTGTGTATTTGGAGGTACGGATACAACAAATTTCCTGACTTTGAGGACGGTATTTTTAAGAGAAAAGTAAGAATATTTATTGAAATGCAAAAGTATATTTTTCAAATAAGTAAAATTTAATTTGGAAATTAATTGCGAAGGGTGCCATAAAGGGGCGCCTCGGGCGCCGCGTTGGACAGGACTGGTGTATGGCTTTTAGTGACGGGAGTGTCCGAGGACAAGTTCGGATTGCCAGATGCAGGTCTTTTATTTGACGCCCATACGCGACCTGCGCATTGTGATGTGGATGAAATGATTGTTGTTCGCATTACCTTCCCAATTTACATTTGGTAAATTGAGATCACCCGCTACAATCACATTCCTTTCCATATCATTTCCCACATAGCTGATTATCTTATCAAATGAAATGGCGTATGACTTTTAGTGCCGGGAATGTTCGAGAACAAGTTCGGCTCGCCAGATGCAGGTCTTCTAATTTTTCGTCCGTAGACGACCTGTGCGTTGTTATGAGGATGAAATTATTATGAAGACGACACATGCACCCAGCCTCCATGCCAGCGAAATTAACCAATTATGGTTAAAATTCGCAACCCTGCCGAGAATCGAACCCGGGACCCCTGTGACCAAAGGCCAGCACGCTAACCATTTAGCCATGGAGCCGGACATCTTATCAAATAATTCTGAATCAGCACTACCCTTTTGCGGTCTGTACACTCCAAAGATATCAAGTTGCCTATTATCTTTAGAGATGAGCCTTACACCTAGAATTTCATGTTTGTCATCTTTAACTTTTTGTAGCTTACAAATTCTTCTTTCACCAGAATGAATAGTCCCCCTATTGTCTTTTCATGGATGCCAAGTACTTTTTCCTACTGTCTCCTTCCCAAAAACAAAATCAGTGTTAAGCCATTGTCATTACTTACTTCATGCAAGCTTTCTTTTTTCCATTATAGTTACATGTCTTCTCTTCCTATTTTTACATTCAGATCCCCAAGAATCACTTTTATATCATGTTTTTGGATGTTGTTATTTTCGTCCAGATTTAAGTAACATTAACCTTTCTATTCTTCCTTTCCCTCCTCTGTGCGAGCACACACACAAAACATTTTAATGTTAAAAAATTCTGTCTAAATCTCAACATATTCTATAATTGAGGAGTGAAGTTAATTATGTTCGGCTTCACAGATGTTTGTAGAAGAAATCCAGTCCCATTATTACTTGTTTCTCGTTCACTATTTCCGTCACATTCCTTGCAGTGCTGGAATTTTCACTCTATACTTATTCATTTCTTTCAACTTACCAGATCTCTGTAAGGTCTTCACACTCCACGTGGCTCAAGTAATATCTGTTTTCCTTCTTGTTAACATTTTTCTGCTCCAGTACATCTCCAGGCTAATCATATTTATCTGAGGCAATTTCAAGGTATAAGTATGTATGTATTGTTTTACAAGGTATGGGAGTTAACTCTACGCCCTGCCCCCAACTAAGGTCATTTGAGCTCTCAAACCTCCAAAAAGTACCTTGCAAAGGATAGCAGTGTTGTTATATCTCAGCAGTAGTTAGCAATTCCTGGTAGAAATCGCCAGTCATTTACTTTTTTATGATAAATTTTCTTTTTCTTTTCTTTTTTTTTCTAGGTTCAACAAATTCAATATTACCAATTGCACAGTTCAAGGTAATATGAAGGCTGATGTTTTGCTTGTACTTGAAGACAGCTACCTGTCATATGACCTTCTAGAGTCCAGTGACTCTACCAGCAGTGATTCAGGGAATACTTCTAGTGCTACAATAGTTTTATCATGAGTGTTTAAAGCAACATACTGAAATAGGTAACTTTATGAAACTGCTGTGTCGTTGCATTAATGCTTACATACATGTTTACCTCTTAATAAGAGCAGATTGTCATGCTATATGTATTTTTTTGAGAAAGGATTCTTTTTTTTTTTTTTTTAAAGAAGGAAACCATTCTTTTTTCAGTGTTGTCTCAGTTAATATAATTTATAGGCTTTTAGGCTATCAAAGCATAACATGTAACACAATAACATTAACATACCTGTAAAAAAGGAACTATTGTAATTGAATGACATGTTTAGTTTTACAAGAACATCCTTATATTCTATCAAATCACTTTTAACCACACATATGTATTATGTACTATGTACAATATATTTATATTGCATAAATGTGTCAGTGATAGTTAATTGGTGATGTTATGAATGAGTGAGATTAATTATGAATATAGAAGTCTTTTATTGGCACTTCAGTAAATTTGAGAAAGTCCAGATCACTTGCTTCTACAGTGATTTGCGAATTTGTCTGTCGGGGTTAAGGAGTAAAGTAGAAGGGTAACCCTTTGTTCATTGGAGGGAGTAGGAGCAGATCTGTGTTGATGTGTGTGAAGTGGTATGAATTGTCATATACATGCTTTCCGAATGCTGAATGCCGATCGTATCTAATAGCATTTTTGTGTAAATGAATGTAGATAATCGACTGAACTTTTAGTCTGTTCCCCACAATCTGGATAGTAAATAGTAGTAAGGGGCAGTATACACCAGTAGTTATAGGATATTTGAAATTATTACATCTCGTAATGAGATTTCGAAACACACTTTGCAATTTATGGACATTGATGGAACTCACAGTGTTCCTAATTTCAATTATTAATTCTTCCGCAGTTCAAGGATTATTCCTGTAAACATTTTGTTTGAAATTTCCCCATAGATAAAAGTCGCAGGTGCTTAAATCAGGCGAATGAGGTGGCCATAAGCTTTAACTCATAATCTGATAATCATTGGACACTACTTGCAACAGTCACGTAGAGGTACACGCCGTATGGGCTGTCGCACCACCCTACTGGAAATAGCCGTACCTTTGTTTCTTCTTCTGTCATTTCAGCAAAAAATAGTGTTAGAATGTTGTGAATATAATGGTCGGAAGTAAATATGTCCTGAAAAAATATCGGGCCGACAATTCATTGGGCACCAATAGTGCACCATACACCCACCTTCACATCGTACAAAGGTCTCAGTCTGTATCCCAGATCCTATTGTTTTGTGAATTTACATATCCACTGAAATGAAACTATGCTTCGTCACTCATAAAAAGAAAGTTCAGATTCATGATACCATCGTGAACACACTATTCATTAGCCAGTTGCAAAACATTACTCTTGCAATGAAATCTGTAAACTGTATATTATGGACAGAATGAGTCCGTAAGATGGTATATGTAATAATTTTGTAGCATTACGTGCTGATTAATGTGAAATATCAATTTTCTGAGGTACTCTCCGAAGCGATTTATATGAAATGACTTGTCTTCTAACCTCTCCTGTGAGAGAGCTAATCTCCGCTGCTTTTTCTTAATAGTTACAGAACCAGTATGACGCCACTTGTGAACGAGTCATTTCATTTTGATGGTACTGTAGGACTGGGAAACTGTCTACAGAATTTGTGGAGGCACCTTATAACTGGTTTCTTCTTCGTGTGCAAATAACACTCAACCAGAAATATTCTCTGCGCTGTAATGTTCTTAACCATCGTGATAATAACCTCACAGCCGGGCTGAATGGCTCAGAGGTTGAGGCGTTGGCCTTCTGACCCCAACTTGGCAGGTTCGATCCTCATTCAGTCCAGTGGTATTTGAAGGTGCTCAAATAGGTCAGCCTCATTTCAGTAGATTTTCGTAAAAGAACTCCTGCGGGACTAAATTCCTACACCTCTGTGTCTCCGAAAACCGAAAAAGTAGTTAGTGGAATGTAAAGCCAATAACATTATAATAACCTAACAACACACTTCAAAGGTCCAGTAATTACTAGCAACTGGGCGAGTTGGCTGTGCACTTAGGGGCGCGTGGCTGTGAGCTTGCATCCGGGAGATAGTGGGTTCGAATCCCACTGTCAGCAGCCCTGAAGATGGTTTTCCGTGGTTTCCCATTTTCACACCAGGCAAATGCTGCAGCTGTACCTTAATTAAGGCCACGGCCGCTTCCTTCCCACTCCTAGGCCTTTCCCGAGACTTATCTGTGTCGGTGCGACATAAAGCCACTAGCAAAAAAAAATTGCTAGCAAGCTGCTGTGTCAGCTGTCAAGACTGCTTATCACACCAAGCTTGACACAAACCATATGGCTCTCACTTGGTGATTCCCACGGCCTCTGAGCAGAAGTGCGAAATCTTAAATTATACTCCATGTAGTATTTCTGTTTGTGTGTGTCTGGAGTTTACCACTGTCAAGTAGATGAAGCTGCACTTGATCTGTCCATTCTGACACCTTCTACTGCATCTTCCATGTTTGTAACAGAACTCCAGGAATTGTAAACATTGTATAGAGGTATGTTATTTCAGGAGCCACTCAGATTTTAGTCTGCCAGATGGATTTCTATAATGAAATGAGGTCAACATAGTTTGCCAATCTGCTCAAATAGTTGCACTTACCTCTTGACATATCTGTAGTATTCAATTGCAGAATGTACATAATGCCCAGTGCCTTTTTTTTATGACCAAGGAAAGTACAAGTAAAATTAGTAGAGTTTACTCTTCCTACCTCTCTGTTTAGGAGGTTCTTTGAATGAAATGTCTCAGAATGATGTTGTATATGTAGTCATTTATTATTACGAAGTATTTAAGAAGTACACATTAAAACCTTACGTATTATCTATCTGTGAAATACATTATTTATATTTATATTATTTTTACTGTATACATAATTATATTTTTCTGTTTGTAACTGTAAGGAAAAAGTAATGTCAAAAAAAAGATAATTTATTTAAACAATAAATTAATTTCTTTATAGTTGATTAGTATCATGAGAGAAAGTTGAAAAATTTTGAAAATGAATTTTTATGAAAGTAGATTAATATTGTACCCTGTGTGTCAGGGTTTATTAAAATTGGAATAGAGATTATATTTTTCCAAATTTAAAAAGAGCTAATTTATTATATATTATTATTGTTATTACTGTTATTATTATTATTATTATTATTATTATTATTATTATTATTATTATTATTATTATTATTATTATTATTATTATTAAAAATAATAAGGTGTAGAAGACAAGCTTTGGATCATTTTGAAGCTCAAGACCTTTGGATATAATGAACTACTGACTTCCAACAAAACAACATTAATTAAAGAGAAAAAAAATAGGGCAGGCTTACAAAATTAAATGGATTTAAATAAGTTCATATTTTACATTATTATGCTGCTCATAAATAATTGTTACATTAAAGAAATGTGTAAAATATAGAAGTTTGTGTAAGTACTCGTAACGTGAATGTGTATTTAAAACCTGCACGCTTCAGAAGACTAAAAATAAGATGATGCCGATGGGCTGAACTACCAACAAATAAATTACCTCATGTTAGAGTGCTAAAATACAGAAAAGAATCTAAATAGGATATTGAAATTCTGTAAGCACAATACATCGGAGCCATTAGGGTTTTAAAGGCACTCACAGCTAATATCAAGAGAAAAATAATTACCTTAATGCAAGCCAAAAAGCAGGTTAAGGAATATAATTGAAAAAGGGCACGAGCCCAGTCACCTTCTTTTGAAACATCAGCTAATTCCATCTCTACTAGAGAAAGCAAACAAAGAAAACCTACAGTAAGATTCAATGTTGATAATAAATGGTTTACTTGCATTACAAGAGGTCTAGTAACTTAATACAAAGCTATGTATGGAAACACTTCAAATACTGAAAATATAAAAACATGATGATGAAGGCGACCTGAAAATTCTTGAGCAATGTAAAGGAAATTAAACTGAAAGTCTAAAAGAAGCAGAGCAAGCAAGCCACAATAAGCGTCGCTACTCAAGGCCAATTCCAATATAATTGGTCCGTTATTGGAAATGATCAATTTTCCAGCTAACTCATTCTTGATTGCTAGAATTTTGCCCCAGTGTACCAATTTGTGCTAATCAGTTGGTAACTAGTGCGCCTGCCAAGATGCATAGCTAGTGCATGCAGTAGAGGCCACTGCACAGGCTACTTGGAGCCTCAGGCAGTGCCGATGCCCTACGAGAGACTTGGTCTCTCTTACAAAAATTGATAACAAATGGCCTGTAATGGATACTCCCGAGTATTGCTCAAGGTCAACTCTTCTGATCGTCAGAGAGTATTCTCTTCTGTTTGATGCCTGCGCCACAGGGATGAAGTTTCTCTTCAAAGCCTTTTCGGTTGTTCAGCACCACATTGCTTTAGGACTTCCTCATCTTCTCCTTGGTTCCTCGATGTCAATAGCTCTCTGTACAGGATGATCTTTATCTTGACATTGTACGTGCCCATACCAGTGTAACTGCTACTTTCTCCAGTTTTTCATTGATAGGGGCAGTATTAAATGATCCTCGCACGTCCTCATTGTGCAGTCGATCACATAGTTACAACCACTGACCATTGTTGCATCTACATCTCCATGATAAGCATTTGCTGATCATGCTGCTTCTGCCTTGCCCAGCATTCAGTTCCATAAATAAGAGCAGGGCTGATGACAGTACTATATATTTTGCCTTCAGCTTTAC